>NC_012879.2:40561391-40917177 GCF_000003195.3 Sorghum bicolor
CCTTCTCATCATCAGCCAGGGTCACCACTTGTCACAGCACCATCGGCTGCGGTAGTCGCTGCAGGCGCATAAACAGCTATTCCTCCAAGTACGTTAGGAGTCACTAACGCGCAATCCACGCCAATGCCCGCCGATCCATCAACATCAAATGAGTCGATCAAGCTCACTACAGACCTATTGGCATCGGCAATGTTGGGATCTGTTCCTCCTAACTAGTGGGGTTTTGGTATGCCCCCAGAGTTCATGTTGAAGAGGCAAGGCTCCTATGGCATCGGCACCTCCAAATATGCCGATGAATCAGAGTCCCCAGTATACTACAACTACTACTGCCAGACCTTACACTGGGAATTCTCAAGCTCCAACGTTCCAGATGCCTAATGCATCGGCAGATTCAATGCCGACGCAACAGAGGTTTATGACTCAGCCAGGGTATGCCAATTCAATGATGATGCCCAATTACCAAACATCGGCAGGGTCTATGCCAATGAATGCTAATAGTGGATGGCCTGGGCAGCAAGTCATTCCACAAATGCCCCAACAGAATCATCAGGCTACAGGATTTCAACAAGGCCAGATCCAACCTGGGTTCCATAATTAAGGGATGGTCAACCAGCCGATGAATCTTGGACAACAGATTGGTGGTCAAATGATTAACCCAATGTTCCATGCAGATCATGCACCGCATAAACACGTGGAAGTGTATCAACAGGTGCCAGATCGGCAACCGCCTCATTGGCAAGATGTCGATGCTTATTGGGCCGATAAGATTGCCGAAGTAATGTGAGACCAATTTGGGATAAAACCCAAAGTCAACACTTACTCTTATCGGACACCGTATCCTCCTACATACGATTTGATTCCACTTCCAAATCGGTACCAGGTGCTAGATTTCACTAAATTTTCTAGACAGGATGATACGTCAACCATGGAGCATGTCAACAGGTTTATCATCCAATGTGGAGAAGCTGCTAACAGGGATGAGTTGAGGGTTCGACTGTTTTCATCATCGTTATCTGGATCGGCTTTCACTTGGTTTATATCAATGCCTCCTAATTCAGTGATTACTTGGGCCGATCTGGAGAAGCAGTTCCACAAGTACTTCTTTTCTGGAGTCCATGAGAAGACGATTACCGATTTGGTCAGATTGAAACAGCGAAATGATGAATCGGTTGAAAGTTTTGTACAGAGGTTGCGGGAGGTCAAGAATAAATGCTATAGTCTAGTTTTCGATGATCGGCAGCTAGCCGATTTGGCTTTCCAGGGTTTGTTGCCACATATCAGGGACAAATACGCTTCTCAATAGTTCGAGAGCCTGAGTCACTTGGTCCAGAGGATTTCCGACCAGGATATTAAGCCCTTTGAACCTAAGAGGGCTTGGAACAAAAAGGTGTCATTTCACTACACCACAACCTCAGAACAACGTTGGACGGTCTGTCGGTATAAGACGTTTTACCGTCAGACACGCCATCGATGTAGAGATATACCGTCAGATTAAGTTAGTCGCTATAAGCCCTGTCGGTAAAAGTTTTACCGACAGACTACCCTTTCAACGACAGATAGTCTGACGGAGAGAAAATCACCGACAGACAGTCCGATGGAGAGAAAATCACCGACAGACAGTGTGTTACCAGTTATGCCGACACACCGTGCGATGTTATAATTATATTTACCGACAGATTGTCCAACAGAAAGTTTAAAACTAAATAAAAAAATAAAATGCAGCGTAGGAGAATCATAACATACTAAATATGCATTTGACTAATCAAAGATCCATCATATCACGTTCATCTCCATAAATTTAGTCCCCAAATACATGGATCTCCATATGACATGAATATAGTTGTCTTGGACAATTGCACCAAGTCATAAATTAAGCACAAGTACATACATGGCAGCATATCCAATTTACACCAAGTCATAAAACATAAATGGGAGCTATACTAGATTGTTTGCACTAAACAATCACTTTGATAGACATAGCAACCAAAAAGAGATGTATGGACCCAACAACAGGTTCTTGCCCTCCCAACGAGTAAAGTCCACAAGTTGTTCCAAAAGCTCATAAAACAAAAGAAATACTTGGATCCAAATGCAGTAGTTGCGCAAAATTTGGCATCCCATTCATTTGTAAGTAGCTAGTGGCGCCCAATGCTACCTGAAAAATAAATTAACATCAATTTGATCATTAATAACTAGAAGAACTGCAGGGGATCTCCCAACCTAAATTGATTGAAAGTATAGTAGTACACTAATCAGGAACTGCAGGTCTATATCTGAGCTATTTGCAATCTCAGATGGCAATGCAATGAAATTTGCTAATACTTTTAGGCATGTTGGCAATACTGGCTTGTGCTCTTAAAAAATTGGTAGCATCTCAATCTCAGCTATTTGTTTTTTCATAAAATAGCAGCATATGCTAAAATATGTACAGCTATTTGTAATTTGAACTAAAATATGTACAACTATTTGCAATCTCATCAGCAACATATCTTAGAAAATAACAGCATATGTACATCTATTTGCAATCTCATATAACATTTTATAGAAAGCCTTCAGCTATATGTACAGCACACAATATACCATTCTAGATGTGGCTAGCAGCAGCAACATCATATATTCAGCTATATGTTGCAGCAACATATGTACAACTATATGTATTACCTATATATTATTCGAGATGTGGCTGCTAAAATAGCAGCAGCGAGCAGACATATGTACAGCTCAAATGAAGAATCATAAAGGGGCTCAAAATACCTGGTGTAACTTTGGAAGATCCAGATGAATTGTTGCAAGGCTTTAGCTATATAGAGTAAATCAATTAGGAACACTAAACACTCATCAAAAGCAAAAAAAAATAACATTAGGTGTAATTTCTTACTCGCTCGTACGGCCATGCAATTGACATCATATAAGCCCCAGCCATACTCTCCATATGATCATATGGGCGAGGCAAAAGTGCATCCCTTCTTATCACATGTTCCACTGTAACTTCACAAAACTGCTTTCCAAGAGGCTCACCTCCTACGATGGTCCTCGGATTAACAGAAAGGACAGTTCCCTTAGCTACAGGTTGATTAGGCCTCAACATAGCAAAAAGTATCACTTCCTTTCCAACCTGAAGTAGATGACACATGCATTAGAAATACACAAATCTGAGGAACAAATATTAAATCACAAACATAAACTTAACAAGAGGATGGAGAACATTACAAGCCCATCATGTGTAAAGCGAGAGGCATTTTCATTTCTTGCTGTGTTTATAGCGTTCATGCCAACAGATACTGGTGCTCACGTACATCACTAGCCTCTCCCCATCACTAGCCTCTCTCCAAAATGAGTTAACACATTTTCTACAAGGACATAATATCTTGTCCCCTACTGCTGAATTTCTAAATGCAAAAGCCAAGAAACCGTTCACTCCTTGTAAATATTTCTTTGTGTGCCTACATGGAATGTATTATGTAAAATCTCATGTTCACTACATAACACTTTTAACATTTGTAAACTAGTTGTGTTGTACCTAGGCTCATTATTGATCCATGTTTTATCCATACGCCTTTACAGGAAGGTCAGACTGCGCTCAAATTAAATCTTTTCAGAGAGAATACAACCACACAAGACAACCTTTAAAAAAGCAATGTGACAAAGTGATTGGAACTTGAGAAACAAGATCATACCGTTGCACAAAGCTCCGACACCCAGCAACTATGAATATTGTAGTTCTTCAAAAAAAAAAAATTCAAACTGCTTGCAGCTACAGGTTCTGCTCCTGCAAAGGTAGTATGCATCAGATACAAATTATCAAGAAATGGAGACAACAGGCCAACAGTCCTAGCGTTGTAGTGTTTGCTTAATAAATACATAATAGTTTCTTCCTATATGGCCATCAAACTAAACATATACAGTAAGCTTACTTCAAACAATTTTGCTCAAAAAAGAGCTTACTTAAATCAGAAAGTACAAAACACAAAGTTGTAGGTCTCAAATAATCAATTTATGCTTGGTTTATGATAGTATGTGGAGAACTAAACTCTAACACAGACATAAGTGAGTGATAGGTGGAGTGGTAGAGGAGGGTACGCACGAGGGTGAGGTCTCAAGTTCGAATCCCACCGACCGCGTAGCACGTGATTTTACGCGAAAAAATGCGCGACTTGCGACTTGAGACGGAGACGGGCGGGCTACTGTATTAAAATATTTTTTCCTATTTTTAAAAACCGATTTCATATTTATGTGTACTAGTGCTATGTGTAACAGTACCAAGAGATAACATAAACAATTTAGCTAATACCATGAAAATAGAGAACACAAACGTCTCCAAGCAAAACAAGGGAAATCTAATCAGACTAATTCCATTTACATTTGCTGGAAGGGATGGAGCATGATTCGTTCTCTGTAGAAAATGTAACAACTGAATTTCAAGGAAAATCTGTGCAAAGGTCCTCACTCCTACATTCAACCCAATGCAGGTCACACGCAAAACAACATATCTGCTGGGCAACAAATTCATCGACAACAACCATTGCTCTAAAACAATCGCCAGGGACAATTTGAAGTAGATGCTACATAGATGCGTCAACTCTGCTAGCCACAAATGTCATGCAAGCATCTGAAATATATTTTTAACAAGATGCAAACTCAAACCAAATGAAGCAGAAAAGGACATACTGTTGTCGTGCAGTGAAGAATCGAGGGAGGGGATGGTCTGAATCTGTTGGTGGCGTCCTGGAGCCGGCGGTCAGCCTAGCAGGTCTGGGTGCCCTGCGCCCTGGTCGTGCAGCCGTGGAGAGGTTGTGGGCCGCCCGCGCCCTGCACTCCCTGCTGTGCCACTTCACGGCTTCAGAGCAGGGGACTGGCTGAGGAGCTTGGCCATGGAGGGGAGTGGCTGGGGCTTGTGGAGGAGACTAGCTGAGGGTCCAGATCCCTACTCGTGGAAGGAAGTGGCTGGGCGGCCGGGCAGCAATCCGCCTTGGGTTGGGCGGCGGCTTGAGGCAAGCGGCGACGGCAGCTTGATGCACGATGAGTTGAGGATAGGGTTTGGCCTGAGGCTTGCTTTTGGGATTTGGGGGGCAATTTGAGAGAGGGCACTCTGGATTGGAATTTTGGTGGAGACGGCAGTGTCCCCAACGCGGGAAGCAAGGAGGGAAAGAGAGAACAGTGGCGGCTGAGGAAAATTTTTGGCCGCTTAGGGTTTTGAGATGTTACAGTGGGCTAGGCCTTGGATAACTAAGGTTGTATACCGACAGACTGCTTGTCCCTATTGCTTGAAACACCGACAGACCGTCCAACGCAAATTATAAATAGGTATACCGACACACTGTTAATCATTAAAGTTACAGTTACCGATAGATGGTTTGTCACATACTTTTACCGTCAGAGTTCCCATTGGTAAATATACACTTTTACCGTTAGTTGTCTGACGCTGTATTGGTGTTGTGGTGTAGTGTTTGTTGATGAGACAGCAAGCTCAGATTCTGATGAGGAGCCAGTCATCGGCTTGGCAGAGTGGGTAAAGAACAAGATGCCAATGTCTTGTCCTTTTGGACATAAAGAGCCAGTGAAGTTCGCATTTGACATCACCAAAGCCGATAGGATATTTGACTTTCTACTTCAGGAAGGTCAGATCAAATTGTCACCCAATCATGTAATCCCATCGACTGAAGAATTAAAGAAGATGAAGTAATGCAAATGGCACAATGCAACTTCTCACAGCACCAATGAGTGCAAAGTTTTTAGACAACAGCTGCAATCGGCTATAGAATCTGGGAGGATCAAGTTTGACAGCTCCAAAACTTAGAAGCCGATGAAGATTGATCAACATCCTTTCCCAACAAATATGCTGGATGCTAAGGGAAAGGCCAAGGTCTTGACATCGGAAGCAGCTGAAAGAAGTGCATCGGTGGATCCTCAGCATCAGATCACTACTGCTGACGCAAAAGGAAAAGGCTTGATCCAGGAGGGAACTAACTCGGGAAGGCCTCCCCGATCTGGTATTGTGATAACTCATAGAAGGCCTCAGGAAACTTGGCAGCAATGTGAGGATCGGTATCGGCACCAGAAAGAAGACTATCATCGGGAAGAAGAAAGACGCCGACAGGAGTGGAATCGGCACAAGGATCACTCGAACTGCCCATTCTTTATTCATTGCTGGGAGCAGAACATCAAGTTGCCTACTGTTAGAGATTGCCCTGAGTGCAATGGTTATGATCGGTATGACAGATTCGACCAGCGCTATCACAATGATGATCGGCGATTTAATGGGCCGATTAGGGGGAGAGCGTCGGTTCATGATCGACTAGGAGGCAGGCCCAATGTGCATGATAGACTTGGTGATCGTGTTGAATATTTTCTCAGGAACCAGGAAGAGCTTGAGGAGATGGCTAATGCAGGGTTCCCGATGAGTTCATATTTTGCAGGGACGCTAACACTTATCGGATGGAGTCAAGGGAACATCGTCGTCCATCGGCAAAGCAGTCACCACTTCCTCCATGGTGTCCAGAGGGGTTGACTAAAACACAGAAGAGAAGACTGCAGCGTGAAAGATGAGAAGAGCTAAGCAAGGGCAAGAACTCTGGCCAATCTGGGGATCAGCAACGATTAGATCCTAAGGGGAAAGGGCCATCGGCAGATGTCAACATGGTATTTATATTGCCGATGGAATTCCTTGCGCCGTCCAGCGATGATGAGGAGTTGGAGTTTTCCGACCAGATAGCTCAGTTGGCTCTGGATCCGATGACAGCTATCTTTGAAAAGCCTGCCGACAATGAAAGGCAGCTTCTCAATGCTTTATTTGTCAAAGGAAGGGTCGATGGTCAGCCAATGACCAAGATATTAATTGATGGTGGAGCCGCTATCAACATCATGCCGTACGCAGTATATCGGAAGCTTGGAAAAGGGGATCAAGATTTGACCAAGACCGATTTGATGTTAAAGGACTTCGAGGGAAACGTGTCTCCGGTTAAGGGGGCAATATGCGTCGAGTTGACCATCAGCAGCAAGACCTTGCCGACAACTTTCTTCGTGATCAGCAGGAGAGGTGCTTATAACTTGCTGTTGGGGGGAGATTGGGTTCATGCCAATTGTTGCATCCCATCTACGATGCACCAGTGCTTGGTCCAGTGGGTAGGTGACAAGATTGAGATTGTCCCGGGAGATTCTTATGTCATCGCATCGGCAGAAGCAGACACTTATGAAAGGACTAGGTGGATCTTGGGAGAAATTTGGGAGAAGGATTTTCTCAAAGTTGCCGATTATGAAATTCCACTGATCCAAGTAGTCGGTTCTGATGAAGGTTTTTAATGAATAGGTTCGCCGATGATGGAAAATTGGGCTAGGGATTCACATCGGCCGATGATTTGGTAGAAGTAGTTATAGGTAGGGGTGATAAGCCTAGGCCTACTTTTATTAGTGCTAAGTTAAATTCTGAATGTAAGCAGCAATTAACTGATTTGTTAAAAGAATATAAAGATTGCTTTGCTTGAGATTATACTAAGATGCCTGGTTTGGACCGATCGATTGTTGAACATCGGTTGCCTATCATGTCTGGATTTTGGCCACATCAACAGCCAGCTCGCCGATGCAATCCTAATATTCTTCCTGATATTAAGGCCGAAATAACCAAATTTATTGAAGCTAAATTTATTCGGCAATGTCGTTATGCCGAGTGGATTTCCAATGTTGTCCCGGTTTATAAGAAAAATGGGAAGCTTCGGGTCTGCATTGATTTCAGAAATCTTAATAAAGCTACACCGATGGATGGCTACCCAATGCCAGTTGCCGATCTACTAGTTGATGCTGCGGCTGGGCATCGGATCATTAGCTTAATGGATGGCAATGAAGGATACAATCAGATATTCATGGCTGAAGAGGATATTCCAAAGACTGCATTTAGATGTCCTGGTCATGTTGGGTTGTTTGAATGGATAATCATGACCTTTGGCTTGAAAAATGCTGGTGCTACTTATCAGAGGGCTATGAATTTTATATTTCATGAGTTCATCGGCAAGCTGGTGGAAATTTATGTTGATGATGTTGTGGTTAAGTCTGGAGACTTCACAAAGCATCTTGCCGATTTGCGAAAGGTGTTAGAATGCACAAGGAAGCATGGTTTAAAGATGAATCCCAATAAGTGTGCATTTGGTGTATCGGCAGGACAATTCCTTGGTTTCATGGTGCATCAAAGGGGGATTGAAATTAGTAGGAGATCCATTAATGCTATCAACAAAATAGTTGCTCCTACCAACAAGACGGAGCTCCAATCCTTGATCGGGAAGGTAAATTTTATCAGGAGGTTTATATCTAATTTGTCTAGTAAAATTCGTGCTTTCAGTCCTCTACTTAAGTTGAAAGCCGATCAAGAGTTCGTGTGGGGGAAAGAGCAACAGTTGGCCTTAGATGAAATCAAGAAGTATTTAGTAAATCCTCCAGTTCTGATTCCACCTCAGCAAGGAAAGCCCTTCAGGTTATATTTATCTACCGATGGTATGGTCATCGGTTCGGCTTTAATTCAAGAATTTGAAGGGAAGGAACGGGTGATTTATTATTTAAGCAGGAGATTGGTTGATGCTGAAACCAGGTATTCGGCCATTGAAAAGTTGTGTTTATGCCTATATTTCTCATGTACTAAATTGAGGCACTATCTACTATCGGCCGAATGCACTGTTATATGCAAAGATGATGTGGTCAGGTATATGCTATCTATGCCGATCATGAGTGGCAGAATCGGTAAATGGATTTTGGCACTGTCGGAATTCGATCTGCGTTACGAATCAGCTAAAGCGGTTAAAGGGCAGATTATGGCCGATTTTGTGACTCAACATTGCGGTGCAGTGGAGACTTTGGAAATTGTACCTTGGACGCTCTTCTTTGATGGATCCACTTGTGACCGGGGGGCAGGGATCGGCATAGTGTTAATTTCCCCTCGGGGAAGAAAGTATGAGTTTTCCTTGCCGATTGTTGCCACGTCAACGAATAATCAAGCTGAGTATCAAGCTTTGATAAAGGGGTTAGAATTGCTGAGAGAAGTTCGTGCTGATGCTGTTAAAATCTTCGGGGATTCTATGCTAGTTATAAATCAATTGGCTGGAAGCTATGAATGCCGAAGCGAAGTCCTGATAACTTATCACGAAAGGAGTATGCAATTATTAAAGGAATTCAAAGATTTCCGGTTAGAACATGTTCCTTGGTTGCATAATGAAGAGGCCAATCGGTTGGCTCAGCATGCCTCGGGATATCAGCCCATGTTAAATGCAATATCGGCAATCGGTGCCGATGATTGGAGAAAAGAAATCATTGATTATTTAAAGGATCCATCCAAGAAAGTTGAGAGACGTGTTCGGTTTGAAGCCACCAAGTATGTGCTCCTCGAAGATGAATTATATTATCTAACAATTGATGAAATTCTTCTCAAATGCTTAGGTGATGATGAGGCTAGAAGTTTAATGGGGAAATCCATGAAGGAGTTTGTGGAGCACACCAGTCGGCATTTAAGATGAAGTGGATGATCAGAATAAATGGGTATTATTGGCCGACTATACTTGAGGATTGTTTTAAGTATTTCAAAGGGTGTCAAGGATGTCAGAAGTTTGGCAATGTTCAAAGGGCACCCGCATCGGCCATGAATTCCATTATTAAACCTTGGCCGTTCCGGGGATGGGCTATTGATCTAATCGGCCAAATTTACCCGCCATCAAGCAAGGGACATAAATTCATCTTGGTTGCCACCGATTATTTCACTAAGTGGGTTGAAGCTATTCCTTTGAAGAAAGTTACATCGGCCAATATGATTGATTTTGTGAAAGAGCATATTATTTACCGATTTGGAATTCCTCAAACAATTACTACCGATCAGGGTACTATGTTTACATCAGGGGAGTTTGATGAGTTTGCAATCGGTATGGGAATTAAAGTATTAAATTCTTCTCCTTATTATGCTCAAGCTAATGGGCAGGCCGAGGTATCTAACAAAGGAATTATCAAGCTTATTAAACGGAAGATTGAAGAAAATCCTAGGAGGTGGCATACGTTGTTAAATGAAGCTTTATGGTCATATCGGATGGCTTGTCATGGATCGACCAAAGTTTCGCCTTATCAGTTGGTATACGGGCACGATGCAGTGCTACCTTGGGAAATTAAGACTGGGTCTAGGTGATTGTCTTTTCAAGATCAATTGGCTGCCGATGATTATGCTACTTTGATGATAGATGGGTTGGATGATCTAGCGGGGCATCGGTTAAGAGCTTTGATGAGTATAGAAGAGAATAAGAAGAGAGTTGCTAGATGGTATGATAAGAAGGTAAAAGCTAAGGAGTTTGCTGATGGAGACTTAGTATGGAAACTAATCTTACCGATCGGGACTAAAAGTTCAAAATTTGGGAAGTGGTCTCCCAATTGGGAAGGTCCCTATCGGGTAAATCGTTCTGATCCTGGCAATGCCTATATCTTAGAAACTCTCGAAGGAGTTGAATTCCCCAGAGCATTGAATCGCAAGTATTTAAAGAAATATCACCCAAGCATATGGGTTGATGCATAAGAGTTTAAAATGCTGATAACATTCCTATCGGCTAGATCAAAGTGTGTCTGGGGCTAAACTCAATGTTTTAAAAGGTGCCGATAACAGTCCTATCGGCTAGACCAAAACATTAGGAGGATTGGAAAGAAGAGAGCAGGGTATGTCGCTGATGAAGAGTTCACATGTTCAACAGCGCCTAGATCGTCGATATGGCGCGCAGACGGACCTGGATGGCTTCTTCTATTTCCTTCACGTCATCATCGGCAAAACCTTCCACTGGTTTCAGCTTCTTCTTCATCTGCAGTGCTTTGTGGGCTTGGATATTTCGCTCTTGTTCAAGAAGCTTGATCGTTTCAAGCAGCTGGCTTTCTTCTTGTTGGGCTTGGGATAAGGCTTCTTCTACCCGTTTGAGTTCTGCCAACAGGGCTTCTCTTCTCGCCGATAGATCAGAAATCTTTTGCTTCAATACATCTCCTGAGGATGTCAAAATGCTGATGCTCTTGTGCTTCTCATCGGCAAGGAGCTTTATTTTCATCATCTCCTCAAAGAGCTGAGTGTGAGCAGCTCTATCGGCAAGACGCTGGGCAGCCTTTTCGTACTGCAGCTGATGACTCTCTAGGTGTGCAGCTTGAAAAAGGATTTCTTCGGCATCGGTGGGAATTTGGCCTCTGAGGGTCCTGAACAAGGCCTTGGCCGGATTGGAGTCATCGACCAATTGGGTTGTGTCTTGATGGAGGAGGGCTGATAATTCTTCTAACTTTGCCCTGATTTCTGCCGATGTGATTCCAACTGCTCGAGAAGAACTTGCCTCCTCGCCTTCATCCTCAGAGATGTCGATGGCAAAGGTGAACAAGCTGTCAGGAGAGTCTTGTTCCTGAAAGAAAATAAAATAAGTTATTCTATGATCAAGCACTGGTAAACAATACGGGTAGAGATCAGGTAACTTACTTGTTTCAGAGCTATCTCTCGCCTCTGACCGGTTGAAGCCGATGGAATTACGGGCTGATCGGCTGGAGTTGCCGATGAGATTATGTCAGCTGAAAGAGTAACAGAGATAATTATAAGATGGAAAAGTAGGTTCATCGGTAATGATTTCATAGAGAGTATGTTACCTTGAGGGGGAGCAATACTTGTTTGGATCGAGGAAACTACCGATGCTATGATTGAACTTGCTGGATCGGCAGTTTGCTCGTGCACGTCAGCCGATGTGTCTTCTGGCTGAGGTTCCTCTGGCTGGGGTTCTTCTGCGTGAGGTTCTTCTTGTGGCTGAGGAGGAGATGGTGCTTGTTGTATCTGGACTGGAGAAGAAGGAGAAGATTCCACTGGGTTTGGAGACACTGGGGGAGGGGAAGGTATTGTTGTTTCCTAGCGCTTCGCCTGGGTTCTGGTACTCTTGGAGCTTTTCCTCTTTGGTTGTCTGGACTGGGGGGTATCGGCAGTCACACCTCTGGTTTTTACCGATGTGCCGGTTTGCTGATTCAACAATGAAAATTTGTGAGTGCAAGTGTAACAGATGTAAGAATGGAATCAGTATGGGTAGAAGAATTTGAAAATTTACCTTGAAGGCTTGCGCTAAAGTAGAGGCAGCTACAGATGGAGATGCCTTCATCCGCTTGGTGGTAACTTTCTTGAGGCGTACACCCTAATGCATTATAGCGGCCAGGGATGGAGAGTTGTTGCCGATCAAAGAAATCAGACCCGATGGAAGGAGCTCAATCGGCTTACCACTCCTGCTGACCAATGGGGGTGTGTTATCAACCTGTAATATAACACAGAAAGTGAGTTACCAATGGAAGTAAAAGTGAAAGGATTGAAACATCGGTTTGGAAATACTTACAGTATTATCGGGGACTTTGTACTGGGGATCGATCATGCCGCGGTACGTGAGAGCCGATTTGCAGAACAAATGCTCTTTCCATTCTTCCCACCATTGTTTGTATGCCTGAGTAATGAAGAGGGCCGGGATCCAATCTGATAGATCGGCGTCTGTATCGCATTTGGTGGCAGTTGAGCTATCTTGGTCCACTCGAGAAGACTAGTGATGGTTTCCCTGGGTTTTATCACATCGGCATAACAAAGTGCAATCGGCAGCTGACCGAAAGCTAGTTGACGGGCTAGTGCCGATGGGTTGTAAAATTCATAGGTCTGGTTGGAGGCTTTCCCACTGCCGAAGAAGTTTACTAGTATGGCTCTTGGAGTGATGAGTGCCATCATCACATCATGATCTTTATTGAGAGCATCGTCGAAGGGGTGAAAGGTCAGAGGAAATATTGTGTCTGGATCTTCATAAGGCATCCATGCTCGCTGTTCTTTGGTCAGACCCTCATAAAGAGTCTGAAAGAATCGGCTGACTTGATCTCTGTTGCCTCCAGTACCAGGCAAGACTATGACGGCTTCGCCATAGTTTAAGGGAGGATGGGTTGCCGTTTCTTCTTCATCTAACTCATGATCCTCTGCTATATCCCTGGGGAAACGCTGGGCAAAGAGGTCGAATTCCAGTCGCTTATGCATATGGAGGCTAAGCCACAAGTTGATGAACCACCAAGGGCCCCCTAAGTTGCCGATGGGCTCGCCGAGCCAAAGTTTCTTGGCTACTTGGTGGAGAAGATGATAGGCAGAGCCAAGCAGGTATCGGCCGAGGGGAAATCGGCCACCATTAGCTAATCTCTCTGCTGCCGATAGGTAGACAGAGGTTGGTCCTGCCGATCGACCACAGAATACAAATTTGTCCAGCCACATGTTCAGAAAGGTGGTTTGTTCCTTTATGTTGACAGGCCCTGTTCTACGGTACTTCTGAATGTACCCAGACCAACCACCGATAGAGCGGGTTTCCACTTCAGCACTAGGTGTGGTGTCAAATATGTGACTACTATCGGCAGTGGATACATCTAAGCCGGTGAGCATGAGCACATCGGCAAGAGTGGGAGAAGCAGGGCCATGGCCAAAAACAAAAGCATTAAGTGTGTCTGACCAGAAATATGATGCAGCAATCAGCAGTGATTCATTCCTATGCATATCGGCAAGAGACAGTCTAATGCACTGGTCCAGTTTTCGCTCGCCCCATTGAACTTCATTTGAATGGCTGACACTCAAGAACCAATCCTTCCATCCCTTGGTAGGACTGGGCCAAGAGCGGAAGGCATCTTTCTATAGATCTAGAGAAAAATTCTCAGCTCTAAAGGGGATTCTGTTTGTCTCTGCGTTGATCAGATCGGTAGGATCTGGGTTCCCTAGCGGACCGAGACATTGGAGGTGTGGTTGATCGGTAGGGATGACGATTCTATTAGACAGATCCTAGAAGTTTTTGGGTGTAAAAAGAAGAGCAAAAGAAAGAAAAAAGTATTCAGTAAGATGAACTGCGGATGAACAGGGGTGCAGTGAAAATACAGGAGAGAAGTAGAACTGACCTCAGGCATGATGAAGTTGATGGCCATTTTCTCGCAGAGAAGAAGATCGAAAACTTGAGGGTTGTTGGAGGGAGTTCTTGCTAGAATTCTTGGAGCTCTTGAACTATGCCGCCACCAGAAAAGTAGAGTTGGGGCTGTAGAATGATGCGATGGAGGAGTACCCGAGAAGGAACTATTTATAGGACAAAACGGGCAAGGGCAAATCTGACTTATCTCTTCTTCGTATCCGTGAAATTTGAGGATACTCAGGTGGATATGGTAACTGTTCGCATGGTAATCAAGGGATTGCGCAGGTGATTTGAAAGGAAGCGGTCATAATCTAGAGATATTTCACTGTGCGGGATTTCTTGGTCGGTCCATCGGCAGCTCCTTCTAACGGTAATATTGCCGATGGGCGAATATAGTGGAGATGTCCAGTTTGGGAGGTTGAAGAATTCAAGGAATCTGCGGAAGAATCAGGCCAAAGTTGTTCGATTTCAACTGTCAGTTACCAAATTGAGAGGATTAATTGCGGAAAGGCATCATTACTGCAGAGAATTTTGGAGCATTAATGATTTTATACTCCAAAATTGGGGGGCATGTGTTGACACCGTTTTTGGACACGTACCCAGGATCGGTAGAGTGTAGGTCGGCAAGATAGGGCAACAGTAACTGGCCTGCAGGGGAGTTGCCGATGAGGGTGGTTGCCGATGAAGGGACAGCTGAATGTGACTAAGTCCATGAATGGTGACGCGTTCATGCCGATGGTCAGCGTTAGCCCTTGTCGAAGGCTACGATGAGGAGTCTACCAATGACTCGAAAGGAGAACATGAAGGTTGCCGATTGGTCCATGGTGGTGTCCCACTTTGTCACGGGAGGATAGTTTTGTGTTTTCCTTAGTTATTTAAATAGTTTTGTATACGGATTCTGTTTAATTTGGAATTCGAGTCCTAGTCGTGTCTGATTGTAGCGCTTTGAGGAGGGTATAAATGTAGACCCCAGGGCCTTGTAATGTAGAATCTATCAATCAATCAAACACAAGTTTTTACTCATATTCCAGCATCTACTTTTTCGATGACTTCGTCATATTTTCCTTTTTATTACGAGTTCTTAGGAGTTCGTCGACTTAAGCTCGGTGTATTCTCGAGTTCCATGTGAATACCTCTTGGCCGTGGCATCCGGGCGCATCGCTGTTGTCGGGACCAAAGTATTCGAGTTATCACCTTTGCCGATAGTAAGGTCAAATCGGCTGGCACGCCTTAACGTTTGAAATCGGGTATTAGCCTTTTGTGTTTGCAGATCCACTTTTGCATCAACAGATCTAATCTTTCCACAAGTTTTGGTATATATGCTATTTTCAGGTATGACACGTGGGAAAGTGCAAAAGATACAAGAAATGCGCAATGCAAGAATTCGTATTTAGAAAAGACGGAAACCAACTCCAATAGAGAAAAGCCCACAAAAGATGAACTGGACCCATCCGTAACCACGAGGAGGATCAGGGCCCAGAGCACAACCGACCACGCGAAGGTGATGGCCAGGGGGACCCACCCAGGTTGCGGGCGCAACCCTGGTGGCGGTTCCCCGGCCCCACCTTCTTCTGACGGTTGCATGGCGGCATGCATAGGACAGTTTCACCTACTACTATATTTAGATCCCGCAAACCGTCCTAGTTGAGCTATAAATAGATGGCTCCCCTCTCATTTGTAGCACACACCATCATTTGGAGCAACACACCTCACATTGTACACTTGTTCTCTTTAGTTTAGTACTAGTAGTAGAGCAAGGCAAAGCTAGCAAGGAGAGCTTGTCTCCTTGGAGGATCAAGAGTGTCTTGGTATGAATACAGTTATGCCTTCCCCCATGAGCAAGTTCTTATAATCTTTATACAGTTATGTTTTTGATCTAGAGTATAGTCTTGTTCATATCATGATCATAGTTTATGAGCTAGTTCATAGTTCTAGCTCTATGTTCTTGATATGTTCATCACAATTCTTCATCGTTCATCAAGTTAATATGAATAGAGGAAGAACTAGGGATGAGATAATGGTTCTCTGGGCTGTAATGGTCACCCTTAGCCGAGCCTGTCAATCCGAAGGGTTGGGGTCCCGGGAGGCTAGGGGGTGTTTCCAAGTACACGAGCATGGTGCTCGGGTATGCGGAGACCCGAGGATATGCGGGTATCCCACAGGCAGAGGGGTAGGTGGCAGGGTGGTGATAGCCTTGTCATCCTTCGTATTCCCCCACGTTCGGATATTCGGTAGGAGTCATGTAAAGTCTCTATTTGCTAGCAGACCAGCTATGGAGATCTCCCCAGTATCTCAGACTTAGCTCTAACTTGTTCTTATTAGCTAGATGACCTCCTAACAAATCTATTGTATAACTTGTATACGACCATGCCTGCTCGCGTAGTTATTCTTTTATTCTTTGTTTTTCCTTTATTCCTTGAGGTTACTCCGATGTGTGTCTGCTATCAATTCAACTACATGCTTACCACTATTTATACTATGTCTACCATGCATTTCAATAAGTAATCATGTTTATAACCAAAGCTAGATGTGTTCACAATGCCTTCCTACGGGAAATTATAAATAGGACACCCCTGAATACTCACGGGTTGAAATGCTACAATGATAGTTCTGTGCGCTTGCAGAGTAATTTATTCCTATAACTGAGCTATCGATTGGCGTACCTAAGTACCTTTACTTAAGATTGTAATCCCTATGCACCCAAACAGCGCCGGACCACAGCTTTGCATATTGTAAGTAAGGATGGTTAGGAAGACCAATCTGGCAATTCTAGTCATCAGTACCAGACTGCACTGCCTAGGCCCGCGCTGTAAAGAGCCTTGGGTTATCATTCTGAAGTGATGGTGGTTAGGATATGCCAACAACATTTCTAGTGTTATCATTAGGGATGGACTCAAACTCTATCTTTAGTGGTTTCGCTAAGAAACGCCAACACATATCATGCATACCCAAAATAAAAATACAAAAAGAATTGTGAGTAGGGCTTGTCTAACATGGTTAAGATAATCCTCATGTGTGTTGTTGGGCATTCTTAACGTCACTATCAAAAGTAGACTTAGTTTTCTAATTCTGATAACGGCGCCAAAAATGACAAACCTATCCCTCATACCACTTAAGCCAAGTTGTCATCCTCACCATGACATGAGAGACGCGGTATTCAAATATGCAATTGCTCATCTAAATAAATAACAAATGGGATCTGCAAGCGCACAGATTAATACCGATGTAGCATTTTAACCGAGAAGTATTCTAGGTATCGTTATTTATATTTTTACCACTAGGAAGGGATTAGCAATCATCAATGTTGATTATAGAATGGAATATAAGATTGAGTATCTATCATTGCATGTATAATTGAGAACATTTATCTATCTCTTTCATACAGGGATAAGTGTCACATAAAGGATATATAAAGTAATGAATAGTGACAAAGGTAATTAATTTGATCAGCATAACTTAGCCACATAATAAATATGATAAGCACCTCAATTAGATATTCTAGCAAGTCATTAGCATAGAATTAGAATGAACTACAAGAATATTTCCTATGTTATTCTTAACTATACAGTCGAGCATATCATAGTTAGTGCAATTATACTTAGCAATCATTGTGAGACAGGACTACGCCCATGCATAGTGATATTAGCAAGGAATATGAGAAACGAGAGGGGGACTATATAAGACCCCCTGTAATCACTCCCCTATAATAATGTTGCTCGGCCAGCCCAATACACGAGAGGGGGACTATATAAGAATCAATGGGCTGTCACTACCATGAACTACCCCACGATCTAGCATATAGGGTACAATTGCAGATAAATACGGAATAAGCACCACACCTACACAATATCTATCATTTACCTATGGATCTGATGGATAAATGCTATACGATCCTAAACATGTATATAGATCCAATCTAACTAAGCCAAGTATATAACTATGATAAACTAAGAACAATATAATAGCGAATATAAACAAGTAGAGCAAACTCATAATCAATATATTGAAGTAGAACAAAGTCATATTCATAATATTGAAGAACAAAGATGAACAATTGAAGAACAATAGAGAATTACCAAGAATCCTCTTGACAGATCCAGAAACCAATCAAAGATTGACACCTTCTAGTTCTAATCCTATGTAGCTATGCTAATCTAGATGTCTAATTGATGTGGTGGCTCTAGGCTTGATCAGAGGCTTCTTCTCCGTTGATGAATAATGAATTAGGGTTGAGAGGCTCTCTCCTCCAGGGGCCAGGGGGTCTGGTTTTATAGTCCTTCCAAGTGAATATGGGTCGTCGGATCAAACCGACATTGATTGAACGGTTATCCTTGATCCTTTAAGTCGGTGGAGCGTAATCCCCGAAAAGAAATCTGATTGGACTCCAAAGCGGGGCGGGCGCCCTGGTCTCTAGGGCGGGTGCCCTGGGCCAGGCCCCGTCCTGCATCCGCTTCATTCCCGTGGCTTCTGGAGTCTTCTAGATGTAAGATAATTGCGCGGTACCTTAATATCTCTATGTAATCCCGACGTGTGGGCCTTTCTTCCGTATTTCCTGATAACCCCCTGCAGAAATAGACAAACACCAAAACTCATGGAATTCTGTCAGATAAAACCCTAAGTCTGGATGTTGATTTCATTTGGATCCTTTTCTTTGTTTATTTGATAATTAAATTTGATACTTAAGGACCGTCAACAAACTCCCCCAAGCTTACCTCTTGCTCGTCCCTGAGCAAGGATAATCTCAGTGATGGATCAGAAGTTGTTGTAATGCCTTTATAAATTGACGGTACACATGCTTTTAAATAAGATCTCATCTCTGAGTTAGAGTAAACTGTCAAGACTTAAAACTTACTTGCTTTACCTTTCACCATGGGACTTGTAACCGTCACTTTTGTCTTGAGTAGTTAAAAGATAGAACGATCTAATCAAGTGCCATGTCTCTTATTCTTGATCAGTTATAGCTCTGGAGTTTTTGCAGATTTTCAAATAAAACTCAAAGATTCGTTGTATGACTCTCTCAGATCTCTCTTTTGTGGTATTTCTGGATCCTCACCAAGGCAGTGATGGTATATGCCTTCTCTCAAGATATGTAGTATTTGTGGTATAAGGCATAATGACATTGCCTTCTCTCTCTCTCACCCTACTCTAATAAGGCTTTAATATCTGGAGCTCATAGGTGGGAGATAAAGTATACATACTCACAAGACATTTATTGTATAGTCAAACCATGGATCCAAAGAAACAAATCAATAAGTCAAATCAAGATGTGCATGTGTGGCGAATGAATGGTGTATGGTGATGATGGTGAAAGTCTAATTCTACTTTTTCTCTTTGAGGGGATACATACCTTTCTTGCCCTTTGAAACTTTTTGAGGAGAATGAGATGCTCTATCTTTTCTTTTTCTTTCCTCTTAGGTGGGTATCTTGTACCCCTAATTCTACTGTCGGACACTTGTCCATTTTTACCTCTCGTCTTACTTTTCCTTTCATTTCTTTCGAGGTTCTGGGCACTTGCCCCTTTTTATTTCCTCGTATCTTTTCTCTCTTTTTTTAGAGCACTCATCTCTTGAAATAATATAGCAAGTGGTAGTAACAAGATAACTTGAGCATTTATTTCTCAGGGGAAAAATAGAAATATTTTTTGGTATTCTCTCCCGGATTAGGAGTAGAATATTTTTGGGTGGTTCTCGAGGTAGTAATGAGTGGATATATGTGGATGCGTACTTCCGGAGTAGAAGCAGCATGTGTGAGTGAACGTGCAAATGAATCTTGAATTAACCACATGACAAGCTCCTAAGGGTCTACACAGCTTGACCACACTCAATGCTCATAAGTAGTAAAAAGTAAATGTGTGGCTCAAAGTCTAGCAAGCATGTACATATGGCTGTGGTAGGAATTTAAACTCTCATCATACAGGAACTCATCATGCAATATTTTAAAGATTTTTCAAAGATAAAATTCTCCAGAATTCTAGCATCTCTAGGAACAGATAAATAGCAGCTCAACCTTTCCATATCATATCCGTTAACAACTTAGACTTCAGATCAAGTTTTCTTCCCACAAGTTTAGGTTTAGAGCAAGCTTTAAATTATAACAGTTATATCTAAACTTGAGAGAGAACTTCAATTCGAAAATTAGGCAGAACAACTATTCATCATATCCATGATAGAGTTTTATTATTAAGGATTCAGTTTAGCATAGCCACTTTATTTATTTATTAAACAAACTAAGCAAAAGTTATATATAAGCACAAAATATTTATTTGGGTTTCCATAGTTATGTATATCCATATTTTAATATAGTATAAGTATAAAGATAGATAGAAATACTTAGCGGGATAAATATGGGTGCTCTCCCTCAAGCTGGATTTTGATGTAATTTCTTTTGATGTAGCTAGCAGGTGGCAGAGGTGTATTTGAAAGTCGGCAGTATCTTGACAGCGATTAAAATGTCCTCCTTCTGCTAGTCTTCTCGATTCTTAAATTCTGTGGAGCTCAAATAGACAACAAAGCTTTGTGGAACTGATTAAGTGTTAACATAAATATCTAGCCTTTATCATGTTGAGCTTCCTCCATAAATGTTACTCTCTATTTTTATATTTTCATTTTAGAAAATAGAAAAAAAAAATTTATTTTATTTTTATGCCACCACAGTGAATGTACTTATGGGTTTTATGCTACTCGTATATTCACATGGGGCTTATTATTTTTCATATTTTATTTTATTTTTAGGATAGTATAAACATGATTAACTAAGCAAACTGTTTAAATAATTGAAAGGGAAAGGATAACTACCAAGTTTACCTCTTGGCAAGGCGTTCGGTGTTTTTAAGTCCTCCAAACGGGACTCTCCATTTTCTAGTTGTCCTGGGATTCGTTGGGTGGCGTAGTCGGTACTTCCGGCAGCGCCTCCTCTTCATGTATAGTTATCTTCTCTTTCCACATCTGACTCGGTGCTACGGTCTCCTCTGGATAATTCTGTTTAAACTGTATGTCTTCTGACCTTATCACTTCTCCTTCGTAGTCTGTCCATCCGTCCTTGATGATTTGCCTCCTCTAGTTACGGTTGCGTTGTTTTCTGACCTGCTTAGAGTCTTCAACGATATAGTTAGGGTCAGTAAAATAGCGGCGTACCTTCTCTGAGGGGAAGTGCATATGGACTTCTACAGTTCCAATACAGATGATTGCTTTAACGGTGCTGAGGAACGGTCTTCCAAGGATGATGGGTGGATCGTATTCGTCTTCTCCCATGTCAATAACCTAAAAGTCTGTGTAGACAAAATGATCGTCTATTTTGACAGGGACGTCAGTTACTATCCTTTAACCTCTCAAAATGTCTGATCTGCCATCTGGAGCTGAATGTATGTCGGCTTTAGGGGCATTGTTCCGAACAAGAGCCGATAGGTGACTGCGGCCATTATGTTGACGCCCGATCCGGTGTCACAACTCGTCTTGTAGAAGTTATACCCATTGATGGAGCAATAGATGCTTAGCATTCCTGGGTCGTCCTTCTGGGTCAGAAATGGTGACTTAAGTCGATGATCTTGACATCCTTGAACTGCAGTGACCATCTTAGCTGACTCGGTCCACACTTGCTTGTTCCTGTTCCTCCTGTTGGTCCTCTTCCTTGGTTCATGTCGAGATTGATCTGGGATTTGTGTAGTCTTGTTCTTGAAGGAAAACGTCTCCGTCCTCCCTTCAATGTATAAACTGATCTTGGCAGCACTAGCGTAGATGATAGCTCCCGAGGTGTTTAAGAATGGCCTCCCTAAGACGATGGGTGACCTCTCATCATTACTGGTCTCTATCACTACAAAGTCTGCTGGGGCGTACAATGTACCAACTCGGACGCAAAGGTTCTTCAATATTCCTTTGGAAAACTTATTGTCTGATCTGCAAACTGCAAACACATGGTTGTTTCTACTAAAGGATATGTAAAGAATTTTTCATAGAGTACCCTGGGCATAATGTTGACACTAGAGCCAAAGTCGCAGAGTGCTTCTGGGAAGTCCACCATGCCGATGGAGATCGGGATGACGGGGTCCTGGATTGCCTCTCTTGACCGGCAGAAGGTCAGTAGTAACTTCAGTGACGGGGTTACTCCAGTAGTTACCTGCATCAAACATGTCTACAAGATTTGTAGATTCTAATCCTTCCGGTTGTGATGGTATACCGGGGTTAGTAGCAGGAACAACAGCAGCTATTTGATTTAACTGGGATTCAATCATGTTATTAAAGCTAATTTGATTCTTGATGGCAGTAGAGAAATTATCCATTCTGTTATTTATATTTTCTAGCATTTTATCATTAGATGCTAATTTCTTAGATAGGTTATCCATTAGCTTTCCTTGATTAGACACTAACTCTCTCAGAGGTGGAAAATTATTATTATTATTATTATTATGAGAATTATTACCTTGATAATTACCTGAGTAGTTAGGCCTCTGTTGATTCCAACCTTGATTTTGTTGAGGACGGTTGTAGTAGTAGTTGTTGTTATTGTTGATGTAGTTCACATCCTCAAGTATCTCAGGGTAGTGATTGACTGAGTGTCCAGTATCTCCACACTCCTCACAAGTCAAGTGAGAGTCGTAGATGTGCATAACTTCTTTCTTATCTCCAGCTCTATCATCGAGCTTCTTCATGAGCAGGTCTAGCTTTGCAGACAGCATGTCTAGCTCCTAGAGCTGATGCACACATCCACCTTTCTTGCGTGTCTGGGTCCTTTCTTCATTCCAGCTTTGGTTGGACGCCATCTTCACCACAAGAGCTGTGGCTTGTGATATGGTAAGTGATAGGAATGCTCCTCGAGCTGCAGCATCCATGGTCTCTCGGGCACTGTTGCCGAGCCCATTATAAAATGTCTGCATCAGTAGCCAACTCTCCATTCCATGATGGGGACAATCTAGGATGTAGTCTTGGAAGCGCTCTCATGCTTCTGGAACGGAGAGCATTGGTCTTGCCCACGGGAAAGAACTTAGCTAGAAAGTTCGTGCAGCAGAGTGCCCACGTAGTATTCTTCTCCTTTGTAGTGTAGAACCACTGCTTCGCTCTCCCTAACAGCAAGAATGGGAAGAGGCGAAGTAGTATAGCATCTCTGGGGACTCCTGATATGGTGAATGTGTTGCAAATCTCCAGGAAGTGTTGGCGATGAGCACTAGCATCTTCGTGTGCCTTCCCACAGAACTGGTTGGATTGCACCATGTTGATAAGTCCAGGCTTGAGCTCAAAGTTGCCATCAATCTCTTCAGCAGGTCCAGTACGGATGTTGTCTGTAGTGGGAGCTGAGAACTCGCAGATCGATTTGTTCGCCATGGCTTCGAACTCTGAAGACAAGTTCCGGTGATCTTCTTGATTGGATGAAGCTTCTTGCTGAAGTGTTGATGATCTCTTCTTGAGCTTGGCTCTTGTTTTTTAAAAAAAGCTTCAGGATTGTCAACAAAATTTCCTAGAAGATGTCTTCTATTCATTCATTCCCCTGCATAAGATAAAATAGAAAAATATAGGGGTAAAACTGTATGAGAGAATTGATAAGCTCAATCATATTAGTGGTGCGAATGATAACTCAAAATCTTATATTCATTCCTGATTAGTAATCAACCTTCCTCGGCAACGGCGCCAAAAATGCTTGTTGGGCATTCTTAATGTCACTACCAAAAGTAGACTTAGTTTTCTAATTCTGATAACGGCGCCAAAAATGCCAAACCTATCCCTCATACCACTTAAGCCAAGTTGTCATCCTCAGCATGACATGAGAGACACGGTATTGAAATATGCAATTGCTCATCTAAATAAATAACAAATGGGATCTGCAAGCGCACAGATTAATACCGATGTAGCATTTTAACCGGGAAGTATTCCAGGTATCGTTATTTATATTTTTACCACTAGGAAGGGATTAGCAATCATCAATGTTGATTATAGAATGGAATATAAGATTGAGTATCTATCGTTGCATGTATAATTGAGAACATTTATCTAACTCTTTCATACAGGGATAAGTGTCACATAAAGGATATATAAAGTAATGAATACTGACAAAGGTAATTAATCTAATCAGCATAACTTAGCCACATAAGAGATATGATAAGCACCTCAATTAGATATTCTAGCAAGTCATTAGCATGGAATTAGAACGAACTACAAGAATATTTCGTAAGTTATTCTTAACTATACAGTCTAGCATATCATAGTTAGTGCAATTATACTTAGCAATCATTGTGAGACAGGACTACGCCCATGCATAGTGATATTAGCAAGGAATATGAGAAACATCGTAATCACTCTCCTGTAATAATGTTGCTCTGCCAGCCCAATACATGAGAGTGGGACTATATAAGAATCAATAGAGCTGTCACTACCACGAACTACCCCACGATCTGGCATATAGGGTACAATCGCAGATAAATACGGTATAAGCACCACGCCTACACAATATCTATCATTTACCCATGGATCCGATGGATAAACGCTATACGATCCTAAACATGTATATAGATCCAATCTAACTAAGCCAAGTATATAACTATGACAAACTAAGAACAATATAATTGCGAATATAAACAAGTAGAGCAAAGTCATAATCAATATATTTGTTGACATCGTTTTTGGACACGTATCTTTTGACACGTACCTAGAGTTAATGAAATATAGATCGGCAGATGGAGCAATGGTGACTAGTCTACAGGGGAGTTGCCGATGAAGGTGGTTGCCGATGGGGAGACAACCGAATATGACTAAGTCCAGAAGTGATGACATATTCGTGCCGATGACCAGTGCCGGTGTTTGCCGATGGCTGTAACAGGTAGTCTGCCGATGACTCTGGAGAAAAGCGCGGAGGTTGCCGATTGATTCTTGGTAGTGTCCCGATCGGTTACGAGGGATAGTTTAATGTTTTCCTTAGTTATTAGAATTCGTTTTGTATTTGGGTTCCGTTTAATTTCGAATTCGAGTCCTAGTCATGTCTGGTTGTAGCTCTTTGGACAGGGTATAAATGTAAACCCAAGGGCAATGTAATGAAAGATCAATCAATCAATAAAACACAAGTTTTTACTCATATTCCAGCATCTATTTTCGACGACTTCGTCATATTTTCCTTTTTACTATGAGTTCTTAGGAATTCGTCGAGTCAAACTCGGCGTGTTCTCAAGTTCCGCGTGAGCACCTCTTGGCCATGACATCCGGGCGCATCGCTGTTGTCGAGACCAAAGTGTTTGAGTTACCACCTGTTGATACCGTTTTTGGACACGTACCCAGGATCGGTAGAGTGTAGATCGGCAAGATAAGGCAACAGTAACTGGTCTGTAGGAGAGTTGCCGATGAGGGTGGTTGCCGATGAAGGGACAGCTGAATGTGACTAAGTCCACGGGTGGTGATGTGTTTATGCCGATGGTCAGCAATAACCTGTGCCGATGGCTACGATGAGGGGTATGCCAATGATTCGGAAGAAGAACCTGAAGGTTGTCGGTTGGCCTGTGGTGGTGTCCCAGTTTGTCACGGGAGGATAGTTTTATGTTTTCCTTAGTTATTTAAATCGTTTTGTATACGGATTCTGTTTAATTTGGAATTCGAGTTCTAGTCGTGTCTGATTGTAGCTCTTTGAGCAGGGTATAAATGTAGACCCTAGGGCCTTGTAATCGATATATCTATCAATCAATCAAACACAAGTTTTTACTCATATTCCAGCATCTACTTTTCGACGACTTCGTCATATTTGCTTTTTCATTACGAGTTCTTAGGAATTCGTCGACTTAAGCTCGGCGTATTCTCAAGTTCCGCGTGAATACCTCTTGGCCGTGGCATCCGGGCGCATCGCTGTTGTCGGTACCAAAGTATTCGAGTTATCACCTTTGCCGATAGTAAGGTCAAATCGGCTGGCACGCCTTAACGATTGAATCGGGTATTAGCCCTTTGTGTTTGCAGATCAGCTTTTGCAACTTTTGGCACGCCCGGTGGGACAGATTCAAGATCAAGATCGACATGGCGACTAGCGAATTCGATTTGGAGAACGTCATCCCCATGATGGAAGCTAGCCTCAAAGATGAGCAGAAGCAAGCTATTGCGAAGGCTATGGAGGATTACAAGCAACAATGTCTCAAGGCCTTCAGCATAAATAGGAGTGGCGAGGTGATCCAGAAGGAAGCACTGCCGGCCCCTCAGCAGGTTACTTTTGAAGCCAATCCTGGTAAACTCCAAGACATGGTCGATAGTGCTATCAGCCGTGCCTTGATCAACCAAGCTGGTGTGCTGTCCAATACGGTTTTCAATGCCGTGGCTAGAACTTTCAAAGAAGGACAATTGCCACCGAACTCATCAACCAGGATCGCCAGTGGTTACGGCTCCATCGGCTGCTATGGCCGCTGCAGGCATAGAAACTACTGTTCCTCCAAGCACGCTAGGAGTCTCTAATGCGCAATCCACGCCGATGCCGTCCAATGCAACAACATCAGATGAGTCGATCAAGCTTACTACAGATCTATTGGCATCGGCAATGTCGGGATCTGTTCCTCCTAATTGGTGGGGTTTTTGTATGCCCCCGGAATACTTGTTAAAGACACCGGGTACATCTCAGGCAGCTGATAAGAGAGGCAAGGCTCCTATGGCATCGGCACCTCCAAATATGCCGATGAATCACAGTCTCCAGTATACTACAACTACTATTGCAAGACCTTACACTAGGAATTCTCAAGCTCCAACGTTCCAGATGCCTAATGCATCGGCAGATTCAATGCCGACGCAACAGAGGTTTATGACTCAGCCAGGGTATGTCAATTCAATGATGATGCCCAATTACCAGTCATCGGCAGGACCTATGCCGATGAATGCTAATAGTGGATGGCTTGGGCAGCAAGTCTTTCCACAAATGCCCCAACAGAATCATCAGGTTACAGGGTTTCAACAAGGCCAGACCTACCCTGGATTCTAGAACCAAGGGGTGGTCAATCAGCCGATGAATCTCGGCCAGCAGGTTGGTGGTTAGCAGATCGGTGGTCAGCAATTTGGTGGTCAACATCTTGGTGGTCAGTAGCTCGGCGGTCAGTAGGTTGGTGGCCAAATGATTAACCCAATGTTCCATGCAGATCGTGCACCACACAGACATGTGGAAGCTTACCAGCAGGTGCCAGATCCACAACCACCTCATCGGCAAGATGCTGATGCTTATTGGGCCGATAAGACCCAAAGTCAATACTTATTCTTATCAGACACCATATCCTCCTGCATATGATTTAATCCTGCTTCCAAATCGGTACAAAGTGCCAGATTTTACTAAGTTTTCTAGGCAGGATGATACATCAACCATAGAGCATGTCAACAGGTTCATCATTTAGTGTGGAGAAGCCGCTAACAGGGATGAGTTAAGGGTTCGCTTGTTCTCGTCATCATTATCTGGATCGGCTTTCACTTGGTTTATATCATTACCTCCTAACTCAGTGATTACTTGGGCCGATCTAGAGAAACAATGCCACAAATACTTCTTTTCTGGTGTCCACGAGAAGAAGATCACCGATTTGGTCAAATTGAAGCAACGCAATGATGAATCAGTTAAAAGTTTCGTGCAGAGAATACGGGAAGTCAAGAACAAATGCTATAGCCTGGTTTTGGATGATCGGCAGCTAGCTGATTTGGCTTTCCAGGGTTTGTTGCCACATATCAGGGACAAGTATGCATCTCAAGAGTTCGAAAGCTTAAGTCATTTGGTGCAGAGGATTTCTGATCAAGATATCAAGCCTTTTGAGCCCAAGAGAGCATGGAACAAAAAGGTATCATTTGTGGATGAAGCAGCAAGCTCGGACTCTGATGAGGAACCAGTCATCGGCTTGGCAGAGTGGGCAAAGAATAAGAAGCTGATGTCTTGTCCTTTTGGGCACAAAGAGCCGGAGAAGTTCGCATTTGACATCACTAAAGCCGATAGGATATTTGACTTTCTACTTCAGGAAGGTCAGATCAAATTGTCACCCAATCATGTAATCCCATCGGCTGAAGAATTAAAGAAGATGAAGTACTGCAAATGGCATAATGCAACTTCTCACAGCACTAATGAGTGCAAAGTTTTTAGACAATAGCTGCAATCGGCTATAGAATCTGGGAGGATCAAGTTCGACAGCTCCAAAACTCAGAAGCCGATGAAGATTGATCAACATCCTTTCCCAACAAACATGCTGGATGCTAAGGGAAAGGCCAAGGTCTTGACATCGGAAGCAGCTAAAAGAAGTGCATCGGTGGATCCTCAGCATCAGATCACTACTGCCGATGCAAAAGGAAAAGGCTTAATCCAGGAAGGAAATGGCTCAGGAAGGCCTCCCCGATCTGGTATTGTCATAACTCATAGAAGGCCTCGGGAGACTTGGCAGCAACGTGAGGATCGGTATCGGCGCCAGCAAGAAGACTATCATCGGGAAGAAGAAAGAAGCTGACAAGAATGGAATCGGCATAGGGATCACTGGAATTCTCCATTCTTTATCCATTGTTGGGAGGAAAATATCAAGCTTCCTACTGCAGGGACTGCCCGGAATGTAATGGTTACGATCGGTATGATAGATCAAATCAGCAGTATCAGAGCAATAACCGTCGGTTTGATTGGACGATTAGGGGGAGAGCGTCGGTTCATCATCGGCTGGGGGCAGACTCAGTGTGCATGATAGGCTTGGAGATCGAGTTGAATATTTTCCCAGGAACCAAGAAGAGCTTGAGGAGATGGCTAATGCACGAGTTCCCGATGAGTTCATATTTTGTAGGGATGCCAATACTTATGGGATGGAGTCAAGGGAAAATCATCGACCATCGGTAAAGCAGCAACAACTTCCTCCATGGTGTCCAGAGGGGTTGACTAGGACACAGAAAAGGAGGCTACAGCGCGAAAGGCGAGAGGAGTTGAACAAGGGTGAGAACTCTGGCCAGTCTAGGGATCAGCAACAATCAGATCCTAAGGGAAAAGGTCCATCGGAAGGTATGAACATGGTATTTATGTTGCCGATGGAATTCCTTGCGCCGTCTAGTGATGATGACTTGGAGTTTTCCGACCAAATAGCTCAATTGGCTCTGGATCCGATGACGGCCATCTTCGAAAAGCCTGCCGATAATGAAAGGCAGCATCTCAAGGCTTTGTTTGTCAAAGGAAGGGTTGATGGTCAGCCGATGACCAAGATTTTAATTGATGGTGGAGCTGCCATCAATATCATGCCATATGCAGTGTATCGGAAGCTTGGAAAAGGAGATCAGGATTTGACCAAGACCGATATGATGCTCAAAGACTTTGAGGGCAACATGTCTCCGGTTAAGGGGGCGATATGCGTTGAATTGACTATCGGCAGCAAGACCTTGCCGACAACCTTCTTCGTGATCAGTGGAAAAGGTGCTTATAACTTGCTGTTGGGAAGAGACTGGATTCATGCCAATTGTTGCATCCTGTCTACAATGCACCAGTGCTTGGTCCAGTGGGTAGGTGACAAGATCCAGTGCTTGGTCCAGTGGGTAGGTGACAAGATCGAAATTGTCCCGGGAGATTCTTCCTATGTTGTTGCATCAGCAGAGGCAGACACCTACGAAAGAACCAGGTGTATTTCAGGAGAAGTTTGGGAAAAGGATTTTCTCAGAGTTGCCGATTATGAAATTCCACCGATCCAAGCAGTCGATTTTGATGAAGGTTTTTAATGGATAGGTTCGCCGATGATGGAAAATTGGGCCAGGAATTCACATCGGCCGATGATTTGGTAGAAGTAGATATAGGTAGTGGTGATAAGCCTAGACCTACTTTTATTAGTGCTAAGTTAAGTTTTGAGTGTAAGCAATAGTTAACTGATTTCTTAAAGGAATATAAAGATTGCATTGCTTGGGATTATACTGAGATGCCTGGTTTGGACCGATCAATTGTTGAACATCGGTTGCCTATCAAGTCTGGATTTCGGCCACATCAACAGCCAGCTCGCCGATGTAATCCTAATATTCTCCCTGATATTAAGGCCGAAATAACCAAACTTATTGAAGCTAAATTTATTCGGCAATGTCGTTATGCCGAGTGGATTTCCAATGTTGTCCCGGTTTATAAGAAAAATGGGAAGCTTCGGGTCTGCATTGATTTCAGAAATCTTAATAAAGCTACACCGATGGATGGCTACCCAATGCCAGTTGCCGATTTGCTAGTTGATGCCGCAGCTGGGCATCGGATTATCAGCTTTATGGATGGCAATGCAGGATACAATCAAATATTCATGGCTGAAGAAGATATTCCAAAGACTGCATTTAGATGTCCTGGTCATGTTGGGTTGTTTGAATGGATAGTCATGACATTTGGCTTGAAAAATGCTGGTGCTACTTATCAGAGGGCCATGAATTTTATATTTCATGAGTTCATCGGCAAGCTGGTGGAAATTTATATTGATGATGTGGTGGTGAAGTCTTGAGACTTCACGAAGCATCTTGCCGATTTGTGAAAAGTGTTGGAATGCACAAGGAAGCATGGTTTGAAGATGAATCCAAATAAGTGTGCATTTGGTGTATCGGCAGGACAATTTCTTGGTTTCATGGTGCATCAAAGGGGGATTGAAATTAGTCAGAGATCCATTGATGCTATCAACAAAATAGTTGCCCCTACCAACAAGACTGAGCTCCAATCCTTGATCGGCAAGGTAAATTTTATCAGAAGGTTTATATCTAATTTGCCTAGTAAAATTCGTGCGTTCAGTCCTTTACTTAAGTTGAAAGCCGATCAAGAATTCGTTTGGGGAAAAGAACAACAGTTGGCCTTAGATGAAATCAAGAATTATTTGGTAAATCCTCCAGTTCTGATTCCACCTCAGCAAAGAAAGCCCTTTATATTATATTTGTCTGCCGATGGGATGGTCATCGGTTTGGCTTTAATTCAAGAATTTGAAGGGAAGGAACGTGTGATTTACTATTTAAGCAGGAGATTGGTTGATGCTGAGACCAGGTATTCAGCCATTGAAAAGTTATGTTTGTGTCTTTATTTCTCATGTATTAAGTTGAGACACTATTTGTTATCGGCTGAGTGCACTATCATTTGCAAAGATGATGTGGTCCGATACATGCTATCTATGCCGATCATGAGTGGCAGGATCGGTAAGTGGATTTTGGCACTGTCAGAATTCGATCTGCGTTACGAATCGGCTAAAGCGGTTAAGGGGCAGATTATGGCCAATTTTGTAAATCAACATTGCGGTACAGTGGAGACTTTGGAGATTGTACCTTGGACACTTTTCTTTGATGGATCCACGTGTGACCGGGGGGCAGGAATCGGCATAGTGTTAATTACCCCTCGGGGAAGGAAGTACGAGTTTTCCTTGCCGATTGTTGCCACGTCAACAAATAATCAAGCTGAGTATCAAGCTTTGATAAAGGGGTTGGAATTACTAAGGGAAGTTCATGCTGATGCTGTTGAAATCTTCGGAGATTCTATGCTGGTTATAAATCAATTGGCTGGAAGCTATGAATGCCGAAGCGAAGTCTTGATAACTTATCACGAAAGGAGTATGCAATTGTAAAAGGAATTCACGGATTTCTGATTAGAGCATGTTCCTCGATTGCATAATGAAGAGGCCAATCGGTTGGCTCAGCGTGCCTCGGGATATCAGCCCATGATAAATGCAATATCGGCAATCGGTGCCGATGATTGGAGAAAAGAAATCATTGATTATTTAAAGGATCCATCCAAGAAAGTTGAGAGATGTGTTCGGTTTCAAGCCACCAAGTATGTACTCCTCGAAGATGAGTTATATTACCGAACCATTGATGGGATTCTTCTCAGATGCTTAGGTGATGATGAGGCTAGAAGCTTGATGGGAGAAATCCATAAGGGAGTGTGTGGAGCACATCAGTCGACATTTATGATGAAGTGGATGATCAGAAGAAACGGGTATTATTGGCCGACTATACTTGAGGATTGCTTTAAGTATTTGAAAGTGTGTCAAGGATGTCAGAAATTTGGCAATGTTCAAAGAGCACCCGCATCGGCCATGAATCCTATCATCAATCCTTGGCCGTTTCGAGGATGGGCTATTGACTTGATCGACCAGATTTACCCGCCATGCAGCAAAGGACATAAATTCATCTTGGTTGCCACCGATTATTTTACTAAGTGGGTTGAAGCTATTCCTTTGAAGAAAGTTACATCGGTCAATTGATTGATTTGTGAAAGAGCATATTATTTACCGATTTGGAATTCCTCAAACAATTACTACCGATCAGGGTACTATGTTCACATCAGGGGAGTTTGTGAATTTGCAATCGGTATGGGAATTAAAGTATTAAACTCTTCTCCTTATTATGCTCAAGCTAATGGGCAGGCCGAGGCATCTAATAAAGGAATTATCAAGCTTATTAAGCATAAAATTGAAGAAAATCAGGAGGTGGCACACGTTGTTAAATGAAGCTTTATGGTCATACCGGATGGCTTGTCATGGATCGACCAAGGTTTCACCTTATCAGTTGGTATATGGGCATGATGCAGTGTTACCTTGGGAAATTAAGACTGGGTCTAGGCGATTATCTTTTCAAGATCAATTGGTTGCTGTTGATTATGCTACGTTAATGACAGACGAGTTGGATGATCTAGCAGGACATCGGCTAAGGGCTCTGATGAGTATAGAAGAGAACAAGAAGAGAGTTGCCAGATGGTATGATAAGAAGGTGAAGGCTAAGGAGTTTGCTGATGGAGACTTAGTATGGAAGTTAATCTTACCGATCGGGACTAAAAGTTTAAAATTCGGGAAGTGGTCTCCCAATTGGGAGGGTCCCTATCGGATAAGTCGATCGGCTCCTGGTAACGCCTATATTTTAGAAACTCTTGAGGGAGTTAAATTTCCTAGAGCATTAAATGGCAAATATCTAAAGAAGTATTACCCAATCATATGGGTCGATGCATAAAAGTTTAAATGCCGATAACATTCCTATCGGCTGGATCAAAATGTATCTGGGGCCAGACTTAATGTTTTAAAAGGTGCCGATAACAGTCCTATGAGCTAGACCAACACATTAGGAGTGTTCAAAACAAAGGAGCAAGTATATTGCCGATGAAGAGTTCACATGTTCAATAGCGCCTGGATTGCCGATATAGCACGCAGACGGATCTGGTTGGCTTCTTCTATTACTTTCACATCATCATCGGCAGAGCCTTCCACTGGCTTCAGATTCTTCTTCATCTGCAATGTCGTGCGGGCTTGGATATTTCGCTCTTGCTCAAGAAGCTTGATTGTCTCAGGCAGTTGGCTTTCTTCTTGTTGTGCTTGGGACAAGGCTTCTTCTACCTGTTTGAGTTCTGCCCACAGAACTTCTCTTCTCGCCGATAGATCAGAAATCTTTTGTTTCAATACATCTCCTGAGGATGTCAGGATGCCGATGCTCTTGTGTTTCTCATCGGCAAGGAGTTTTACCTTCATCATCTCCTCAGAGAGCTGGGCATGAGCAGCTCTATCGGCAAGATGTTGGGCAGCCCTCTGGTACTGCAGCTGACGGCTCTCTAGATGTGTAGCTTGAAAGAGGATTTCTTCAGCATCGGCAGGAATTTGGCCTCTGAGGGTCTTGAACAAAGCCTTGGCCGGGTTGGAGTCATCAACCAGTTGGGCTGTGTCTTGATGACGGAGGGCCGATAATTCTTCCAATTTCGCCCTGATTTCTGCCGATGTGATTCCAACTGCTCGAGAAGAGCTTGCCTCCTCGCCTTCATCCTCAGAGATGTCGATGGCAAAGGAGAACAAACTGTCGGGAGAATCTTGTTCCTGAAAAGGAAATGAAACAAGTTATTATATGGTCAAGTATTGATAAATGATACAGACAGAGATTGGGTAACTTACTTGTTTCAGGGCAATCTCTCGCCTCTGACTAGATGATGCCGATGGAACCACAGGCTGATCGGCTGGGGTTGCCGATGGGACTACATCAGCGGAAAGATTAACAGAAGTAATTATAAGACGGGAAAAGTAGGTTCATCGGTAATGGTTTCATGGAGAGTATGTTACCTTGAGGGGGTGCAGCACTTGTCTGGATCGAGGAAACTACCGATGCTATGATTAAGTTTGCTGGATCGGTAGTCTGCTCGCGCACATCAGCCGATGTTTCTTCCGGCTGAGGTACTTCTGGCTGGGGCTCTTCTGGTTGGAGTTCTTTCACTTGGGGTGCTTCTTGTGGCTGAGAAGGAGGTGGTACCTGCTGTGTTTGGGTTTCTGTAGAAGAGGGAGAACATTCCACCGGGATTGGAGATACTGGGGGAGGAGAAGGCGTTGCTGTTATTTGACGCTTTGCTTGTGATCTGGTACTCTTGGCACCTTTTCTCTTCGGCTGACTGGACTGGGGGGCATCGACACTTGTGGTTCTGGTCCTTGCCGATGCGCCGGTGTGCTGTACCATGAATAAGAATTCGTGAGTACAAGTGTAACAGGTGTAAGAATGGAATCGGTAAAGAAATTTGAAGATTTACCTTGAAGGCTTGCGCCAAAGCAGAGGCAGCTACCGATGGAGATGTTTTTGTTCGCTTGGTAGTGACTTTCTTGAGACGTACACCCTGATGCATTATAGCAGCCAAGGTGGGAGCATTGTTGCCGATCGAAGAGATTGGACCTGATGGAAAAAGCTCGATCGGCTTGCCGCTCCTGCTGACCGATGGGGGAATGTTATCAACCTGTAATATAACACAGAAAGTGAGTTACCGATGGAAGTAAAAGTGAAAGGATTGAGACATTGGATTGGAAATACTTACAGTGTTATTGGGGACTTTGTACTGGGGGTCGATCATGCCGCGGTACGTAAGAGCCAATTTGCAGAACAAATGCTCCTTCCAATCTTCCCACAATTGTTTGTACGCCTGAGTGATGAAGAGGGCTGGGACCCACTCTGATAAATCTGCATCGGTATTGGCACTTGGGGGCAGTTGAGCTACTCGGGTCCACTCGAGAAGGCTAGTGATGGTTTCCCTGGGTTTTATTACATCGCCATAACAGAGTGCAATCGGCAGCTGACCGAAAGCTAGTTGACGGGCTAGTGCCGATGGGTTGTAAAACTCATAGGTCTAGTTGGAGGCTTTCCCACTGCCAAAGAAGTTTACTGGTATAGCTCTGGGAGTGATCAGCGCCATCGTCACATCATGATCCTTGTTCAGAGCATCATTGAACGGATGGAACACCAAAGGAAACATGGTGTCTGGATCTTCATAAGGCATCCATGCTCACTGTTCCCTGGTCAGGCCTTCGTATAGGGTCTGGAAGAATCGGCTGACCTGGTCTGTGTTGCCACCTGTACCAGGTAGAACTATGATAGCTTCGCCAAAGTTCAGAGGAGGACGAGTTGCCCATTCTTCTTCATCCAATTCATAATCTTCGGCTATATCCCTAGGGAAGCATTGTGCTAAGAGGTTGAACTCAAGACGCTTGTGCATATGGAGACTGAGCCACATATTGATGAACCACCAGGGGCCCCCTAAGTTGCCGATGGATTGGTCGAGTAGGAGTTTTCTGGCTATTTGATGGAGGAGATGGTAGGCAGAGCCAAGCAGGTATCGGCCGAGTGGAAATCGGTCACCATTAGCTAATCTCTCTGCTGCCGATAGGTAGACAGAGGTTGGTCCTGCTGATCGACCACAGAACAAAAATTTGTCCAACCACATATTCAGAAAGGTGGTTTGTTCCTTTATGTTGACAGGCCCCGTTCTACGGTACTTCTGAATGTACCCAGACCAACCGCCGATAGAGCGGGTTTCCACCTTGGCACTAGGTGTGGTGTCAAATATGTGACTACTATCAGCAGTGGATACATCTAAGCCGGTGAGCATAAGCACATCGACAAGAGTGGGAGAAGTAGGGCCATGACCGAAGACAAAGGCATTAAGTGTCTGACTAGAAATATGATGCAGCAATCAGCAGTGATTCGTTCCTATGCATATCGGCAAGAGATAGCCTAATGCACTGGTCTAGTTTTCGTTCGCCCCATTGAACCTCATTCGAATGGCTGACTCTCAAGAACCAATCCTTCCATCCCATAGTAGGACTAGGCCAGGAAAGAAAGGTATCTTTCCACAGATCTAGAGATAAATTCTCGGCTCTAAAGGGGATTCTGTTTGTTTCTGCGTTGATCAGATCGGTGGGATCTGGGTTCCCTAGTGGACCGAGACATTGGAGGTGTGGCTGATCGGTAGAGATGACAATTTTATTGGACAGATCCTAATGGTTTTTGGGGTAAAAGGAAGAATGAAAGAAAAAAAAGAAGAATGTTCAGTAAAATAAATTGCGGATGAACAAGGATATGGTAAAAGTACAAGAGGTAGGGTGATGAACTGACCTCGGGAACAGCTAAGTTGATGGCCATCTCCTCGCGAAGAAGATGATCGAAGACTTTGAGGTTGGTTAAGAAAGGTCTTCGTCGTAGTTCTTGGAGCTCTCGAGCAGCGCCGCCGCCAGAAAAGTAAAGTTAGAGCGCTGCCGATGGGTTGTAATACTATTTATAGGACAAAACAGGCAAGGGCAAATCTGACTTATCTCTTCGCCGTATCCGTGAAATCCGAGAGTACTCAGGTGGATATGGTAACTATTCGCACGGTAATCAAGAGATTGCGCAGGTGATTTGACAGGAAGCGGTCATAATCTAAAGATATTTCACTGTGCGGGATTTCCTGGTCGGTCCATCGGCAGCGCCTTGTAACGGTAATACTGCCGATGGGCGAATAAAGTGAAGATGTCCGTTTGGGAGGTTGAGATAGTTCACTGTGCAGGATTTCCTGGTCAGTCCATCGACAGTTCCTTGTAACAGTAATATTGCCGATGGGCGATTAAAGTGGAGATGTCCATTTGGGAGGTTGAGGAATTCGAGGCATCTGCGGAAGAATCGGGCCAAGGTTGTTCAGATTTAGGCTGTCGGTTGCCTAATTGGGAGAATTAATTGCGGAAAGGCATCATTACTGCAGAGAATTTCGGAGCATTAATGATTTCATACTCCGAAATTGGGGGGGCATGTGTTGATACCGTTTTTGGACACGTACCCAGGATCGGTAGAGTGTAGACCAACAAGATAAGGCAACAATAACTGGTCTGCAGGAGAGTTGCCGATGAGGGTGGTTGCCGATGAAGGGACAGCTGAATGTGACTAAGTCCATGGGTGGTGATGTGTTTATGCCGATGGTCAGCATTAACCTGTGCCGATGGCTACGATGAGGGGTCTGCCGATGATTCGGAAGAAGAACCTAAAGGTTGTCAATTGCCCTATGGTGGTGTCCCAGTTTGTCACGGGAGGATAGTTTTATGTTTTCCTTAGTTATTTAAATCGTTTTGTATACGGATTCTGTTTAATTTGGAATTCGAGTTCTAGTCGTGTCTGATTGTAGCTCTTTGAGCAGGGTATAAATGTAGACCCTAGGGCCATGTAATCGATATATCTATCAATCAATCAAACACAAGTTTTTACTCATATTCCAGCATCTACTTTTCGACGACTTCATCATATTTTCTTTTTCATTACGAGTTCTTAGGAATTCGTCGACTTAAGCTCGGTGTATTCTCAAGTTCCGCGTGAATACCTCTTGGCCGTGGCATCCGGGCGCATCGCTATTGTCGGGACCAAAGTTTTCGAGTTATCACCTTTGCCGATAGTAAGGTCAAATCGGCTGGCACGCCTTAACGATTGAATCAGGTATTAGCCCTTTGTGTTTGCAGATCAGCTTTTGCATCAACACCACCTTTGTCGATTGTAAGGTCAAATCGGCTGGCACGCCTTAACGTTTGAATCAGGTATTAGCCCTTTGTGTTTGCAGATCAGCTTTTGCACCAACAATATTGATGTAGAACAAAGTCATATTCATAATATTGAAGAACAAAGATGAACAATTGAAGAACAATAGAGAATTACAAAGAATCCTCTTGACAGATCCAGAAAACAATCGAAGATTGACTCCTTCTAGTTCTAATCCTATTTAGCTATGATAATCTAGATGTCTAATTGATGTGGTGGCTCTAGGCTTGATCAGAGGCTTCTTCTCCCTTGATGAATAATGAATTAGGGTTGAGAGGCTCTCTCCTCCAAGGGCCAGGGGATCTGGTTTTATAGTCCTTCCAAGTGAATATGGGCCGTCGGATCAAACCGACATTGATTGAATGGTTATCCTTGATCCTTTAGGTCGGTGGAGCGTAATCCCCAAAACGAACTCTGATTGGACTCCAAAGGGGGGTGGGCGCCTGTTGACGGTCCTTAATGCTCACATTTAGCCATCAACTAATCATGGAAAAGGATCCAAATGCAACTAACACCCAGACTTAGGGTTTTATCTGACAGAATTCCACGAGTTTTGGTGTTTGTCTATTTCTGCAGGGGGTTATCAGGAAATACGGAACAAAGGCCCACACATCGGGTTTACATAGAGATATTAACGTGCCGTGCAATTTTCTATCATCTAGAAGACTCCAGAAGCCATGGAAACGAAGCAGAGGCCGAGAGGGCTCAGGGATAGGGCGCCCGCCCAGCTACAGTGTCCAATTTGGACCCGTTTCGCGGATTATGCTCCACCGACCTAAAGGATCAAGGAAAACCGTGCGATTAATGTCGGTTTGATCCGACGGCCCAGATTCATCTGAAAAGACTATATAAGCAAGGCCCCCTGGCCCCTGGAGATCATACCTCTTCTACAGAATCAAAGCTAGGGTTTCAATTCTTCATCCAAGTAGAGAGGATCCCTCTAGTTCTTCTAGTTCTACCTCTGGTTCATCTAGATCTAGTTCTAGTTCTAGTTCATCTAGTTCAATTTCTAGTTAGTTCTAGTTGTAATCTAGAAAATAGGGAGAGAGAAGAGGAGAGCGGAGGAGGAGCCGGATATGTCGGATCTTCCTCAACATTATACTTTTGTAGCATCTGGTTCGTTCTTCATCGTTCTCTAGGTTCTTCAATTCGTAATTCCTGAGTTCTTTAATTACTTTTATTTACATTCATGTTATTTATTGGATTCCCGCTTGCATCAAGTGCTCTAGTCTTTATAACGCTAGATTGTTGTGGTAGCCTTAGGGTAGTGACAGCCCTAACGGTCGACGTATTCCACCTCGTTCGGATCGGTGTTTGTAGGACCGTAGTCAGACCTTCCTAGCCCCCTTCTCATCTCTTTTTGTGGTTAGTGCTCTGATGTCCCGATATAGATAATCTTGAAGTAATTCTTGATTCTTAGATCAACTAGAGAACTCTCAGGAAACTTCTTCTCTTCCCACCAAAAATAATTATATAGTTATCCTTGGGCAATCTTGGATCTTAATTAGTACACTCACGTTCTCTGTGGAAAATCGATACTCTGGAATACTCCCAGGCGAAAGCTACATCGGTATCCGTGCGCTTGCGGATTTTTCTATTTGCGTTTAAAATACCCAACAAGCTTTCTGGCGCCGTTGCCGGGGAATGGTAGCTGTGCTAGTTTCATACAAGGTCGTCCGTGTATCCTTTTTCTTTTCCTTTTTTACCACATTCACCTTACCATTTTCACCACACCACATGGATTTCACTCTAAGCATTAATGAGCATGGAATTTATTTCCACTTCATTTGCTCCATGCTCATATGCAACATTTTCACAATCCATTGGTCTCTCCAACATCACCACATTCGGGATCTCCAACCCCCTCTTCCTTTCTATTTATAAAAACTTTAAAAGGGCGGTTGTTGATGCATATGTCTATAATAAATTTTGCAGATCTCATTGAGTTGATCTTGATATAGGTCAGCGTTGGAGGGGAAACCACTTCACTGACATAAATTGATGGTTTCCCAAGGACAAGCTTAGTGTCCTAAAATAAGCACTGATCAGATTGTAACATGAGCTTTTAATTATTTGCAACATTACCTTGTGTATTGAGCATATAAGGATAATTGTAAAAAATTCCTTCGGGTATTCTTGTCACTAACCTTTCCAGGATTGGAGCAAGAAGATCGGATGAATGACAAGCACAAGGTATGTCCAACCAATCATCATACAACATTGAATTAAATTCATCCAAACTTGAATTTTGCAAAATTCAAGCTTGAGGGAGTACTTTGCATAAAACATCCTTTGTCATGTTGCTATGTTGGTTGTCCCTACCTTTGTGATATGCTCAATTTGTTAAATACTAATCACACTACTTCATCTCCACTTGAGTAGATCTCTATAAATGCTCTCATGCTACCTTTATTTGCTTTAGTATATGTCTAAGTTTGGAGTAGTTTCATTTATCTCTTAATTAAGCATGGTGCTTAGTTAGGAATGTTGATCTTACTTCCAAGGGAGTTTAAATTAAGCATGATGCTTAAGTTAAAATGCCATCCTAAATCAAATTAGACATGGTGTCTAGGTTGATCTTTGAGCCAATAGTATGCTATAGTAGATATTGGATATTTTGTTGGACTAACCCCTGCAGGAAAACTTTCAATATCCACCTGTGAAGTCCTGAGATAAACTCACATTGAAGACAAAGAGTGAGACACATGAAGTTTAACAATTTACACAAGGAAGGCATAGCTCACAAGAGATGATCCATGGAGGGTGCCACAAACACGATGCACAACCGCTAAGAAAGGAAAGCTTCCACAAGGTGATACTGTACCATCACTCTTCAAGTAAGGTAACATCTTAAGGTACTTGACTATCACTTCTACAAGCTTCTCCTTGTTTCTGGCGTTCACATAAATAAAAGAGACAAACATGTATGATTTACAACTCTAGATTAACCAACCCAATCGATTCCACATGTTTAGTCCTTCCACCTTTGTAATCCCACACTCCTACTCATATAAACTAAAATGTTGCACACTCAATCTTTGGAAAATGATAGTCATGTAAAGAAAAAAATTTACTTAGATAGATTATCTTTCCATTAGGTTGAGCGATCTGATCTGACAAATGTTTTAAATGCCACACTCATAATCTTATTATCCATCAACTTTGTCTTGCTCACTATGCTTAAGATTAGAGAAGAACAAATACACTTTTGGTTCTGTTGGTGTTTTCCACAAACAGGGCCCTTGCACTTGATCTCTGCCTTGTCTATGAGCAGGTACACTTCGAGCAAAATATGAAGGACTTTTACAACTCCCAGACTCCACCTAGTGAAGAACCTAGATCTACGAGTACAAACACACTGGAGATACTAGACACTCGGGCAATAACTGCCCTGAGATGCTTGTGGACGTAACTACTGGAGTAACCCCGTTGTGGAAGCAATTACTGACCTTCTACCGGTCAAGAGAGACAATCCAGGACGCCCCGTCATCCCGATCTCCATCGGCATGGTGGACATCCCAGAAGCACTCTACGACTTTGGCTCCAGCGTCAACATTATGCCCAGGGTACTCTATGAAAAATTCTTTACACATCCTTTATTAGAGACAGCCATGTGTTTGTAGCTTGCAGATCGTATGCTAAGTTTCCCAAAGGGAATAGTGAAGAACCTCTGCGTCTGAGTTGGTACCTTGTACGCCCCAGCAGATTTCGTGGTGATAGAGACTGGTACTGATGAGAGTGCACCCATCCTAGGGAGGCCATTCCTGAACACCTCAGGAGCTGTCATCTACGCTAGTGCTGCTAAGATCAGTTTCTACATCAAGGGGAGGAAGGAGACATTTTCCTTCAAGAACAAGACTACACAAGTCTTAGAGTAATCCCGACATGAACCAAGGAAAGGACCAACAGGAGGAATGGGAACAAGCAAATGTGGACCAAGTTAGCTAAGATGGTCACTGCAGTTCAAGGAAGTCAAGATCGTCGACTTAAGTCACCGTTCCTCACCAAAAAGGATGACCCAGCTCCGGATGGCAGATCAAACATTCCGAAAGGTTGAAGGTTATTGACATGGGAGAAGACGAGTACGATCCACCCATCATCCTTGGGAGACCGTTCCTCAGCACCGTTAAAGCAATTATCTACATTGGAACCGGAGAAGTCCACATGCACTTCCCCTCTGAGAAGGTACACTGCTATTTTACTGACCCTAACTATATAGTTGAAGACTCTAAGCAGGTCAAGACAAGGAGAAGACGACGCAACCGCAATCAGAGGAGGCAAATCATCAAGGACGGATGGGCAGACTACGAAGGAGATGTAGTAAGGTCTGAAGATATACAGCTTGAACAGAACTGTCCAGAGGAGACCGTAGCATCGAGTCAGGTGTGGAGAGAGAAGACAGTTATACATGAAGACCAGGCGCCACCGGAACCACCGACTACACCATCCAGCGAATCCCAGGACGACTGAGAAAATGGAGAGTCCCGTTCGGAGGACTTAAACACACCGAACGCCTTGCCAAGAGGTAAACTTGGTAGTTATCCTTTTCCTTTCAATTATTTAAAATAGTTTGCTTAGTTAATCAGGTTTATATCATCTTGAAAAGAAAATAAAAATGTTAGAAATAGTAAGCCCCATGTGAGTATGGTCATGGCATAAAACCCATAACTACATTCACTGTGGTGGCATAAAAATAAAATAAATATATTTCTGTCCTATAAAAATGAAAATATAAAATAAATTTATGATCCTACTAAGAGAGTAACATTTATTGAGGAGGCTCAACATGATAAAGGCTAGGTATTTATGCTAACACTTAACCAGTTCCACAAAGCTTTGTTGTCTATTTGAGCTCCACAGAATTCAAGGATCAAAGAAGACTAGTAGACAGAGGACATCCTAATCACTGTCAGGGTGCTGCCGACATTCAAATACACCTCTGCTACCTGCTATCTACATCAGAAGAAATTACATCAAAATCTAGCTTGGGGGAGAGCACCCCCATTTATCCAGCTAAATATTTCTACTCGCATTTATACTTTTACTCAAATAATAAAAAGATGCATAATCATGAAAACCCAAATAAAGATTTTGTGATTATATATATCTTTGTTTAGTTTGCTAAATAAATAAATAAATAAAGTTTGCTATGAACCCTCATGATAAGCTCTCACATGGAAATGATGAATAGTTGCTCTGCCATGACTAATTCTCAAAATTGAAATCTCTCTCAAGTTTAGGCATGACTGTTATTAATTAAGATTTGCTCTAAACCTGAACTTGTGGGAAGAGTACTTGATCTAAAGTCTAAGTCGTTAACGGATATGATATGAGAAGGTTGAGCTGCTGTTTATCTGTTCCTATAGATGCTAGAATTCTGGAGATTTTTATCTTTGAAAATATTTAAAATGTTGCATGATGAGTTCCTGTATGATGAGAGTTTAAATTCCTACCACAGCCATATATACATGCTTGCTAGACTATGAGCCACACATTTACTTTTTACTACTTATGAGCATTGAGTGTGGTCAAGCTGTGTAGACCCTTAGGAGCTTGTCATGCGGTTAAATCAAGATTCACTTGCACGTTCACTCATACACGCTACTTCTACTTCGGAAGTACGCATCCACATATATCCATCCATTTCCATCTCCAGAACCACCAAAAATATTCTACTCCTAATCCGGGAGAGAATAGCCAAAAATATTTCTATTTTTCCCCTGTGAAATAAATGCTCAAGTTATCTTGTTACTACCACTTGCTATATTATTTCAGGAGATGAGTGCTCTAAAAAAGAGAGAAAAAAAGAGAAAGAATACGAGGAAATAAAAAGGGGCAAGTGCCTGGAACCTCGAAAGAAAAGAAAAAGTGAGACGAGAGGTAAAAATGGACAAGTGTCCGACAGTAGAATTAGGGGCATAAGATACCCACCTGAGAGAAAAGAAAAAAAAGAGAGAAAATATAGAGCATTTCATTCTCCCCAAAAGTTTCAAAAGAGCAAGGAAGGTATGTGTCCCCTCAAAAGAGCACAAGTAGAATTAGACTTTCACCATTGTTATCACCATCATCACCATACACCATTCATTCGCCACACATGCACATTTTGATTTGACTTATTGACTTGTTCATCTAGATCCATGGTTTGACTATGCAATAAATGTCTTGTAAGTATGTATTAGCTGTCTCCCACCTATGAGCTCCAGGTATCAAAACCTTATTACAGTAGGGTGAGAGAGAAGGCAATGTCACTATGCCTCATACCAAAAATACCACATACTTTGAGAGAAGGCATACACCTTTACTGCCTTGGTAAGGATCCAGAAATACCACAAAAGAGAGATCTGAGAGAGTCATACAAGGAATCTCTGAGTTTTATTTGAAAATCTGCAAAAGCTCCAGAGCTATAGTTGATCAAGAATAAGAGACATGGTGCTTGACTAGACCGTTCTATCTTTTAATTGCTCAAGACAGAAGTGACGGTTACAAGCCCCATGGTGGAAGGTAAAATGAGTAAGTTTAAATCTTAAAAGTTTACCTTAACCTAGAGATGAGATCTTGTTTGAACGCATGTGTACTTTTAAGGCATAAAACCACTGCAGAAACTCTTGAGTTCATCTTTGCTCAGGGATGAGCAAATGTTAAGCTTGGGGGAGCTTGTCGACGGTCCTTAATGCTCACATTTAACCATCAACTAATCATAGAAAAGGATCCAAATGCAACTAACACCCAGACTTAGGGTTTTATTTGATAGAATTCCACGAGTTTTTGTGTTTGTCTATTTCTGCAGGGGGTTATCAGGAAATACGGAAGAAAGGCCCACACGTCGGGTTTACATAGAGATATTAACGTGCCGCGCAATTTTCTATCATCTAGAAGACTCTAGAAGCCATGGGAACGAAGCAGAGGCCGAGAGGGCTCACGGACAGGGCGCCCGCCCTAGTTCCTTGGGCGGCCGCCCAGCTACAGTGTCCAATTCGGACCCGTTTCGCGGATTATGCTCCACCGACCTAAAGGATCAAGGAAAACCGTGCGATTAATGTCGGTTTGATCCGACGGCCCAGATTCATCTGAAAAGACTATATAAGCAAGGCCCCCTGGCCCCTGGAGATCATACCTCTTCTAGGGTTTCAATTCTTCATCCAAGTAGAGAGGATCCCTCTAGTTCTTCTAGTTCTCCCTCTAGTTCATCTAGATCTAGTTCTAGTTTATCTAGTTCTAGTTCTAGTTCCCCTAGTTCTAGTTCTAGTTCTAGTTAGTTCTAGTTGTAATCTAGAAAATAGGGAGAGAGAAGAGGAGAGCGGAGGAGGAGCCGGATCTGTCGGATCTTCCTCAACATTATACTTTTGCAGCATCTGGTTCGTTCTTCATCGTTCTCTAGGTTCTTCAATTCATAATTCCGGAGTTCTTTAATTACTTTTATTTACATTCAAGTTATTTATTGGATTCCCACTTGCATCAAGTGCTCTAGTCTTTATAACGCTAGAGTAATAATTAATAGATTAGACGTGGTGTTTAGTCTTGCGATTACCTAGAATTGCACCCAATCCTGCGGATTGTTGTGGTAGCCTTAGGGTAGTGACAGCCCTAACGGTCGACGTATTCCACCTCGTTCGCATCGGTGTTTGTAGGACCGTAGTCAGACCTTCCTAGCCCCCTTCTCATCTCTTTCTGTGGTTAGTGCTCTGATGTCCCGATATAGATAATCTTGAAGTAATTCTAAATTCTTAGATCAACTAGAGAACTCTCAGGAAACTTCCTCTCTTCCCACCAAAAATAATTATATAGTTATCCTTGGGCGATCTTGGATCTTAATTAGTACACTCACGTTCTCTATGGAAAATCGATACTCTGGAATACTCTCGGGTGAAAGCTACATCGGTATCCGTGCGCTTGCGGAATTTTCTGTTTGCGTTTAAAATACCCAACAGCGCCCTGGTCTTTAGGGCGGGCGCCCTGGGCAAGGCCCCATTCTGCATCCACTTCGTTCCCGTGGCTTCTGGAGTCTTCTAGATGTAAGATAATTGCGTGGTACGTTAATATCTCTATGTAATCCCGACGTGTGGGCCTTTCTTCCGTATTTCCTGATAACCCCCTGCAGAAATAGACAAACACCAAAACTCATGGAATTCTGTCAGATAAAAGACTAAGTCTGGATGTTGATTTCATTTGGATCATTTTCTTTGTTTATTTGATAATTAAATTTGATACTTAAGGACTGTCAACATGTGTGTCAAAAATATTAACCTTGGATCAAGCTTGACAAGCATTAGTTTTCTTTCAAGTTTTGCATTGCACTTCTTATCATATGCATGCTTGTTGATTTACCATTTCTTTTTGGTTATGCTTTGAGCATCCGCTGTGTTCGTGCATTGATAGGAGGAACATTCAAAGCTCATCATGATTTAAACCCCTAGCTTTATTGCCATACGATGCTCCTCGGTGCTTTCACTTGAATATTTTCATAAAAACTACTATGCCTAAAGCTAAATATTTGTGAAAATTTGAGGGTTTGAGAGAGGTCACTCATACCAATTCCAATTTGTGTTTATTTGAGTCTTCTTGAAGTTGGAACTTGGTTGGGTGAAAGTAGGGCAAAGTTCCCAGTTGAAAAACCTGCCAGAGTTGCACCGGATGATGCACTGGACGCACCCCCAGTGCGTCCGGTGTGGTGAGTCTGCTGGTCAGCACTCACTGGACACGCGCACAGTGTCCTAAGGGCATCCGGTGAGGTGCGTCCGGTGGTTCACCCTAGCCTGCCCTAGGGCACCGGACGCCAGTCCAGCATCCGGTGGCCATCGTCCGGTGCTCGGACGTTTTGCGGGGCTCCCTGTGTTTTAGTCTGGTGGTCACCGGACGCCTCCGGTGCCCCTTTAAGAGCGCCCGGTGACCCCGCAGCGAGTGGATAAAGCTCGAACCCCCCCTCTTCATGGCCAGTTTTCTTTTTCCTCTCGCAAACTCGCCCAGCAGCTGTGCCCGTGCCCTAAATCGTCGTGACACCGCTGTCGTCGTGGCAGTGCTTCCCCTCTGAAGTTTCTTAGTTTCTCGGTGCCAAGGAGACTCCCTTCCTCGATCTCCTCCCTCCTGCACTCCCTGTTTCTCTTCTAGGGTTTGGGGTGAGTCTCTTGATCCCTGCCCTTAAGGTGTTCAATTCAATGCCTAAACAGATTTGAATGTTGTTTTTGATAGTATTCTCCTTCGTTTATCTTTCATAGCACCTTGAGGAGTTTGTTTGCGGTCTCTGGTGTATTTCGATCGTGATCTTTCATCCGGGACACATCTGGTCGCCCGATCATAAGCAGTTCACGTCCATTCTTATCTATATCTTGCGATCTATAGTGTTTTCTCACCTCTAGTTATTATGTGTGCTTATATATACCCTATCTATTCTGTCTCTTGCAGCATGTAATCTCTTTCTGGTAGTTGTCAGTGGCAGTTCAACTTGGGGCCAAGCCCGCGAGTATGGATTGAGGCCAAGCCTCTAGAGTGTCAAATTGTTAGTTGTCCACAGCCTCTCAGGATTAGGATCTTGCAATGGCACGTTGCAAGAACGTCAGTGGTCCAACAGCCGGCAGTGGTGGCACTCCAGTGGCGATGGGGGAGATGATAGGCCCCATCGTTTGACAGCTGCGGAGAAGGGAAAAGGAAACAAAGTGGCTACCAAGAAGAGGAAGGCCAGTGACAGAGAGGCAGAGATAGCCGAGGTAGTGGTAGCAGCAGCAGAGGCAGCAGAGAGGGGTGGTCGCTCAGGTGCTCTGAGGATCGGATCTGACCTCACGATAGCTCAGAGGCGTGTAGTACTTGAGGTTGAGCAGCGACATAGGACTCCACCTGGCACCATCAGACGCTAGCACCGGACACTCTGTGCGTGCATCCAGTGAGGTTGTTTGCAGTCAGAGTGACTGGTGCCTAGGGTTAGGCACCGGACGCTAGCACCGGACTCACCGCGTAGCATCCGGTCCTAAACCCAGGGAGGTCTGAAATTTAACCAAGGCACCGGACGCTAGCACCGGACTCACCGGGTAGCGTCCGGTCCTAAACTCAGGGAGGGTGTAAGGTTCACCCCCACACCGTACGGTGTCACCGGACACTCAGAAGTAGCGTCCAATGCTCTGTCAGAGGCAAGTACAGCACCGAGCGTCCGGTGCAACATCAATAGTGTTCGGTGACCCCGTTTTCATTGTAAAATGGTTGGCCAACCCTTGGACTTGATGGGGTGTATTTATACTCCTCCACCTCATCCATGGGAGGTCTCTTGCCCATTTGATCGGTTGAGAATCACCTTGTGGTGCAAGAGAGAAGCTAGAGCCTAGAGAGGATTGAGATTTGAGAGATTTCTTGTGAGAATCCTTCTCTAGTGGAATTCCAAGAGTCAAGTGTGCATCCACCACTCCCTAGTGCCTTGTTTGGGTCAAGTGCGAGTTCATTGTTTGTTACTCTTGATGATCGCCATCACCTAGATTGTTCGGTGGTGATTGGAGGCACGAAGACCGCCCAAAGTTATTGTGGGTGGCTCGTGTCAAGCTTGAGAGCGGTTTTGGGCGATTCACCGTGACGGAGTGTCAAAGAATCAGCCTGTAGAGAGCACTTGGTCCTTGCGCGGACCAAGGGAGAGCAAGACCCTTGCGCGGGTGATCGAACGAGGACTAGTGGAGAGTGGCGACTCTCCGATACCTTGGCAAATCATCGCTGAGCACTTTCTTACCCTTCTCCTTTACATTCTAGCATTTACTTTGTGCAATTACTTTGAGGTTTTACATTCCTAGAATTGCCATGCTACAATAGGATTGGAACTAGGATGCAAAACTTTTATCCGGTAGCTCTCTAGTCACATTAGGCACAAGGGGTTGAATTGGAGCTTATAGGTTGCTTAAATTTTTAGAGAAGCCCAATTCACACACCCTCTTGGGCATCTTGATCCTTTCATGCGCTACACTTGTGCCTTGTGTTCGATCATCTCTAAAGGGTGCCCTGCCTCCCCTTTTATAGCCACAAGGGTTGGCCGGGCCTTTACATGTGTAAGCCTGTAAATTATCTCTAGTATGTGGTGGAGTCACAGTGCCGACAATGTGGAGATCGGCCACCTCATCCTTGGGGCATGACTGACGGCGTGGTCGTCCCTGTGGAGCGTCGCTAAGCCCTGTTTGGATCATGGAGGTCAGGTCTAGGGCGCTGCAGCTTGTCTTGCAATAGTGTAACAGTGACTGCCAAAGCATGGCCACAGTGGCTGGGGTTAATCTCCTCCCATTCCTCTTACTGTCGGGCATTGCCTCACAGTGATAGAGGTAAGGCGACATAGTGATGGGTGTTGTTGGAACAGTGGTTGGCACGCCCTGCTGCAGTGTGTGAGGTATGGCGCACGTCGCATTAGGGGTACGACCATCGTGTATTGGAATCCTGGTAGCGAGGCCGAGGCTTGGGCGAAGCACTGATTGCGCTCGAGGCCGTGGTGTCGGGCGAGATGGAGATTATGCCTGAGGCCAAGGGGTCGAGCAAGACGGATATTGCGCCCAAGGCCAAGGGGTCGGGCGTCGCTTTTACTGTTTTTTGCCGCTTCTTGCCCTCTTGATTTAGGTATCCTGGTTTATGGTACCCAATAGTAGCCCCTGAGCTTTTGAGGGGCTGGGATGCTCCTCCAGAGGCTTTTTTTAAGGGTTAACTGTTAGACTGAGACTCTTATTTCCTCCGGCGGGTGCGCGCTAGCGCACCCACCGGGTGTAGCCCCCGAGCCTTTAGAGGAATGGTGTTATTCCTTCAAAGGCTTTTACTCCTTTTGCATTCTAGGGAGTATCTGGGGGATGCGGTACAACTTCTTTACATGCAGTGCATGTCCCCACGGCGTAGGTGAAGCCCCCGAGCCCTTGCCCATAGGCAACGATCGGTCAGGGTCTTTCCCAACTTTATTTTGCGCCTCTCATTCATCCTTTCATTTGGGGGAGGGATGGGAAGCGCCGCACTACCCTTGGTGGGCGAGTAACGACATTCCCGGGGAGCTGCTAACGGTAGGTCCAAATGGATGTCCGAGTCCCGTTTGATAGGGGTCGGCTTGCGGCCTTATGGGCACATCTCAAAGTACCTGAGGTAGTCATAGTGGATGTTAGGACTATTCGATAGGTTCTGAGGGCTCGATGCCTCCTTCGATGGGATTCCATTCATGTGACACCAGCATCTGTCTCAGACACGACTGTCAGGGATGCGTCGAACCTCTGTGGGGCTCGGACCGCGGCCTCTCTTGTGCTCATCCACAGTCATCCCTCGCTCGATTATCCTGAGGCAACTATTCGAACCCACTTTGTAGGTCAGTCTAACAACCTCTGGACCGTAAGAGGCCACGGCCTGGGTTTCTTACCAGAGGAGGTATCGATTTGGGCGTAGAAAGGTGGGTCGGGCGCCCCTTGCCTTTGAAGGAAGCACCTAGATCCGGTCGGCGGGGCGCTCCTTTTGAGGCGACTCGCGTTGGGAGTCAGAACAACCACGTCATCGTGCCAAATCCAGATGGGATGTTTTGCCTGTTGTGGGGGTATAAACCCCTATACCCTTACGGCTAGACTTGGGCCAGGAGGCTTGGCCCATCATGAGGACAGTTCGAGGCTTGATCCAACTGCTCGGAGTTTCGCGCAAGGAAACAAGACATAGAGATCAAGCCTGATTTTGGTCAGTTAGAATAGGAATTGATATCGTACTATCTATGGCAATTGTAACCGACTAGGATTAGTTTCTAGATCTGTAACCCTGTCCTCCGGACTATATAAGGAGGGGCAAGGGACCCCCCATAGGACACATTATTCTCTCAACACAATCCAATATAATCAGACGCAGGACGTAGGTATTACGCCCACACGGCGGCCGAACCTAGATAAAAACCTTGTCCGTGTCTTGCGTCACCATCAAGTACGTAGCTTCCGCACCGTCTACCGATAAACTACTACCGTGGGTATAACCCAAGGTAGACTGCCAACTAGCTTTCGTCGACAGTGGCATGCTAGGTAGGGGGTGTGCGTACAGCTCTCTCGGCGAACAAGATGGTCATCGTTCCAGCTTCCGTGGCCGTGCCTGAAGGCCTCACATTCACCGTCAGCCAGATCATGTGGACGACTCATGGCGGCGGCCTCACGACCACGACTTCGGAAGAAACCCAGATCCGATCTGGGACGACTGCGACATCGACTCCGATCACGCTGACACCGAGCACTCGACCACCGCTCCCTCGTTATAGGGGAAAAAAGGTCGACGACTCGAATCTTTTCTGAGCCCTTGATCGTGCCGATCTCAGGCTCCTCGAAGCTTCCCGACTAGTAGATGGGATCTCACGCCAATCTGATCAAGTGGCGCCGATGGACTATTTCGACTCCTGCCGGCCAACTCGTGTCGTCACACACGAACGGTTGGGGACGTCTCTAACAATAACTTCCACCCCCACGGGGCGGTCTGTCGAACTCAAGGCAGACCCAGACCAGAGTCCTCCCTATGGGCTAAACAACTCGGCCGTTCACTACTCACGGCACATCCAATCGCTTTTCAACAGTGCGGGATGGTCGTCGAGACAGAGCAGTCGACCAGCTCGCCATCACGTCAACATGGTGTCAATCCAAGTACTGCCGAACGATCAGACCTCCAGCACAAACTCCAGCATAGGGTCCATCCCTACCGAGGTTATAAACTCTGAAGACGAAGATTACGACCTGGATTTACCACCGTATCCCCCGGGTTTTTCTCGCTTTCCAGTCTTTCCACCCCGGCGGGGAGATCTTATCTTCAATGTCAGCAACGACGAACCGGTCGTCGACGGAGAGACAGACGAACAGAAGCAGCTCCGCGAACAGCGCAATGCCGACCACGCCTGACGGCACGTGGATGAGGAACGACAATTTGCGCCGCATAACCTCAGCGACGCTTTCGACATGGTCAGAGATCAGCAAGTCTACAAAACGCCAAGTGCTAACGTGGCTGTCGCTATGGCGAACCTAGACCGACTCCCTGATACTCCTGAGTGCCAGGGTGTCTGATCTAGCGTATGCGCACACCTGATCGCCGCAATGGGATAGACAGCTACCTTACTCAAAAGGGTCCAAGCTGTCTCCTACGCAGAGGTCTCTTCCGACCAGACTCATCGCAGCCAGACTTCACCACGACTCAGCGAGCGCCACCACAGCCGCTCTCCCAATAATCGTAGGAAGGATGCGGGGCGTGGCAACAGTGGTCGGGACACCGGCGGCTACCGCGATCAGAAGCGAGGGCATGGTCAGGAAGTAAACCAAGACAGGGATCTACGATACAACATCCCTCCCAAGGACGCCCGGGACCGCATCAACAGGCGCACCACGGAAAGAGCGGTGCACGAAAACTTGCGGCGCATTGAGTACGATGCCGCGCACGGCCCCCCAGCCTGAGATAGTTTTCATCGCACCTTCGCCAAGTCGTATGGCCCCACAACTTTAAACTCGAGAAGATTAAAAAATACGATGGCAAGGAAAACCCAGAAAACTGGATCACTCGCTACGAGATTGCAGTCCGTTCAGCAGCAGGAGATGAGCACGTCATGGCTAACTACTTCCCAGTTGTCCTCGACCAGGCTGGTCATCAGTGGCTCCTTGCCCTGCCCGAGGACTATTTTGACTCCTGGGAAGAACTACGCCAGGCATTTATCGACAATTTCATCGCTACCTGCGAGCAGCCTGGGAACAAGTACGACCTCGAGAGAATATGGGACAGGAAAAACAAGCCTCTGCGCGATTACATCCGACGATTCTAGGATATGCGTCTTAAAATCCCAAAAATTTCTCACGACGAGGCCATATCCGCTTTCATCAAAGGGCTACGCTTACACGAAGCACTGAGGAACAAGCTACTGTGCAAAAGGCCAACCACGATGGCTGAGCTCCTTGCCACGGCAAAAAACTACGCCGACGCCGATGACGCAGAAAAGCTCATCCGAGAGGATGCAAGAGGTCCCGACCAGCCTCCCCGACGGGACGACAGTCGTGGTCGTTTTGACAATAGGAACCATCGTCGCCCCGACAACCGCGACCATAGAGAAGGTTGGGATAGGCGGCGTGATAATCGAGACGACTTTAGGGGCAAGCGACCACGACCACGAGGTGAATATGGTCAAGTGCCCCATTGGGCAGCAGGACTACCAGGAAGATTACAACAAGACGTTGAAGGGACCGTGCCAACTTCACCCCAAGTCCAATCACATGATGGAAGAATGTCGTGTCCTCAAAAGCATCTACACGCAGCGGGCTGCTCAAGACGATTCTGCTAAGAAAAACGGAAAGCAGGACGGGCGCGGTCACGAAGACGAAGACGACATCCAGGATAGGGACCCACGACACCAGTATGTCAATCCTACCGACGTGGTCCACTCCATCTTCGGAGGCAAAGTTTCCATCGAGTCTAAGCGAGAAAGAAAGCTCCTGAAGAGAGCCTGCCTCAACGTGGACAGCACAGACGGTCTGATCGCCGATCCGAAATTTCCTCCCTGGTCGCACAGGGAGATCTCCTTCAGCAGGAAGGATCAATGGGCCGCCATCCCAGAGCCAGGACGTTTCCCTCTAATCCTGGATCCTTGCATCAACAGCATCAGATTCGAGCACGTGCTCGTTGATGGGGGAAGCTCCATCGACATCCTTTTTCGCAACAGCTTGCCTGCTCTCAGGATAACCCCGGCAGAACTAAAACCATATGACACACAATTCTAGGGAGTCCTGCCAGGTCAAAGTTCAGTGCCCCCCGGACAGATAACACTGCCTGTCCAGTTCGGAACGCCCGACCACTTTCGAACAGAGTTCGTCAACTTTGTGGTCGCCGACTTTGACGGCACTTACCATGCAATTCTAGGCCGACCATCGCTGACAAAGTTCATGGCAGTTCCACACTACTCATACCTGGTCCTCAAAATGCCAACAGAGAAGGGCGTCCTAACTGTCCGAGGCAATGTCTATACCGCATACACTTGCGAGGAGGAAAGCTTCAAGATCACCGAGGCAATTGACCTCTCAATCCGCATGGCAGAAACCGTAGCCCAAGCCATGCAGCTTCCACCCGACCAGCTTCGACTGCCCGAGCAGGAGACTCCGAGGAAAAATTAAAAGTCCAAAGAGCACAAGGAGGTACAGCTGGTCGACGGCAGCCCCGAGAAGACGACCCTCATCGGGGCCAACCTGGACCCCAAATAGGAAGATGCGCTCGTCAGGTTTCTAAGGGACAACGTGAGCGTTTTTGCATGGAAACCCGCAGACATGCGCGGCGTCCCACGAAACCTGATCGAGCACTCCTTAAACGTCTCGAAGACTGCAAGACCCATCAAGCAAAAGAGACAACGGTTCGCTCGTGACAAAAAGGAGGCTATTAGGACAGAAATAACGGGGCTTCTAGCAACCGGATTCATTAAAGAAGTGTATCATCCCGAATGGCTTGCCAATCCTGTTCTTGTAAGAAAAAAGAACAATGAATCGAGAATGTGCGTTGATTACACTGATCTCAATAAACACTGTCCTAAAGATCCTTTTGGTCTCCCTCGCATCGACGAGGTGGTCGACTCAACGGCCGGATGCGAACTCCTCTCTTTTCTAGATTGCTACTCTGGTTATCACCAGATCTCACTAAAGGAAGACGACTAGATCAAAACATCTTTTATCACTCCTTTCAGTGCGTATTGCTATACGACCATGTCCTTCGGACTCAAAAACACTGGAGCCACTTATCAACGGGCTATTCAGCAATGCCTCCATGACGAGATTCGTGATGACCTCATCGAGGCCTATGTAGACGACGTCGTCGTCAAAACAAGTGGAAGCACTCTAATCGACAACCTAGACCGAACCTTTAAGGCGCTAAATAAATACAAGTGGAAGCTTAGCCCCAAAAAGTGTATCTTTGGGGTCCCCTCCGGTCTGCTACTCGGCAACGTCATCAGCCGCGACGGCATATGACCGAATCCCTCAAAAGTAAAAGTGGTGCTCGACATGCGACCACCCAAGAACGTCAAGGATATTCAAAAGCTCACCGGTTGTATGGCTGCTCTCAGCCGTTTTATCTCTAGACTGGGAGAAAAAGGCCTTCCCTTCTTCAAACTTCTAAAAGCATTGGAAAAATTCTCCTGGATAGAGGAAGCTGACGCTGCGTTCAACTAGCTCAAAACATTCCTCACCTCACCACCCGTTCTCACAGCACCTCAACCCAACGAGGATCTGCTCCTTTACATAGCAGCGACCTATAGGGTTGTCTCCACGGCAATGATGGTCGAGCGAGACGAGCCAGGCCACGTATACAAATTCCAGAGACCCATTTATTTCATAAGCGAAGTCTTAAGTGAGTCCAAGACCAGGTACCCTCAGATACAGAAGCTCATCTACGCCATCTTAATAACTTCAAGGAATCTAAAGCATTACCTTGACGGTCATCGTGTCCTGGTAACCACCAGTTTCCCTTTGGGGGACATTTTGCGCAACAACGACGCCAACGGCAGAATTGTAAAATGGTTAATGGAATTATGCCCAATCTCCCTGGATTTCCAGAGCCACACTACCGTCAAGTCTCAGGCCCTGGTCGATTTCATCGCAGAATGGACGGATCTCAACGAGCCCTCCATTTCGGACACTCCCGACCACTGGTCGATGTTCCTCCACGGTCCCTAAACATCAATGGCGCCGGCGTCGGGATACTCTTCATGTTGCCTAACAAGGACAAACTACGCTACGTCCTTAGGATCCTCTTTCCAGTGTCGAACAACATCGCCGAATACGAAGCATGCCTACATGGCATACGACTGGCTGTCGAACTGGGAGTCAATCGCCTCTACGTCCACGGCGACTCTGCCCTGGTCATCAACCAGCTAAACAAAGAATGGGACACAACCCACGAAAAGATGGATCTCTACTGTAAAGAAATTCGCAAATGGTAATCCAATTTCTACGGCATAGAATACATCCATGTGGTCCGGGAAAGGAACCAGGCAGCAGATGCGCTGTCAAAGTTAGGATCATCCCGCGCCCAAATTCCGCAAGGCGTTTTTGTTCAGGACATCCACACGCCAAGTGTGGGTACAGACCTGGTTGAAAAGCAACCCAATGAGGCAATGCTCATAGACGACACCACTCCGGCAACCAGCAGCCGTGATTGGCGCGCCCCCTTCATCAGGTATATATCGGATGGATCGGGTTTTCAAGATAAAACGGAGATCGAGCGCCTCATTCGACGGTCCAAGAATTACATACGAGTGGATGGCAAACTTATGCGAAAGAACACAATTTCTAAAGTGTTGCTCAAATGCATATCTCAAGATGACGGCGTCAAGCTTTTAGATGACATACACGCCGGGTCCTGCGGCAACCACGCGGCCTCCAGAACACTAGTAGGGAAAGCCCTCCGAGCAGGTTTTTACTGGCCAAATGCGGTCGCCGACGCCGAGAAACTGGTCCGACATTGTGAAGAATGCCAGTTCTTTGCCAAGAGGACCCACGTGCCTGCTCACGAAATTCAAACTATTCCGTCGTCCTGGCCTTTTGCCTGCTGGGGTCTCGACATGATCGGGCCATTTAAGCCGGCCCCCGGCAATTTCAAGTTCGTCTTCGTACTAATCGACAAATTCTCGAAGTGGATCGAGTACATGCCACTAGTCAAAGCAACCTCTGAGAAGGCTGTGGAATTCCTCAATCAAACCATACACAGATTCGGGATCCCCAACAGCATAATTACTGACCTGGGCACTCAGTTCACTGGCACTACATTCTGGGATTTCTGTGATGACAGGGGCATAGTCATAAAGTACGTGTCAGTGTACATGCCACTAGTCAAAGCAACCTCTGAGAAGGCTGTGGAATTCCTCAATCAAACCATACACAGATTCGGGATCCCCAACAGCATAATTACTGACCTGGGCACTCAGTTCACTGGCACTACATTCTGGGATTTCTGTGATGACAGGGGCATAGTCATAAAGTACGTGTCAGTAGCTCACCCACGGGCCAACGGTCAAGTAGAGTGAGCAAATGGAATGATTATTGATGCTCTAAAGAAAAGGCTGTACACCGAGAACGACAGAGCACCAGGACGATGGATGAAAGAGTTACCGGCTGTGGTCTGGGGACTACGAACACAGGCTAGTCGCAATACTGGTGTATCACCCTACTTCATGGTTTACGGCACCGAAGCAGTGCTCCCGTCTGACGTATGCTTTGGATCTCCAAAAGTCAAAAATTTCGACCAGTCTTCGGCCGACATCGCCAGGGAAGTTGAAATCAACTGCATGGAAGAAAAGCACCTAATCTCATGCCTTCGAACAGCAAAGTATCTCAAGGCCATTAGGCAGTATCACAACAGGAACGTCAAAGACCGTTCCTTCGTGGTCGGTGATCTGGTACTCAAGTGGAAAACAAGCCAAGAAGGAACGCACAAGTTATCCACACCTTGGGAAGGACCCTTTGTGGTCGCCGAAGTCACACGCCCTACATCTTACAGACTGGCATACCCAGACGGAACACGCCTGCCTAATTCTTGGCACATAGACAAACTGCACCGTTTCTATCCATAAGTTCCAGTACTTTTCGTTTGTAAATTTCTTATGATTAGCAATAATAAAATCTTTTCTTTTCCGCTATATACTTTTTTATACGCAGAACTTTCGACAACTGCCACAATCTCCTTCTAGGACCAAGATCCTTAATGATTATTAACTCAACTCAGTGATACATCACTCACACAATGTTGCAGCGCTCAAAACCATGGTTATGACAAATCAATCTTTATTACAAACTTTACATACAAAGTTTACAATAAACACCCCTCTAGGCGGTCCCTAGTCTACTCCTACAGACTACTCTACAGGTCTACTGCTCGGGCTGATCACCCGCACGGCCCTGCCCCATCTCTGGCAATGGACGCTCCTGACAAATCTCTAGCCGACCTGTCTAACCCAGGCTGATCGGGGGGAGTTGCTGTCTCGTAGAGGTTGATGTCGCCGATCACTGTCGACGACAGATCAAGCAGACCAACGCGAAGGTCGTCTGCCTCCTGTGGACGAACCTCCTTGGGGTACCCCCTCTCCAGTCGGGACAGGTCGACCAGAGGATAGTGAGCGCGCACCGTGCTAAGGACGTGCGCGCCGGCGAATTCCCGGCATCCATGACAAACTGTTGGAGCCAGTCCCACGCCCGTTGCGCCTTCTCGACCGGAGTCAGCTTCGGTGCGCAGGGCTGGTCTTCAGGGAGCTCGGGGCTGATCAAATCAAGAACTGGGGCCACTCCTTTCCAAAGCTTGATGCAGTTGGCCTTCCAGGAGTCCCGGTCCTTGATCAGCTCGTCGAGGTGCTTCTTGGTGTTTACTTTGAGCACTGAGAACCAAGCAGGAAGTTAGTGCGCACATAAGACAAGGAACGTCGAGCAATCAAAGAAGAAGGCAACACAGTTCTTACCAGTCAACTCCCGATTCTTGTTGCTTAACTCCTCACCAGCTCGGTGCCCGGCCTCCAGCGCGCCGGCATGCTCCTGGTCGAGCCTCTCTTTTTCTTGTCGGAGGCGCGCAACCTCCTCCTCCAAGTCTGCAGGAGCAATTTCTGGTCAACAAAAACGACTACATGGTTATATACAGCTGCTCAGAATACATGACTGACCTCTCCTTTCCCGATCCTTGTCGGCCAACCGCCGATTGAGATCGAGCAGGCGCTCTTCCTGAGCACCATCTCGGTCGTCTTCTCCTCGGCCTCCGTCCGAATCCGGTCTACCTCCGCGGACAGGGCCTTGTTCTCAGCCACGATCCCCTCAATCTGGTCGAAGCACCTTTTCCGGTACTTCATCGTTTTCATTGCACCCTACAGGAGTTACGCATTAAAGTAAGCAACAACGCATAAACATCTCAAGCAGAATACAAGACCACTTACCTTAACCTCGTCAACAAGACGCTTGGCTGCGCGCTCCACCCTCGCGGCCTCCTCTGTCTCTGTGAGATCTTCATGACCAATGAAATAGTCCCCGCGTTGGCGCCACACGTAAACGTGTTGGCAACCATCATGGGGACAGCCTTGGATTTCCTCTACTTCGTCGTCGGAGGTCGCCCGGGTTTTACCGGACCCTGAACTCGGCTAGGGGAGCCCTTTGGTGAAGAGGCCTCTACTCGGGGTGGAGTCGGGACCCTCCTCCCTTCAGAAGGCGGGGAAGTCGGAGCTCTGTCCTCCTCCTCCGTGACACTGCTCGGGGGAGGTATCCTCGCAGACTCAACATCCCCAACAGGGGTGCTCGCTCGGGTCCTCGCCGGAGCTGGATGTTCCTCGGCACTCTCAGCCACGGTCGTCGCTGCGGGCTGCTCCTCAGGATGCTCCTGGGTGGTCTGCGGCGTGGCATCTTCAACGACAGTCACGGGTTCGGCCGTCCTCTGGCCAGCAATGTTGTCAGGGTCGATGTCCGACGCCGCGCTAACGAAAAATGTGGCATTTAACCAATGTCAAAAGTAGCAGCAACAAACACAAAAATAGGAGGAAGCGTAAAAGTGAGATTGAACAACTTATAGATCTGAGCGCCTGTGCGTCGCTGTGAAGAACCTTCTCCTAGTCCTACCAGTCGCCGCCGCTGCCCCTGTCTCTCCAACACGCGTCGGTTCCACGTGTGGGGCAGGAGGGTCGCCGGTCACCCGATCAGTAGTGGCCGGCTAAACGTCCGGACGGCTACGCGGCCTTCGAACCAAAGATGGAGCAGCCTCCTCCTCGTCGTCGTCGTCGGCGATCCTAACGAGTCGACGGCACTTCGGAGCTTGGCTGGTCTCTGCCGGCAGCACCTCCGCCGGAGATGGATCCACCGCCATTGGCCTTTTCCCCGTCACCCTGTCCTCGGTGATCGGGGCGGGACGGTTCTGCTCCTCCTCACTGCTGGTGTATTGAGGACACCGAGCAGCATTGCCTTCCGGCGGGTCCATCCCTGCAGGGTTTTTCATACCAGGTGCCAGTGACACGTACACTGCGCACAGGTCAATGTCTCCAATCTGCAGTAGAACCATCGACAAGTCATCAACTTAAAGGACAAGGACAAAAATGAGCATTACTAGTCAATAACATTATTTATTTACCTTAGGAGCTGGTCGTCCAAGCTTGAAGGCGTGCACCCGATCACTGCTTCGAACGAAGTTGTCGTCCGTAAAGTTAAACAGCTCGTTCATCAGCTGCTGCACCTCCGCCTTCTCCAGACCATCAGGGCTCATTCTGGTCGGGTCCTAGCTCCCAGCGTACTCGTATGCCGAGTGTACCCTCCTCTGGCAGGGCATCACCCGACGAACAATAAAGTTACCGACCACTCCTGGCCCGTCTAAGCGGGACCAGTCGATCAGTTTCCCCAAGTCTGCCACCTGACCAGTGAAATCCGGGCGGTCCGTCCAGCTGACCCTCTTCTCGGTGATGTAGCCCACGTCGCAGAACGTGGAGCTGCCCGGCTCTTCGCTGATATAGAACCACTTCTTGTACCATTCGGTGAGAGAAGTGTTCCATGGGCAGTTGAGGTACCGGTTCTTCATCCCATCGCGCAGATTGAGGTATACTCCACCTGCAATCTTAGAGCATCCAACTGCTTCTTTCTTCCTCAGACAAAAAAGATAGCGAAAAAGATCGAAGTGCGGCTCTATCCCAACATAGGCCTCGCACAAATGAATGAAGGTGGAGATGAGAACAATAGAGTTCGGGTGCAGGTTGCAGATCCCGATCTCATAGTAAAGAAGAAGGCCCTGGAGGAAAGGGTGGACAGGAATCCCAAAGCCCCTCTTAAAAAAATCTTCAAAAACTACAATCACACTGGCACGGGGGTCGGGGTAGCTTTCCCCTTCCGGCGCCCGCCAGCCGCCGAGCTCTTGGTTGTGAAGTAGCCCCATTCCGACGAGGTCGTTGAGGGACCTCGTGCTGCTGTGGGACTTCTTCCACTCATTCGCCATCAGTTCAGCCCTTTTCTTCAAGTCACTCTTCGCCATTGACACTGCAGAAGCGATTGCGAGTTGGACGATTAAAGATGGAGGTTGCAGAAGGCAGGAATGGCAAGAACAAAAGGCTTGAAGGCAAAGGCAGGGTAAAGATTAAGGGCGTGGTGTTGAGTCTTTATAGGCAACGGCTCCACCTCTTCCACTTCCCGCATTCTTGGGAAGTGGGCAGGCCCTACGGCGGATGCGGCGTTTCGGTTTTCAATAATCATCGGCAGTTAATACGGTGGCTTTTCTGTATAATTGGTGGTTTCCTTTTCTTGAACCTCGCAAAGAGCGGCTGTACAGTTACCTGGCGCACCTTTTCATGCAACCGTCTGACAATACGTCAGGTGCCTTGTCACATCACATATTAATGTGGTCAGATACTTTTTCCAAAAGACAAATAAAATTGGTGGAGCATTATGCGTAACATACCTGGGGATTGTACCGAACACTGTATGCTTGGGGACTGGTCTACCAGCCCACCAATGTGAGCTTTTGGGAACCGTACCGACCACCGAGCACTGTATGCTCGGGGACTGGTTGGTCAGTCTACCAGTTTGAAATTTTGAGGACTATACCGACCACTGTATGCTTGGGGATTGGTCGACCAGCCCACCAATTTGAGGTTTTGGGGACTGTACCGACCACCGAGCACTGTATGCTCGGGGACTGGTTGACTAGCCCACAAATTTGAAGAGTTCGGGGACTGGTCGATTAGCCTATTTGCAGACGTGCATAATATGCTCGGGGACTGGTAAATTCAATTTTTAGACCTTGCTACAAAGCTCATACTTCGCCTTCAAGCAAGCTCGGGGACTACATCGGTACGATGCATCTGGCGATGCATCACAGTTTTGAAATTTCTATGGAGACTTTTTTGACCTTGGCACTGTTGACGGTCCTTAATGCTCATATTTAACCAACAATTAATCATAGAAAAGGATCCAAATGCAACCAACACCTAGACTTATGGTTTTATCTGACAGAATTCCACAAGTTCTGGTGTTTGTCTATTTCTGCTGGGGGTTATCAGGAAATATGGAAGAAAGGCCCACACGTCGGGTTTACATAGAGATATTAACGTGCCGCGCAATTTTCTATCATCTAGAAGACTCCAGAAGCCACGGGACCGAAGCGGAAGCCGAGAGGCCTCAGGGACAGGGCGCCCGCCCTCCCCCCTGGACCAATCAGGGTGAAGTTCGGGGATTATGCTCCACCGACCTAATACTTCAAGGAAAACCACACGATCAATGTCGGTTTGATCCGACTGCCCAGATTCACTTGAAGGGACTATAAAACTAGACCCCCCCTGGCCCCTGGAGATCATACCTCTTCTACAGAATCAAAGCTAGGGTTTCAATTCTTCATCCAAGTAGAGAGGATCCCTCTAGTTCTTCTAGTTCTACCTCTAGTTCATCTAGATCTAGTTCTAGTTCATCTAGTTCTAGTTCTAGTTCCTCTAGTTCTAGTTCTAGTTAGTTCTAGTTGTAATCTAGAAAATAGGGAGAGAGAAGAGGAGAGCGGAGGAGGAGCCGGATCTGTCGGATCTTCCTCAACATTATACTTTTGCAGCATCTGGTTCGTTCTTCATCGTTCTCCAGGTTCTTCAATTCATAATTCCTGAGTTCTTTAATTACTTTTATTTACATTCAAGTTATTTATTGGATTCCCGCTTGCATCAAGTGCTCTAGTCTTTATAACGCTAGAGTAGTAATTAATAGATTAGACGTGGTGTTTAGTCTTGCAATTACCTGGAATTGCACCCAATCCCACGGATTGTTGTGGTAGCCCTAGGGTAGTGACAGCCCTAACGGTCGACGTATTCCACCACGTTCGGATTGGTGTTTCTAGGACCGTAGTCAGACCTTCCTAGCCCCCTTCTCATCTCTTTCTGTGGTTAGTGCTCTGATGTCCCGATATAGATAATCTTGAAGTAATTCTTGATTCTTAGATCAACTAGAGAACTCTCAGGAAACTTCCTCTCTTTCCACCAAAAATAATTATATAGTTATCTTTGGGCGATCTTGGATCTTAATTAGTACACTCACGTTCTCTGTGAAAAATCGATACTCTGGAATACTCCCAGGTGAAAGCTACATCGGTATCCGTGCGCTTGCGGATTTTTTCTGTTTGCGTTTAAAATACCCAACAAGCTTTCTGGCGCCGTTGCCGGGGAACGGTAGCTGTGCTAGTTTCGAACCAAGTCTTCCGTGTATCCTTTTTCTTTTCCTTTTTTACCACACTCACCTTATCATTTTCACCGTACCACATGGATTTCACTCTAAGCATTAATGAGCATGGAATTTATTTCATAGCCACTTCATTTACTCCAGGCTCATATGCAACATCTTCACAATCCATTGGTCTCTCCAACATCACCACATTCGAGATCTCCAACCCCCTCTTCCTTTCTATTCATAAAAACTTTAAAACGGCGGTTGTCAATGCATATGTCTATAATAAATTTTGCAGATCTCGTTGAGTTGATCTTGATATAGGTCAGCGTTGGAGGGGAAACCAGTTCACTGACATAAATTGATGGTTTCCCAAGGACAAGCTTAGTGTCCTAAAACAAGCACTGATCAGATCGTAACATGAGCTTTGAATTATTTGCAACATTACCTTGTGTGTTGAGCATATAAGAATAATTGTAAAAATATTCCTTCTGGTATTCTTGTCACTAACCTTTCCAGGATTGGAGCAAGAAGATCGGATGAATGACAAGCACAAGGTATGTCCAACCAATCATCATGCAACATTGAATTAAATTCATCCAATCTTGAATTTTGCAAAATTCAAGCTTGGGGGAGTACTTTACATAAAAACATTCTTTGCCATGTTGCTATGTTGGTTGTCCCTACCTTTGAGACATGCTCAATTTTGTTAAATACTAATCACACTACTTCATCCCCACTTGAGTAGATCTCTATAAATGCTCTCATGCTACCTTTATTTGCTTTAGTATATGTCTAGGTTTGGAGTAGTTTCATTTATCTCCTAATTAAGCATGGTGCTTAGTTTAGGGCTGATGATCTTACTTCCAAGGGAGTTTAAATTAAGCATGATGCTTAGGTTAAAATGCCCTCCTAAATCAAATTAGACATGGTGTCTAGGTTGATTTTTGAGCCGATAGTATGCTATAGTAGATATTGGATATTTTGTTGGACTAACCCCTGCAGGAAAACTTTCAATATCAACCTGGGAAGTCCTGAGATAAACTCACATTGGAGACAAAGAGAGAAGCACATGAAGGTTAACAATTTACACAAGGAAGGCATAGCTCAGAAGAGATGATCCATGGAGGGTGCTACAAACACGATGCACAACCGCTAAGAAAGGAAAGCTTCCACAAGGTGATATTGTACCATCACTCTTCAAGTAAGGTAACATCTTAAGGTACTTGACTATCACTTCTATAAGCTTCTCCTTGGTTCTAGCATTCACATGAATAAAAGAGACAAACATGTATGATTTACAATTCTATATTAACCAAGCCAATCGATTCAATATGTTTAGTCCTTTCACCTTTGTGATCCCACACTAAATGTTGCACACACAATCTTTGGAAGATATATATAAAAAAAAGAGATAAGTATAGATAGATTATCTTTCCATTAGGTTGAGTGATCTGATCTGACGAATGTTTTAAATGCTACACTCATGATCTTATTATCCATCAACTTTGTCTTGCTCACTATGCTTAAGGTTAGAGAAGAACAAATACACTTTTGGTTCTGTTGGTGTTTTCCACCAACAGGGCCCATGCACTTGATCTCTGCCTTGTCTCTATGAGCAGGTACACTTCGAGCAAAATATGAAGGAGTTTTACAACTCCCAGACTCCACCAAGTGAAGAACCTAGATCTACGAGCACAAACACACTGGAGATACTGGACACTCAGGCAATCACTGCCCTGAGATGTTTGAGGATGAAACTACTGGAGTAACCCCGTTGTGGAAGTAATTACTGACCTTCTGCCGGTCAAGAGAGACAATCTAGGACGCCCCGTCATCCCGATCTCCATCGGCATGGCGGACTTCCGAGAAGCACTCTACAACTTTGGCTCCAGCGTCAACATTATGCCCAGGGGAATATTGAAGAACCTCTGCGTCCGAGTTGGTACCTTGTACGCCCCAGCAGACTTCGTGGTGATAGAGACCGGTTTTGATGAGAAGGCACCCGTCATACTAGGGAGGCCATTCCTGAACACCTCGGGAGCTGTCATCTACACTAGTGCTACCAAGATCAGATTCTACATCAAGGGGAGGAAGGAGACGTTTTCCTTCAGGAACAAGACTACACAAATCCCAGAGCAATCCCGACATGAACCAAGGAAGAGGACCAACAGGAGGAATAAGAACAAGCAAATGTGTACCGAGTCAGCTAAGATGGTCACTACAGCTCAAGGATGTCAAGATCGTCAACTCAAGTCACCTTTCTTGATCAAGAAGGACGACCCTGGTGTCCCAAGCATCGAGTGCACAATCAACGGATATTCTTTTCAGAAGACACTCTACGACACCGGATCTAACGTCAACATAATGGCCGCAGTCACTTATCAGCTCCTGCATGGAACCATGTCCCTACAACCAACATACATTCAGCTCCACATGATTTTAAGGTTATTGACATGGGAGAAGACAAGTACGATCCACTCATCATCCTTGGAAGACCGTTCCTCAACACCGTTAAAGCAATCATCTACATTGGAACTGGAGAAGTCCACATGCACTTCCCCTCTAACAAGGTACGCCGCTATTTTACTGACCCTAACTATATAGTTGAAGATTCTAAGCAGGTCAGGACAAGAAGAAGACGACGCAACCGCAACCAGAGGAGGCAAATCATCAAGGACGGATGGGTAGACTACGAAGGAGAAGTAATAAGGTCTCAAGACATACAACTTGAACAGAACTGTCCTGAGGAGACCGTAGCACCGAGTCAGGTGTGTAAAGAGAAGATAGTTATACATGAAGAGCAGGCGCCGCCGGAACCACCGACTACGCCACCCAGCGAATCCCAGGACGACTGAGAAAACGGAGAATCCCGTTCGGAGGACTTAAAAGCACCGAACGCCTTGCCAAGAGGTAAACTTGGTAGTTATCCATTTCCTTTCAATTATTTAAAATAGTTTGCTTAGTTAATCAGGTTCATATCATCTCGAAAAGAAAATAAAAATGTTAAAAAATAGTAAGCCCCATGTGAGTATGCTCATGGCATAAAACCCATAAGTACATTCACTGTGGTGGCATAAAAATAAAATAAATATATTTATACGCTATAAAAATGAGAATATAAAAATAAATTCATGATGCTACTAAAGAGTGTAACATTTATTGAGGAGGCTCAACATGATAAAGGCTAGATATTTATGCTAACACTTAACTAGTTTCACAAAGCTTTGTTGTCTATTTGAGCTCCACAGAATTTAAGGATCAAAGAAGACTAGCAGACGGAGGACATCCTAATCGCTATCAGGGTGTTGCCGACATTCAAATACACCTCCGCCACCTGCTAGCTACATCAGAAGAAATTACATCAAAATCCAGCTTGGGGGAGAGCACCCCCATTTATCCAGCTAAGTATTCTACTCACGTTTATACTTTACTCTATTAATAAAAAGATGCATAATCATAAAAACCCAAATAAAGATTTTGTGCTTATATATATATCTTTGCTTAGCTTGCTAAATAAATAAATAAATAAAGTTTGCTATGAACCCTCATGATAAGCTCTCACATGGAAATGATGAATAGTTGCTCTGCCATGATTAGTTATCAAAATTTAAATCTCTCTCAAGTTTAGGCATGACTGTTATTAATTAAGATTTGCTCTAAACCTGAACTTGTGGAGAGAGTACTTGATCTAAAGTCTAAGTCGTTAACGGATATGATATGGGAAGGTTGAGCTGCTGTTTATCTGTTCCTAGAGATGCTAGAATTCTGGAGAATTTTATCTTTGAAAATCTTTAAAATGTTGCATGATGAGTTCCTGTATGATGAGAGTTTAAATTCCTACCACAGCCATATATACATGCTTGCTAGACTATGAACCACACATTTACTTTACTACTTATGAGCATTGAGTGTGGTCAAGCTGTGTAGACCCTTAGGAGCTTGTCATGTGGTTAAAATCAAGATTCACTTGCACGTTCACTCATACATGCTGCTTCTACTCCGGAAGTACGCATCCACATATATCCATCCATTTCCATCTCCAGAACCACCCAAAAATATTCTACTCCTAATCCGGGAGAGAATAGCCAAAAATATTTCTATTTTTCCCCTACGAAATAAATGCTCAAGTTATCTTGTTACTACCACTTGTGATATTATCTCATGAGATGAGTGCTCTAATAAAAAAAAGAGAAAAAAAGAAAAAAAAAGAGATACGAGGAAATAAAAAGGGGCAAGTGCCCGAAACCTCGAAAAAAAAGTGAGACGAGAGGTAAAAATGGACAAGTGTCCGATAGTAGAATTAGGGGTACAAGATACCCACCTGAGAGAAAAGAAAAAAAAAGAAAATATAGAGCATCTCATTCTCCTCAAAAAGTTTCAAAACAGCAAGAAAGGTATGTATCCCCTCAAAAGAGCATAAGTAGAATTAGACTTCCACCATTGTTATCACCATCATCACCATACACCATTCATTCGCCACACATGCACATCTTGATTTGACTTATTGACTTGTTCTTCTGGATCCATGGTTTGACTATGCAATAAATGTCTTGTAAGTATGTATTAGCTGTCTCCCACCTATGAGCTCCAGATATCAAAAGCCTTATTAGAGTAGGGTGAGAGAGAAGGCAATGCCACTATGCCTCATACCAAAAATACCACATACTTTGAGAGTAGGCATACACCATTACTGCCTTGGTAAGGATCCAGAAATACCACAAATGAGAGACTAGAGAGAGTCATACAAGGAATCTCTGAGTTTTATTTAAAAATCTGCAAAAACCCAGAGCTATGGCTGATCAAGAATAAGAGACATGGTGCTTGACTAGACCGTTCTATCTTTTAACTACTCAAGACAGAAGTGACGGTTACAAGTCCCATGGTGAAAGGTAAATGAGTAAGTTTTAAGTCTTAACAGTTTACTCTAACCAGAGATGAGATCTTGTTTAAACGCATCTGTATCTTTAAGTTATGAAACCACTGCAGAAACTCTTGAGTCAATCTTTGCTCAGGGACGAGCAAAGGTTAAGCTTGGGGGAGCTTGTTGACGGTCCTTAATGCTCATATTTAACCATCAATTAATCATAGAAAAGGATCCAAATGCAACCAACACCTAGACTTAGGGTTTTATCTGACAGAATTCCACAAGTTCCGGTGTTTGTCTATTTCTGCAGGGGGTTATCAGGAAATATGGAAGAAAGGCCCACACGTCGGGTTTACATAGAGATATTAACGTGCCGCGCAATTTTCTATCATCTAGAAGACTCCAGAAGCCACGGGACCGAAGCAGAAGCCGAGAGGCCTCAGGGACAGGGCGCCCGCCCTAGTCCTGAGGGCGCCCGCCCTCCCCCCTGGACAAATCAGGGTGAAGTTCGGGGATTATGCTCCACCGACCTAATACTTCAAGGAAAACCACACGATCAATGTCGGTTTGATCCGACGGCCCAGATTCACTTGAAGGGACTATAAAACCAGACCCCCCTGGCCCCTGGAGATCATACCTCTTCTACAGAATCAAAGCTAGGGTTTCAATTCTTCATCCAAGTAGAGAGGATCCCTCTAGTTCTTCTAGTTCTACCTCTAGTTCATCTAGATCTAGTTCTAGTTCATCTAGTTCTAGTTCTAGTTCCTCTAGTTCTAGTTCTAGTTAGTTCTAGTTGTAATCTAGAAAATAGGGAGAGAGAAGAGGAGAGCGGAGGAGGAGCCGGATATGTCGGATCTTCCTCAACATTATACTTTTGCAGCATCTGGTTCGTTCTTCATCGTTCTCCAGGTTCTTCAATTCATAATTCCTGAGTTCTTTAATTACTTTTATTTACATTCAAGTTATTTATTGGATTCCCGCTTGCATCAAGTGCTCTAGTATTTATAACGCTAGAGTAGTAATTAATAGATTAGACGTGGTGTTTAGTCTTGCAATTACCTGGAATTGCACCCAATCCCACGGATTGTTGTGGTAGCCCTAGGGTAGTGACAGCCCTAACGGTCGACGTATTCCACCACGTTCGGATTGGTGTTTGTAGGACCGTAGTCAGACCTTCCTAGCCCCCTTCTCATCTCTTTCTGTGGTTAGTGCTCTGATGTCCCGATATAGATAATCTTGAAGTAATTCTTGAATCTTAGATCAACTAGAGAACTCTCAGGAAACTTCCTCTCTTCCCACCAAAAATAATTATATAGTTATCCTTGGGCGATCTTGGATCTTAATTAGTACACTCACGTTCTCTGTGGAAAATCGATACTCTGGAATACTCCCGGGTGAAAGCTACATCGGTATCCGTGCGCTTGCGGATTTTTTCTGTTTGCGTTTAAAATACCCAACAGGCACCACGTGCCTACGTCACCTGCTACCATGCTCGGGGACTAAGTGGGCACACTTCACCTTGCGGTGAATATGCTTGCTTTTTTGAAAGTCTGTATTTTTCAAAAAAGTAAAGTGGGCACACTTCACCAGGAAAGAAATCTTTTTTGATTTAGAGCACCATGCATTCTTCGAACAACCTACTTCTTCGATGTCGATGTTGATCAACTGTCTTTTGAGTTGGTTAAAATTCAGTTGCAACTGTTTGGGCGACTTTCCTACTAATTGAAGACGTCAAGCCTCATTGGTCGAGGAAGCTCAAGACGGCGTGTTACATCATAATACATGGTGCTCGGGGACTAGCTGTGGGGGTATAAACCCCTAAACCCTTACGGCTAGACTTGGGCCAGGAGGCTTGGCCCATCACGAGGACAGTTCGAGACTTGAACCAACTGCTCAGAGTTTCGCGCAAGGAAACAAGACTGTTGATATTTGGTAATGCAATAAGGAAATGATCCGCAAGCGCATGGATATCGGTGAGCATTTCACCCGGGAGATTATCTAGAGTTATCGTATTTATATTTTTACCATTGGGAGAAAGGGTGCATCTGACTAACCAAATCTATTGCTACTACCCCTTTAGGCTACAAAGAATGTTTCTTGATGTGAGTGATGTATAGAGAAGACTGCAACCGTAGTCTACTTCTAACCTTGGTAAGGATGATCTACTGTTCTATTGCGGAAGCTTACGGAATCTAGACACCACAAAGGATGTTCGACCCGCACCTATAAACCCTACACTTCCTGCTAACGAGATGTGGGATACAAAGGTAACTCAGAAATATCACGTTCCTTGCTACTACCACTGTCCAGCTAGTCAGGGGATATCTAAGAGTACTCTAGCCTAAACACCACATTTACGCTAGCAATGATTACTCTAATACTCAACCGGAAGAGATTAAAGTAAACTCATAAACCTAAGAACAATAGAACAAGAACTTACTAGAATTAGAAGTCGAATTACTGAAGAATCCTAGGAGCAAGCCTCGGGTTAGAAGACTTGATCCCACAGGTATAACCTCGGAGTAGACACCGACAGGCCGGGCTTCCTCCGATCTACACCTCCACTCTATATCTCTCAATCTACTAGAAACTAGAAGATCTAATTCTACTCACATTGGATGCTAAGCCTAAAATAAATATTTATTTGGAGGAGAGGTATTCCTTCGAGGGCTCCTCTCAACTCTATGATGAACTTGTTGTCCTCTAGGGGCCAGGGGGTCTGCTTATATAGTCCCCTCCTTTTGTGCCTTTTTGGTTCAGCAGGCAATGTGGTACTAAACTTTCCATCGTATCTCATCAAAATGCACATAGGCCTTAATGGACCAAAATCTGTTTTGGGGCCAAATAATCCCGCAGCTCTTTTATGTGGAGTCCTTCTTTTTTTAATATCTATTGATTCCGAACTCCAAATATAGCAAGTAATATATGCATTTCGATCAGCTCGACGAGATCTTTGTAATGGTGTACTCCGTTTTGTGATTGGTGCTTGTACCAGGGCGGGCGCCCAAGGTGGGAGGGCGGGCGCCCTGCCCCCGGGCCCGTTCGGCCTCCCGTTCGTTCCCGTGGCTTCTGGACTCTTCTAAATGATAGAAAATTGTGTGGCACATTAATATCTCTATGTAAACCCGACGTGTGGGCCTTTTCTCCATATTTCCTAATAACCCCTTGCAGAAATAGGCAAACACCAAAACTCATGGAATTCTATCAGATAAAACCCTAAGTATGGGTGTTGGTTGCATTTGGATCATTTTCTTTACTTATTTGATGATTATATTTGGTACTTAAGGACCGTCAACAAACTCCCCCAAGCTTACCTCTTGCTCGTCCCTGAGCAAGGATAGACTCAAAAGTTTCTACAGTGGTTTCATGCCTTAAAAGTACACATGCGTTCAAGCAAGATCTCATATCTGAGTTAGAGTAAACTGTTAAGACTTAAAACTTATTCATTTTACCTTTTACCATGGGGCTTGCAACCATCACTTGTGTCTTGAACAGTTAAAAGATAGAACAGTCTAGTCAAGCGCCATATCTCTTGTTCTTTGATTAACTATGGCTCTGGAGTTTTTGCAGATTTTCAAATAAAACTCAGAGATTCCTTGTATGACTCTCTCAAATCTCTCTTTTGTAGTGTTTCCAGATCCTTTCCAAGGCAGTAATAGTATATGCCTTCTCTCAAAGTATGTGGTATTTTTGGTATGAGGCATAGTGATATTGCCTTCTCTCTCACCCTACTCTAATAAGGTTTTGATATCTGGAGCTCATAGGTGTGAGACAGATAATACATACTTATAAGACATTTATTGCATAGTCAAACCATGGATCCAGAGAAACAAGTCAATAAGTCAAATCAAGATGTGCATGTGTGGCGAGTGATTGGTGTATGATGATGATGGTGATAACAATGGTGAAAGTCTAATTCTACTTTTTGCTATTTTTAGGGGATACATACATTTCTTGCACTTTGAAGCTTTTGAGGAGAATGAGATGCTCTACATTTTCTTTTACTTTCCTCTCAGGTGGGTATCTTGTACCCCTAATTCTACTGTCGGACACTTGTCCATTTTTACCTCTCGTCTCACTTTTTCTTTTCTTCGAGGTTCCGGGCACTTGCCCCTTTTTATTTCCTCGTATTTTTTCTCTCTTTTCTTTTTTGCTTTTCTTTTTTTAGAACACTCATCTCCTAAAACAATATAGCAAGTGGTAGTAACCAAGATAACTCGAGCATTTATTTCATAGAGAATAACAGAGATAGGATAATGTTTTTGGCTACTCTCTCCCAGATTAAGAGTAGAATACTTTTGAGTGAATCTGGAGATGGAAATGAGTGGATGTATGTGGATGCGTACTTCCAGAGTAGAAGCAGCATGTATGAGTGAACGTGCAAGTGAATCTTGATTTTAACCACATGACAAGCTCCTAAGGGTCTACACACCTTGACCACACTCAATGCTCATAAGCAGTAAAAAGTAAATATATGATTCATAGTCTAATAAGCATGTATATATGGCTGTGGTAGGAATTTAAACTCTCATCATATAGGAACTCACCATGTGTTATTTTAAAGATTTTTCGAAGATAAAATTCTCCAGAATTCTAGCATCTCTAGGAACAGATAAACAGCAGCTCAACCTTCCCATATCATATCCGTTAACAACTTAGAGTTTAGATCAAGTACTCTTCCCACAAGTTCCGGTTTAGAGCAGGTTTAAATTATAACAGTTATGCCTAAACTTGAGAGAGATTTCAATTTTGAGAACTAGTCATGGCAGAGCAACTATTCATCATTTTTATGTGAGAGCTTATCATGAGGGTTCCTAGCAAACTTCATTTATTTATTTCGCAAACTAAGCAAAGATATATATATATAAGCACAAAATTTTTGTTTGGGTTTTCATGATTATGCATCTTTTTATTATTTGAGTAAAGTGTAAATGCAAGTAGAAACACTTAGCTGGATAAATGGGGGTGCTCTCCCCCAAGCTGGATTTTGACGTAATTTCTTCTCATGTAGCTAGCAGGTGTCGGGTGTGTATTTGAATGTTGGCAGAACCCTGACAGCGATTAGGGTGCCCTCCGTCTGGTAGTCTTCTTTGATCCTCGAATTATGTGGAGCTTCAAATAGACAACAAAGCTTTGTGGAACTCTTGGCAAGGCGTTCGGTGTTTTTAAGTCCTCCGAACGGGACTCTCCGTTTTCTCAGTCGTCCTGGGATTCGCTGGATGGCGTAGTCGGTGGTTCCGGCGGCGCCTCCTCTTCGTGTATAGCTATCTTTTCTCTCCACATCTGACTCGGTGCTACGGTCTCCTCAGGACAGTTCTGTTCAAGCTATATGTCTTCAGACCTTGTCACATCTCCTTTGTAGTCTGCCCATCCGTCCTTGATGATTTGCCTCCTCTGGTTTCGGCTGCGTCACCTTCTTCTCAGAGGGGAAGCGCATGTGGACTTCTCCGGTTCCAATGTAGATGATTGCTTTGATAGTGTTGAGGAACGATCTTCCAAGGATGGTGGGTGGATCATACTCATCTTCTCCCATATCAATGACCTGAAAATCATCTGGAGCTGAATATATTTTGGTTGTAGGGGCATGGTTCCATGCAGGAGCTGATAAGTGACTGCGGTCATTATGTTGTCATCAGATCCGGTGTCGTAGAGTATCTTCTGAAAAGAGTATCCATTGATTGTGCATTCAATGCTTGAAACACCAAGGTCGTCCTTCTAGGAAAGGCGACTTGAGTCGACGATCTTGACCTCCTCTGACAAGGATCCAATGTTTTAAGTCTTCTAGACAAGACTTCTCACCGTCTTTATCCTTTAGGTGTATCATTTGATTGGGTGTGGACCTTGACGTCTGCACCTCTTGATACAGAGTCACCATGTTCTTTGATTGCCCAGCAGTTCGAAGTGCGGTGTTGGCAATATCCTGCTCAGTGTGTTTGTGCTCATAGATCCAGGTCCTTCACTTGGTGGAGTCTGGGAGTTGTAAAACTCCTCCATGTTTTGCTTGAAGTGTACCTGTTCATAAAGTCAAGGCAGAGATCAAGTGCATGGGCTCTGTTGGTGGAAAACACCAACAGGACCAAAAGTGTATTTGTTCTTCTCTAACCTTAAGCATAGTGAGCAAGACAAAGTTGATGGATAATAAGATCATGAGTGTAGTATTTGAAACATTTGTCAGATCAGATGGCTCAACCTAATGGAAAGATAGTCTATCTATATTTATGTTTTGTTTATCTTCCAAAGATTGAATGTGCAACATATTAGCTTATATGATTAGGAGTGTGGGATCATGAATGTAATACTAAGAACAAAGATTAAAGGACTAAACATGCTGAATCAGTTAGTTTGGTTAATTTAGAGTTATAAATCGTACATGTTTGTCTCTTTATTTATGTGAACACCAGAACCAAGGAGAAGCTTATAAAAGCGATAGTCAAGTACCTTAAGATGTTACCTTACTTGAAGAGTGATGGTATAGTATCACCTTGTGGAAGCTTTCCTTTCTTAGCGGTTGTGCATCGTGTTTGTGGCACCCTCCATGGATCATCTCTTCATGAGATATGTTTTCCTTGTGCAAGTCGTTAAATTTCATGTGTCTCCTTTATCTCCAATGTGAGTTTGTATCTCAGGACTTTCCAAATTGATATTGAAAGTTTTTCTGCAGGGGTTAGTCCGACAAAATATACCAATGTCTACACAAGCAGTTTTTAGTTCAATAACTGAACTAGACTCCATGTCTAATCAGATTAAGGAAGGCTGTTTAACCTAAGCACCATGCTTAATTTAAAAGCCAATAGAAGTATGTGCAGTACTTCCAAACTAACACTTACTAGGATAAACAAAGGTAGCGTGATGGCATTTATAGAGATCTACTCAAGTGGAGATGAAGTAGTGTGATTAGTATTTAACAAATCAAGCATGTCTCAAAGGTAGGGACAACCAACATAGCAACTTGGCAAAAGATGTTTTCATGTGAAGTACTCCCCCAAGCTTGAATTTTGCAAAATTCAAGATTGGATGAATTTAATTCAATGTTGCATGATGATTGGTCAGACATACCTTGTGCATGTCATTCATCCTATCTTCTTGCTCCAATCCTGGAAAGGTTAGTGACCAGAATACCCGAAGGAATATTTTTACAGTTATCCTTATATGCTCAATACACAAGGTAATGTTGCAAGTAATTCATGTTACGATCTGATAAGTGCTTGTTTAGGACACTAAGCTTGTCCTTGGGAAACCATCAATTTATGTCGGTGAAGTGGTTCCCCTCCAACGGTGATCAAGATCAACGAGATCTGCAATATTTATTATAGACATATACATCGACAACTGCCCTTTTAAAGTTTTTATAAATAGAAAGTTAGAGGGGGTTGGAGATCTCAAATGTGGTGATGTTGGAGAGACCAATAGATTAGGAAGATGTTGCATATGAGCATGGAGTAAACGAAGTGGCTATGAAATAAATTCCATGCTCATTAATGTTATCTTCGTCTCCAATCTGAATGTTTGGAGTTTCTCCTAGATTGGTCTCGCCTATGTCCTTTTCTATAGTTGGATGAATCTCATCTTCAAAGGGAGTCAAGAACTCATCATTTGAAATTGAGCCAAAGTCAGAATCCATTAAGGCTTCTCCCTTGTCCATCCATTTAATAGTGATAGCACATGAATTTTTAATGCCCTCTAGCCATTGATGTTGCTCTTCTCGATCCTCCTTGTGGTCTTGATGACTCTTATGCATGAATGTCTAGAGAGATTCATAGGATCATCTGGAGGTTCAAGAGAAAGAGCATAGTAGAAATTATTAAGCTCAAGGATGGGTTGGATAGCCGAATTATGGGATTTAAATGTTTGGAAATCGGCTATTGAAACTTACTTTCCTTGTCTGGGAGATGATTCCTTCTCTATCTCTAAAAAGTTTTTATGAAGACTAATGCAAGAAGGATGTCCACAAATGAAGACATACCTTCCTTTTCTAATAGATAAAGAAAGAAAGACTCTACCAAAGGTTATATGATTAAGACCAATGTGAAAATATCAAGAAAAAACAATGTCTTGTAGGGCTAGGTCTAAACCAGAATTTATAGAAAGATTATCAGATTCCCTAGGTGTAGCTAAAAGTGCATTATCTTCTTGATTAAAAGATAGGACCTCGGCTATAGAAAAGGGTTGGTTTTGATCTATTGCAATCAACTCCGGACACAGATCATAATTAGGGGCAGAACTTGTTGACTCCCATGGTCTATGGCTGGTCTCCGAAGGTGCAAAGAATTTAGTAATAGGTATGGAATTTAAGTTATCCAAAAAGTTAGAAAAAATAAAAAGATAAAAGAATAAAAGTATAAAAGTATAATACAAGATAATAGCAAGACTTAAAGTTATCTCAGCAAACCGTCTTTCTCCCCGGCAACGGCGCCAGAAATGCTTGTTGATATTTGGTTACGCAATAAGGAAATGATCCGCGAGCGCACGGATATCGGTGAGCATTTCACCCGGGAGGTTATCCAGAGTTATCGTATTTATATTTTTACCACTGGGAGAAAGGGTGCATCTGACTAACCAAATCTATTGCTACTACCCCTTTAGGCTACAAAGAATGTTTCTCGATGTGAGTGATGTATAGAGAAGACTGCAACCGTAGTCTCCTTCTAACCTTGGTAAGGATGATCTACTGTTCTATTGGGGAAGCTTACGGAATCTAGACACCACAAAGGATGTTCGACCCACACCTATAAAACCTACCCTTCCTGCAAACAAGATGTGGGATACAAAGGTAACTCGGAAATGTCACGTTCCTTGCTACTACCACTGTCCCTCTAGTCAGGGGATATCTATGAGTACCCTAGCCTAAACACCACGTTTACGCTAGCAATGATTACTCTAATACTCAACCGGAAGAGACTAAAGTAAACTCATAAACCAAAGAACAATAAAACAAGAACTTACGAGAATTAGAAGTCGAATTACTGAAGAATCCTAGGAGCAAGCCTCGGGTTAGAAGACTTGATCTCGTAGGTACAACCTCGGAGTAGACACCGACAGGCCGGGCTTCCTCCAATCTACACCTCCACTCTATATCTCTCAATCTAGTAGAAACTAGAAGATCTAATTCTACTCACATTGGATGCTAAGCCTAAAATAAATATTTATTTAGAGGAGAGGTATTCCTTCGAGGGCTCCTCTCAACTCTATGATGAACTTGTTGTCCTTCAGGAGCCAGGGGGTCTGCTTATATAGTCCCCTCCATTTGTGCCTTTTTGGTTCAGCAGGCGATGTGGTACTAAACTTTCCACCATATCTCATTAAAATGCACATAGGCCTTAATGGACCAAAATCTGTTTTGGGCCCAATTAATCCCGCAGCTCTTTTATGTGGAGTCCTTCTTTTATTAATATCTCTTGATTCCGAACTCCAAATATAGCAAGTAATATATGCATTTCGATCAGCTCGACGAGATCTTTGTAATAGTGTACTCCGTTATGTGATTGGTGCTTGTACCAGGGCGGGCGCCCAAGGGGGGATGGCGGGCGCCCTACCCCCGGGCCCGTTCGGCCTCCCGTTCGTTCCCGTGGCTTCTGGACTCTTCTAGATGATAGAAAATTGCGTGGCACGTTAATATCTCTATGTAAACCCGACGTGTGGGCCTTTCCTACATATTTCCTGATAACCCCCTACAGAAATAGACAAACACCAAAACTCGTGGAATTCTATCAGATAAAACCCTAAGTCTGGGTGTTGGTTGCATGTGCATCCTTTTCTTTACTTATTTGATGATTATATTTGGTACTTAAGGACCATCAACAAAGACATGGAGATCAAGCCAGATTCTGGTCGGTTAGAATAGGAATTGATATCGTACTATCTATGGCAATTGTAACCGACTAGGATTAGTTTCCAGATCTGTAACCCTGTCCTCCGGACTATATAAGGAGGGGCAAGAGACCCCCCCTTAGGACACATTATTCTCTCAACACAATCCAATACAATCAGACACAGGACGTAGGTATTACGCCCACATGGCGGCCGAACCTAGATAAAAACCTTGTCCGTGTCTTGCGTCACCATCAAGTTCGTAGCTTGCGCACCGTCTACCGATAAACTACTACCGTGGGTATACCCCAAGGTAGACTGCCGACTAGCTTTCGTCGACACCTGTGAAATTAATGCACTCGTGCATGTGGTTTGCGTGAGAATTGGAAGGATTGGGTGCCTGGGTTACCATGCGTAGTTAATGAGGCGGTCGGTGGTTTGTTTCCCCCTCCTCGATCTGCTCCGTGGAGGACAGGTTGCGGCATGCCTCTTCTATAAAAGCCGCTGCGGGGGTTGCCGGTTCTTTCCCGTTTCACCTTTGCCTCCAGGTGTTGCTGCAAAAGTGGATCTGCAAACACAAAGGGTTAATACCCGATTCAGTGTTAAGGCGTGCCAACCGATTTTACCTTACAACCGACAAAGGTGATAACTCGAATACTTTGGTCCCGACAACAGCGATGCGCCCGGATGTCACGGCCAAGAGGTATTCACATGGAACTTGAGAACCTGTCGAGTTTGACTCGTTGAATTCCTAAGAACTCATAAATAAAAATGAAAAATGCAAGTTGATGAAGTCGTCAAAAGTAGAAGCGAAGATAGATGTAAAAACTTTGTCTATGATTGATTGGATTGTCCTCTTACATCGCTACTAGGTCTATATTTATACCCTATCCTAAAGAGTTACAACCAGGTACAACTAGGATTCTAATTCCAAACTAAACAGAATCCGTACACAAAACAAACTCTAATAATTATGGAAAACAATAACTTATATATCCTAGGAGATCGGCACACCATCATCATCTTTATGATGATTCCTACGTCTTCCTCTACCACCATCGGCATATCATCCTCCATCGGCATCAGCAATTGTCAATATCAACCATCGGCATAGATCGGCTACCATTCCTGGACTTGACCACATCCTGCTACTTTATCATCGGTATCATAAGCCATCAACAACTCCTTTGTCAACTAGTTATTACTTTTTCATCTGCCGATCCAAGCTCCATTAACTTTCCTGATACGTGTCCAAAAACGGTGTCAACACATGCCCCCCAATTTTGGAGTATAAAATCATTAATGCTCCAAAATTCTCTCCTAATAATGACACCCTTTTCGCAGTTATTCCCTTTTGACAGCAATTAATTACCAAATCCAAACAACCTTAACTTGGATCTCCACCATGTGCCTCAAATTTCTCAACCTCCCGAACCAAATCTCCTAAACATACGCTCATCGGCAACTGTTCCATTAGAGTGGACTGCCGATGAGCCGACCAGGAGATCCTGCATAGTAAAATATCTCCTAAAATCATAATTGTTTGATATCAAATCACCTACACAATCTCTCGATTATTGTGTGAACAATTACCATATCCACCTGAACACCCTCAAATTTCACAGATACGGCAAAGAGATAAGTCAGAAATACCCCTGCTCACTTCATCCTATAAATACTTCCTTCCTTGGCACTCTTTCTCTACCTTGCTACCCTTCATCCCTCAAACTCATCTCTCTGGCGGCAACATTGTCGAAGAGCTCAAGAACCCTAGCAAAATCTCCCCCAACGGTTTCTCAAGTCTTTGATCTTCTTCTTTCCTGGGAAGAAATGGCCGTCAACTTCGTTGTCGCTGAGGTTAATCTATCCCCATCTTTCCTTTCTTTACCGCACCTCTTTACCTTTTGCAAGTCTACTTACTTAGCACTTTTCTTTCTTCTTTCTTTTTCTCTATTCTTTCAATCTCCAAACCTTAGGAACTGAGCGAGAAAATTGTTATTCCTACCGAGCAACCCCACCTTCAATGCCTCAGTCCATTGGGTAACCTAGATCCTACCGATCTGATCAATGCAGAAACAAACAGAATTCCTTTTAGGGCCAAGATTTTTTCTTTAGATCTGTGGAAAGATACCTTCCGATCCTGGCCAAGTTCCACCAAATGATGGAAGGATTGGTTTTTGAGGGCTAGCAACACAAACGTAGTATACTGGGGTGAACGCAAACTAGATCAGTGCATCAAGCTATCTATTGCCGATATGGAAAGAAATGAATCACTGCTGATAGCCGCTTCATACTTCTGGTCAGATACTTTAAACGCTTTCCTTTTCGGTCACGACCCAGCTTCCCCCACTCTTGCCGATGTCCTCATGCTCACTAGTTTAGACATTGCAACTGCCGTTGATGGCCAGTTGTTGGACCGCAAAGCTAAAGGCAAAGTAGAAACCCGCAACATTGGCGGCTGGTCAGGGTACATCCAAAAGTATCAAAGAATAGGGCCGGTTGGTTAGAGGGAACATGCCACTTTTCTGAACATGTGGCTAGACAAATTCATCTTCTACGGCCGATCGGTAGGACCAACCTCCGTCTACTTATCGGCAGCAGAAAGGTTAGCCGATGGTGGCCGATTCCCTCTTGGCCGATATCTGCTAGGCTTCATCTATCATCTCCTCCATCAACTAACCGAGAAACTCCTGCTAGGTGAACCCATCGGCAATCTAGGAGGCCCTTGGTGGTTTATCAATATGTGCCTCAACAGCCATATGCACAAACGCCTCCGGTTTGACTTCTTTGCACAGCGATTCCCTCGAGATATTGCCGAAGACTATGAGCTAGCGAATGATGAATCGGCAGCTGGTCCACCCCTTAATTATGGTGAAGCTGTCATAGTCCTCCCTGGTACTGGCTGCAACGAAAACCAGGTCGGCCGATTCTTCCAAACCTTGTATGATGGTCTCTCCAAAGATCAGCGAGCATGGATGCCTTATGAAGATCCAGAAACCAGATTCCTGCTCACCTTCCACCCTTTTGACGATGCTCTCAACAAGGATAATGATTTGATGATGACAACCATCACACCGAGAGCAATCCCAGTGAATAGTTTTGGCAGCGGAAAGAACACCAACCCTACCTATGAGTTTTACAACCCATCGGTACTAGCTTGCCAACTAGCTTTTGGCCAACTGCCGATCAGACTTTGTTATGCTGATGTGGTAAAACCAAGGGAGACAATAACCAGCGGACTTGAGTGGATTAGGATAGCTCAACTCCAGCCAAATGCCGATACGATAGACATTGATCTATCAGCTTGGGTTCCAGCTCTCTTTATTACACAGTTGTATAAACATTGGTGGGAAGAATGGAAGGAGCATCTTTTCAGAGCATCGGCTCATACATATCGCGGCATGATCGACTCCGACTACAAGGTCCCCGATAACATTGTAAGTCTTTTACCGATACCTCAGTTCCTTTGTTATCTTTAATCTTATCGGCAACTTATTTGTTTTTTTTTTAAAATAGGTCGATAACCCAGCACCGACAATAAGCAGAAGTGGAAGGCCGATCGAACTTCTTCAATCAGGCCCAATTTCTCTGATCGGCCACAATGCGCCAAGCCTAGCAGCCCTGATGCATCGGAACATGCGCTTCAAGAAGACGACCACTAAACGGTCGAAAGTATCTCCATCGGTCGCTGCTGCTACCCTGGCATAGGATTTTAATGTAAAACTCTTAATATATTTTTTATATACTAAATTCATCCCACACTCACTTCATCTTTTCAGGATACATCGGCTGCAACGGGAACTTCATTGGTAACTTTTATCTTTTAGCAAAACTCCATCAGTATTCTTTTTACATTTTAACTCATGAAATTTTGGTCGTTATAATAGCAAACTGGCAAATCGGCCAAGACCAAGAGTGCCCAAACATCAAATGCCGATGCACCCCAGCCCAGTCAAGCTCCAACAAAGAGAAAGAGTCCCAAAAGCAGCAAGACCCAACCGAACTGCGAGAAGATAGCACCATCCTCTCCACCTCGTCCAGTATCCCCGATCCAAGTAGCATCATCTCCTTCTCCACCGGAATCCCAGATGCAAGAAGTACCTTCTCCTCCTCGACCAGTACCCCAGCCGCAAGAAGCACCAGCCGATGTTTCTGAACAGATTGCCGATCCGGCTGATCTGGGCACATCATCGTGTTTACACCGTTTTTTGACACGTATCTTTTGACACGTACCTAGGGATTAGTAAAGTATAGATCGGCGGATGAGGCAACAGTAACTAGTCTGCAGGGAAGTTGCCGATAAAGGTGGTTGCCGATGAAGAGACAATTGAGTGTAACTAAGTCTAGAGATGGTGACGTGTTCGTGCCGATGATCAGTATTATTGTTTGCCGATGGCCACAATAGGAGGTATGCCGATGACTCTGAAGGAAGCGTGGAGATTGCCGATTGATCTATGGCGGTGCCCCGGTCGGTTACAAGGGGGAAGTTTTATGTTTTCCTTAGTTATTAGAATTTGTTTTGTGTACGGGTTCCGTTTAGTTTGGAATTCGAATCCTAGTCGTGTCTGGTTGTAGCTCTTCGGACAGGGTATAAATATAGACCCTAGGGCAATGTAATAAAAAAAATCTATCAATCAATCAAACACAAGTTTTTACTCATATTCCAGCATCTACTTTTTCGATGACTTCGTCATATTTTATTTTTATTACGAGTTCTTAGGAATTCATCGACTTAAGCTCAGCGTGTTTTCAAGTTCCGCGTGATCACCTCTTGGCCGTGACATCCAGGCGCATCGCTGTTGTCGGGACCAAAGTGGTTGAGTTAAAACCTTTGTCGATTGTAAGGTCAAATCGGCTGGCATGCCTTAACGTTTAAATCGGGTATTAGCCCTTTTTGTTTGCAGATTAGTTTTGCATCATCACATTGGCTGTCCTTCGAGAATAGACAATCACTATACCCCCTCAAGGTAAAGTACTAATCAAAGAATTGTTACCGATGAATTTATCTTATAAGCTATAATCGTCCTTGTAATTTCTCAGCTGAAGTCATTCCATCGGCAATTCCAGCTGATCAAACCATAGTACCAGTTGCATCTCCACGTCAAAGAAAGGAAATCGCCCTGAAGCGAGTAAGTCATCTGATTTTCAGACTTCACATTATTAACACTTAATCTTGAGCAACTTATCTTCTTCGTTTTCTAGGAACAAGACTCCCTAGACAGCTTGTTCTCTTTTGCCATCGACATTTCCGATGATAAAGGCGAAGAAGTAAGCTCTTCTCAAGCAGTTGGAATCTCATCGGCAGAGATTAAAGCCAAGTTGGAAGATTTGTTAGCCCTGCTGCACCAGGACACGGCCCAACTAGGGCATGATTCTGATCCGGCCAAGGTCATATTCAAGACCCTCCGTGGCCTAATTCCAACCGATGCAGAATAAATTCTCTTCCAAGCTGCCCACCTAGAAATTTGCCAACTCCAGTATCAGAAGGCTACCCAGCGCCTTGCCGATAGAGCTGCTCATGCCCAGCTCATAGAGGAGATGCTGCGAGTAAAGCATGCTGCCGATCAGAAACACAAGAGCATCGGTGTTCTGTAGTCCTCAGCTGATGAGTTGAAACAGAAGATCTCTGATTTATCAACAAGAAGAGAAGCCCTGCTAGCTGAACTCAAGCAAGTGGAAGAGGCCTGACTCAAGCTCAGCAAGAAGAAAGCCAGCTGCCCGAGGCGCTACACATGAAGAAGCTGAAGCCAGTTGAGAGTTCTGCCGATGAAGATACCCGAGAAATAAAAGAGGCCAACTAGATTCGTCTTTGCGCTATATCAGCCATCCATGCTCTGCTGAACCTGTGAACTCTTCATCTGCAACTTGTTTAATTCTGCTTTCGAAAACTCTAATCATTTTGGTCTAATCGATAGGACTGTTATCGGCACTTAAACACTATGCATGGTCCAAGATACATTTTATCCAGTCGATAGGATCATTATCGGCATTTGAACTTCTATGCTTCAATCCAGATACTAGGATAGTATCTCTTTAAATATTTTCCATTTAATGCTCTGGGAAATTCAACTCCTTCAAGAGTTTCTAAAATATAAGCATTACTAGGAGTAGATCGACTTATCCGATAAGGACCCTCCCAATTAGGAGACTGTTTTCCAAACTTTGAACTTTTAGTCCCAATCGGTAGAATTAGTTTCTACACTAAATCTCCATCAACAAACTCCTTGGCCATTACTTTCTTATCATACCATTTAGCAACCGTCTTTTTATTTTCTTCTATGCTAATTAAAGCCCTTAACCGATGCCCTGCTAAATCATCTAACTCATCTTTCATTCAAGTGGCATAGTCATCGACATTTAGCTGATCCCAAGAAAAGATCCGCCTAGAACCAGTTTTTATCTCCCATGGTAACATTGCATCATGCCCATACACTAATTGATAGGGTGAGACTTTGGTTGAACCATGACACGCCATCCGATATGACCACAAAGCTTCATTTAACAACGTGTGCCATCTCCTAGGGTTTTCTTCAATTTTCCGCTTGATGAGCTTAATAATCCCTTTGTTAGAAGCTTCAGCCTGCCTGTTAGCTTGAGCATAGTAAGGAGAAGAATTCAACACCTTAATCCCCATACCAATTGCAAAATCATCAAATTCCCCTGATGTAAACATAGTACCTTGATCGGTAGTAATCGTTTGGGGAATACCAAATCGGTAAACAATATGCTCTTTTACAAAATCAATCATACTGGATGATGTTACTTTCTTCAAAGGAATAGCTTCAACCCATTTGGTAAAGTAATCAGTGGCAACTAAGATAAGCTTATGCCCCATGCTTGATGGTGGATAAATCTGACTGATAAGATCAATAGCCCAGCCTCGAAACGGCCAAGGTTTAATAATGGGATTCATGGCCGATGCGGGTGCCCTTTGAATATTGCCGAACTTCTGACATCCTTGACATCCTTTGAAATATTTGAAGCTATCTTCAAGTATAGTTGGCCAATAATATCCTAATCATCCATTTCATTTTGAAAGCCGATTGATGCGCTCCACACACTCCTTCATGAATTTCACCCATCAAGCTTCTAGATTCATCATCACCCAAACATTTAAGCAAGATTCCATCTATCTTTCGATAATACAACTCTTCTTCAAGGAGTACATACTTTGTAGCTTGAAATCTAACATGCCTCTCAACTTTCCTAGATGGATCCTTTAAATAATCAATAATCTCCTTTCTCCATTCATCGGCACTGACTGCCGACAATATGTCTAAGATGGGTTGATATCCCGAGGCGTGTTGAGCCAGTCGGTTGGCTTCTTCATTATGTAACCGAGGAATATGCTATAATCGGAAATCCTTGAATTCCTTTTACAGTTGTACACATCTTTCATAATAGGCTATCAAAACCTCACTTCGGCATTCATAAATTCCAACCAACTGGTTTATAACGAGCATGGAATCGCTGAAAATTTCAACAGCATCGGCATGAACCTTCTTTAATAATCCCAATCCTGTGATCAAAGCTTGGTACTCAGCTTGATTATTTGTTGACGTGGCAACAATCAGCAAAGAAAACTCATACTTCTTTCCCCGAGGAGAAATTAGCACTATACCGATTCCTGCCCCCCGGTCATATGTAGATCCATCAAAGAAGAGCGTCTAAGGAATGATTTCCAAAGCATCCACTACACTGCAATGTTGAGTCACAAAATCGGCCATAATCTGCCCTTTAACAGCCTTACCCGATTCGTAGCATAGATCAAATTCCGACAATGCTAATATCCACTTGCTGATTCTACCACACATAATCGGCATTGATAACATGTATCAGACCACATCATCTTTACATATGACAGTGCATTCGGCCGATAGCAAGTAATGTCTCAATTTAACGCAAGAAAAGTATAAGCATAAGCACAACTTCTCAATTGCCGAATACCTTGTTTCAGCATCCATCAATCTTCTACTTAGATAATAAATCACACGCTCCTTCCCTTCAAATTCCTGAATGAGAGCCGAACCGATGACCATATCATCGGTAGACAAATATAATCTGAAGGGCTTTCCTTGTTGTGGTGGAACCAAAACTGGAGGGTTTGTCAAATAATTCTTGATTTCAGCCAAGGCTAACTGTTTCTCTTTTCCCCAAACAAATTCTTGATCAGCTCTTAACTTAAGCAAAGGACTAAAAGGATGAATCTTACCTGACAAATTAGATATAAATCGTCTGATAAAATTAATCTTGCCGATCAACAATTGAAGTTCACTTTTATTGGTGGGAGCAACTATCTTATTGATGGCATCAATGGATCTTCTACTAATTTCAATTCTCTTTGATGTACCATGAAACCAAGAAAATATCCTTCCGATACGCTGAAGGCACATTTATTAGGATTCATCTTCAAGCCATGTTTCCTTGTGCATTCCAACACTTTTTGTAGATCGGCTAGATGTTTTATGAAATCTCCAGACATAACCACCACATCATCAATATAGATTTCCACCAATTTGCCGATGAATTCATGGAAAATAAAATTCATAGCTCTCTGATAAGTAGCACCAGCATTTTTCAAGCCAAAAGTCATGACTATCCATTCAAATAATCCAACATGACCAGGACATATAAATGCAGTCTTGGGAATATCTTCTTCAGCCATGAATATTTGATTGTACCCTGCATTGCCATCCATAAAGCTAATGATCCGATGTCCAGCTGCAGCATCAACCAATAGATCGGCAACTGGCATTGGATAACCATCCATCGGCGTAGCTTTATTGAGATTCCTAAAGTCAGTGCAGACACGAAGCTTTCCATTCTTCTTATAAACAGGGACAACATTAGAAATCCATTCGGCATACCGACATTGCCGAATAAATTTAGCTTCAATAAGTTTAGTTATTTCGGCCTTAATATTAGGGAGTATATTAGGATTGCATCGGCGTGTTGGCTGCTGATGCGGCCGAAACCCAGACTTAATAGGCACCCGATGTTCAATGATTGATTGGTCTAAACCAGACATCTCGGTATAATACCAAGCAAAGCAATCTTTATATTCCTTTCACAAATCCATTAACTGCTGCTTACACTCAGAATCTAATTTAGCATTAATAAAAGTAGGTCTTGGCTTATTGCCATTACATATATCTGCTTCTACTACATCATCAGCCGATGTAAACCCCTAACCTAACTTTCCATCATCGGCGAACCTATCCATTAAAACTCTTCATCAGAATCGACTGCTTGGATCGGTGGAATTTCATAATCAGCAACATTGAGAAAATCCTTCACCCAAACGTCCCCTGAAATACATCTGGTCCTCTCATAAGTATCTGACTCTGCGGATGCAATGACATATGAAGAATCTCCTGGGACAATTTCAATCTTGTCACCTACCCACTGAACTAGGCATTGGTGCATTGTAGAAGGAATACAACAATTGGCATGAATCTAGTCTCTCCCCAATAGCAAATTGTATGCACCATTTCTACTGATGACAAACAAAGTTGTCGGAAAAGTCTTGCTGCCGATGGTCAATTCAACTCATATAGCCCCCCTTGACTGGAGACACATTCCCTTCAAAATCTTTCAACATCATATTGGTCTTGGTCAAATCCTAATCCCCTTTGCCAAGCTTACGATAGACTGTATATGGCATAATGTTGATAGCAGCTCCAACGTCAACAAGTATCTTGGACATCGGTTGTCTATCAACCCTGCCTTTAACAAACAAAGCTTTGAGATGTTGTCTTTCATCATCAGACGGCTTTTCAAAAATAGCTGTCATCGGATCAAGAACCAATTGTGCTATCTGATCAGGAAAATCTATCTCCTCATCATCACTGAAAGGCGCAAGAAACTCTATCGGCAACATAAACACCATATTAATATCTGCCGATGGCCCTTTTCCCCTGGGATCGAACGCTGCCGATCTCTAGTCTTAGTAGAATTTTCTTCCCTGCTTAACTCTTGCTGCCTTTCTCGCTGCATCCTCCTTTTCTGTGTCCTTGTCAATCCTTCTGGACACCATTGGGGAAGCTATGTTCTCCGCACTGCTTGATAGCGAGCCTCCCTTGATTCCATCCGATAAGTATTAGCATCCCTACAAAATATAAACTCATCGGGGACTCGTGCATTTGCCATCTCCTCAAGCTCCTCTTGGTTTCTTGGAAAATAACCAATACGCTCACGAAGCCTATCATGCACACTGAGCCTGCTGTAACACCCCAGTGTTATGGTTGCATCAATCATGGGCATAGCATGAGCATCATCATCTACTCAAAGCATATCATGATCATCATCTCTCTTGAGCCATGTCATTCTATGCAAAAATGTGTTTTAAATTGCTTAAATAGGCTTCCTATGTTTATGTTTGAGTGAACCATGCTTGTGTTTGCGCTCAATGCTTTGGTAATTAGTTTATCTATGCTTAACTTAACCTTGGGAATAATGTTCATGTTGATCACTTCTCCAAAATATGCCTTGAAGTCATGTTTGTGCAAATAGGCCCTAGAAACCTCTTTCGCTTAGGCTTTTAAAAAGTGTTTCATAAAATGTTTGCATGTCAAAACTTTCTACAGCAAAGTTGTAGCAAATTTTATAAGGAACAAAAGTTGTTTTATGGCCATCTCATGAAAATGACCACAAATAGCTCAAAAGTGACCCACAAGGCAGATTTGGGGCTGTTTCCAACACTTAGAAAATTTTCTAAGTCTTGGAACGAAACCAGTTTGCTCGATCGATTTGGAAAACTCTATATCTCTCAATCCGGGCCGATCTGGCCTTTGCTCTAGTTGACAAAGTTGTAGAACTCGTTTGGAACTCCAACTCTGTCAACTGCATCATGTTCTAACTCGGTCTGGTTTTGGAGATAATCATCGGTGAAGTTGCTCTGTCAGACTGTCCTCGTTTCTTCTGAATCGAAGCCGAGCTCGTCGACGTGGCCAACCGGCGGCAGAGCTGCGTCGACATTTGGCGCCCGTACGCCATTCCTGGCCCTGCCTGTCAGCTTCCGTCGCGTGCATGACCTCCACGGCGTCGCCCGCGCATAGTGGACGCGTCCACTTCGCTCTTCCTCGCCCTGCTCGCCAGAAACGCGGCCGCCGAGAGCTCTTCTCCGCAAGCTAACTCCGGCGAGCCCGCGCGCGTTCCCTGCTACGCCATTGCCCACCAAACTTCACCCAAAGCTCCACCGTGAACCGCTCTCCAATCTCCACCCTCTAACTCGCCGAGAATCCCACCGGTGAGCCGACATTTCCTTCTTCCCCCAAATCGGGTCGCCGTGACCGTTTTCTCCGGCGAACTCAATGCCGAACCCTGTGAAGCCTCTCGTCGTCTCCAGTTAGGTCCTAGAGGTAGCTTAGGTTCTTAGCAAGCTTTTGCGCCACTTGGTGGACGCTCTACCAAGCTCTCCGTCGCCGGACACGGTGCGCAGCGCCGCCGTGCTTCCACCGGAGATGGGTGCTCTCGTGGCCAGCGTGTTCCACGAGGATCCAAGCCAAGCCGTGTACCTAGGAAGCTCCGCCGTAGTTCGCTGGTGCTGTAGAAGGTCTTAGGTCGCGCTCTACCAGCTTGAGGGCTCCGGCGTAACGCCGAGCACCTCCGCCGAGCCACCATCGTCGACGGTGAGCCCCTTCCAGTGGCTCCGCCGTGGAGAAAAGGGGGTCAATCGAGTCGCTAGGGTTTGGGGATCACGCTGATGCCCTTGGTTTGGCCGGAGACCTCGCCGTCGCGGAGAAATCGCCGGCGAAAGTCGCCTCGGCCGTGAGGAAGAAGGACCCGACAGATGGGGTCCACTGTCAGTGTCTCCTCTTTCCCTCCTTTTCTTTTATTCAAAATCCTGATTTTTGTCTTTCTTGCAAAAATCATATCTCCTGTTTCTCAGATCCAAAAATTGTGAAACCAATTTTGTGATATTCCTTGAGATGGCTAGTTTTTAATAAAAATATAAAATGAACCATGTTTTCTGGGAAATTATTTATTAAGGATTTAATCTTGTTATCTATGGATAAATGCATATCTCTGGGTATACTGCTTAGTTTACTCTGAAAATTTTATGGTAGTCTCTGTATGGTATTAGAATGCTTTGGTAAATATTTCATGATTTTTGGAGTACTGCAGCTCTGATATGTAATTCATGGTTGAAATGTGGCTTGTTTCTTTGATTAAATCATATAAAATAATTGGTACTTATGCTGGTGCTCTACTTTGGTAGTAAACCTATTTATGGCATTCTTAATGTGTAAATAATCTGAAATTTGTTATTTGGCATAATATAAGTCATGTTTCCCAATTTATGAAATAAACACCTTGGCACATGTTAAATGCATATCTTTATTTTGGTATGTGCAATGGCTCTGAAATTTTTATGGTGATGCTCTGATGCTATATTTGTGCTTCTGTAATTTTTATAGATTTTTCCGAGCACCTTGACTGGTATCTTATATTTATGCTCTTATCTAGAATTAATTAATAAATGCTTTCTTAAGTAAATGTTTAGGGGTTTCCATCTGATGTTCTGGTAACCTTGTAATATGTTTGTGCTCATAAGCCATGTGGTTGGCCTGGTTTATGTTTTGGTTATGTCATTAAATAATTACTTAAAGGTTTAAAGGCTGTTCTGGACAGCAAGGAAATGATTTAACTTTGCTTAATGATAACTTGACTTTCTATGAAACTTGTCTAAATCAAAGTTGTTCTAAACTTATTGAACTAGCTGTGGTTTAAATTTGAGGTCATTTGCCCAAGTAGTTTAAAAGTTATAGTTGTTCCAAGTTGGGTTCCAGAAATAGATGTTCTCTGATTTTCTGGGACAGAACCTGGAACTTTGTTTAAATGGCTAGTTTAATATTTGAATCTTGTTGTCATGTTTAAAGATGAGTTGTGGACAATTTCATAAGATTTCCGGAATGTCTTCACTCATGATTGTTGGATCTGTCTATCATTAGTTACGATTCATTTACTGAGCTACTCCTGATTTATATTGCTTGCTGTTTTAGTATCGTGATAGGCTGTGGGTTAAGTTAACTTATTAACTCGTGGGAGCTTGTTATAATTTTTGCCCCATAAATGAGTGTCCAGTGAGTTACTTATGTTATCAAGCATTCATTCTTGTGTATGCACATCTTCTCATTCACCGAGCATGCAATAGGTGCACCGGACGTGGCAGTTTCCTTCGAGCTCCAAGCGAACCCCGAAGGCCAGGAAGGCAGCCAGGAGGTGGAGGTCCAGCAAGTCGGACCCGAGGAGCCAGAAGAAGAGATTGAGTGCCCAAGTCACGAGCCGGCGTCGTTCGTGAAAGGCAAGCCCCGTAGCATCCTAAGTCTCCCTTTATTTTCGAAAGTTTACTTAAAATGTTACATCTATTGATGCATTACGTATAGGAGTTCTGATGAAACTGTTGCTGTATTCTACTCTATCCTTGTCCAGATAACTCTCCACACCCTGGTTGTAGAGTTAGGATCGAGTAGCAGCTTAGCCATGCTTTAATCGGTAGAAGTCGGGTGATATCCTGTCACCTGCACGATATAGGGGGATGTCGGATCACGATGGTCTATATGTGCTATTGTGGATGGAACCTGATTAAAGTGACTTAAGCCGGGCGGAGTTTTGCAAGTTTGTAGTAACTCCGTCTGTGGCAGCTAAGGACCGATCGTTGTACGTCCTCTTGTCATGTTGAATGCATGCCTAACACTTAGTTGGCCGGATAACTCGTTCCGACCGCGAAGACGAGTAGTATGACTCAGGCCGGAAGACCGGCAAGTATAAAGTGCGCACTACCGGAGGAAGTGTGGTGTGCGGGGGACCATTGGCGTAAGTCCAAAGGCAGGTGAGTTAAAATTCCTGACCTCCCTAGCAGAGTGGTAGCCCTGGGAGTGCGGCGCTGATCGGAGCCGCGATTCCTGAGTTGTACCAAAGGTGACCCGTTGGCTCTCCGGTAGGGGATGCTTGGGTGAGTGCTAGGAATAACCCTCCAGCTGGATAGGAATTCGATTCGAATCACTGTCTCTCCCGATTAGTGAGAACTTGACAGAGCAGCGGCAAATGTAGCATTCACTAATGAAATTGGTTCATGATAATGATGATAGCAAAAGAACATATGATGAATTTGATATGGTTATTATTGTTTGTAATAATCAAGTGATGTGTTGTAGTACAGGTGCTAATCTAGTGGTAGGCTGATGATAAATAAATATGATGCTCTCAAAATGATTTAGTTGTAAGTTAAGCTTTTGGCAAAAAGGTGAGTCAACCAGCTCCACTTGATATGTAGCCTTGCATGATCCTTGGTGTCTTTTATGTTTTACTAGACGGGTAAGTCTAGCTGAGTACATTCTCGTACTCAGGGTTTATTCCCACCTGTTGCAGATGACATCTTTTATGACGGATTCTGCAAGACCTGTCTCCATCCCGCTGGGGATGAGGACTAACTGTTGGGCACGGTTCTCTAACAATTTCGTCCCTGATGCTTTTGGAAGGATGGCATAGTCTCTGGCAGTAACAGAAACTTGTGAACTGAACTTTGAACAAGTGTGTGTAACTATTTTGCTTCCGCTACTTCGAACTTGGGTTGTAATAACTTAATGACTCCGATGTGGTGCCGCTTCGACGGCAATGAATGACTATGTAACATTCATTGTGTTTATGTTGAACTATTACGATCTTGGTTTGTTGCGAGTTGGTTTGAAGTCCTTCGTGATTTCAATTGACTACCGGGATTATATGGGCTCAAGTTTGGAAACTTGATTGCTTGACGATCATTTCTGCACTTGAACTCTTATAATTTGGTCGGTTCTGTGACACCTACCCCCCAGCCGATCGTGAACTGACATTCTTCCTCTAATCAGCCTGTCAAGTCGTCGATCATCGTTCTGATATCGTCGATTTGGTCGATCATGCCGATTATAACCATTGCACTCAGGGTAGTCTCTGACAGTCGGTAACTTGATATTTTGCTCCCAACAGTGGATGAAGAACGGGCAATTCCAATGATCTTTATGTCGATTCCACTCTTGTCGGCGTCTTTCTTCTTCTCGGCGACAATCCTCTTGCTGACGGTGATACCGATCTTCACGTTGCTACCTTGTTTCCTGATGCCGCCTATGAGTGATCACAATGCCGGATCGAGGAGGTCTCCTAGAACTAGTGCCTTCCTAGATCAAGCCCTTGCCCTTGGCGTCATCGGCAGTGATCTGATGCTAGGGGTCTAACTATGCGCTCTTCTCAGCTGCTTCCGATGTCAAGACTTTAGTCTTTCCCTTGGCGTCCATCATGTTTGTAGGGAAAGGATGCTGATCAATCTTCATCGGCTTCTGAGCTTTGGAGTTATCAGATTTAATCCTCCTAGATTCTATTGCCGATTGCAATTGTTGTCTGAACACCTTGCATTCACTTGTACTATGAGACGTGCATTATGCCACTTGCAATACTTGATCGTCTTCAACTCTTCTACCGATGGGATCACATGATTTGGTGACAACTTAATCTGCCCCTCCTGAAGTAGAAAATCAAATATCCTATTAGACTTTGTAATATCAAAATCAAAATTTTCTGGCTCTTTATGGCCGAAAGGACAGGACATCGACTTTTTATTTTTCACCCATTCTGCCAAGCCGATGACTAGTTCTTCATTAGAATCTGAACTTGTTGCCTCATCAACAAATGACACCTTCTTGTTCCAAGCCTTCCTAGGTTCAAAAGTCTTGATATCTTGATCAGAAATCCTCTGCACCAAATGACTTAGACTTTCAAACTCTTGGAAAGCATACTTGTCTTTAATATGTGGCAACAATCCTTGGGAAGCCAAATCGGCTAGCTGCCGATCATCCAGAACCAGACTATAGCATTTGTTCTTAACATCCCGCAACCTTGGCACAAAACTCTCAACCGATTCATCATTGTGTTGCCTCAGCCTAACTAAATCGGTAATCTTCTTCTCATGAACCCCAAAAAAGAAGTACTTATGGAACTGCTTCTCTAGATCGGCCAAGTAATTACTGAGTTTGGAGGCAATGAAATGAACCAAGTAAAGGCCAATCCGGACAAAGATGATGAGAATAAACGAACTCTTAACTCATCTCAGTTGGCAGCTTCTCCACACTGGATGATGAACCTATTGACATGTTCCATAGTTGATGTGTCATCTTGTCCAGAGAATTTAGTGAAATCTGGCACCTTGTACCGATTTGGAAATGGGATCAAATCATATGCAGGAGGGTATGGTGTCCGATAAGAATAAGTATTAACTTTGGATTTTATCCCAAACTAATCTCTCATTACTTCTGCTATCTTATAGGCCCAATAGGCATCGGCATCCTGCCGATGTGCAGGTTGAAGTTCTAGCACCTGCTGATAAGCCTCCACGTATCTATGAGGTGCACGATCTCCAGGGAACATAGCGTTGGCCATAACTTGTTGACCACCGACTTGTTGAGCAAGATTCATCGGCTGATTTGCTGGTCCCTGACTTTGAAAACCAACCTGCATCTATCCTGGCTGAAAACCCACAGCCTGATGATTCTGTTGTGTCATTTTTGGAAAGACAAAATGCCCTATCCATCCATTGTTGGCATTCATCGGCACAGGACATGCCGATGGCTGATAATTGGGTATCATCATTGGGTTGACGTACCCTGTCTGAGTCATAAACCTCTGGTGTGTCGGCAGTGGATCCACCGATGTATTAGGCATTTGGAATGTTGGCATTTGAAAATTCGCAGTAACAGGACTTGCAGTAGTAGTTGTAGAATACTGGGTATTTTGAGTCATTGGCGACACTGGAGGTGCCGATGTCATAGGAGCTTTCCCTGCCATGTCACCCACTTGAGATGCTCCAGAACTATTTGCACAAAAATCTAGAGGCATACCATATCCCCACTGTTGGGTATTCTTAACATCATTACTAAAAGTAGACTAAGTTCTCTAAATCTAGCAACGGTGCCAAAAATGCCAAACCTATACCTTACACCACTTAAGCCAAGTTGTCATCCCCAGCATGATATAAGAGACGCGGTATTGAAATATGCAATTGCTCTTCTAAATAAATAATGAATGAGATCTGCAAGCGCACAGATTAATACCGATGCAGCATTTTAACCGGGAAGTATTCCAGGTATCGTTATTTATATTTTTACCACTGGGAAGGGATTAGAAATCATCACTAATGATTACAGAATAAAATATGAGATTGAGCATCTATCATTGCATGTATAATTGAGAACATTATATCTAACTCATCATACAGGGATAAGTGTCACATAAAAGATATATGAAATAATAATAGTGACAAGGATAACTAATCTGATCTAGCCACATAATAAATATGATAAGCACCTCAATTAGATACTCTAGAAAGTCATTAGCATGGTATTAGAACGAACTACAAGAATATTCCCTAAGTTATTCTTAACTATATAGTCTAGCATATCATAGTTAGTGCAAGCATACTTAGCAATCATTGTGAGACAAGACTACGCCCATGCATAGTGATATTAGCAAGGAATATGAGAAACATAGCAATCACTCCCCTGTAATAATGTTGCTCTGCCAGCCCAATACACGAGAGGGGGACTATATAAGAATCAATGAAGCTGTCACTATCACGAACCACCCCACGATCTGGCATATTGGGTACAATCGCAGATAAATACGGTATAAGCACCACGCCTACACAATATCTATCATTTACCCATGGATCCGATGGATAAACGCTATACGATCCTAAGCATGTATATAGATCGTATCTAACTAAGCTAAGTACATAACTGTGATAAACTAAGAACAATATAATCTTGAATATGAGCAAATAGAGCAAAGTCATAAGCAATATATTGAAGTAGAACAAAGTCATATTCATAATATTGAAGAACAAAGATAATTAGAAAGCAATTAGAAGCACAATTAGAGAATTACCAAGAATCCTCCTGACAGATCCGGAAACCAATCGAAGATTGACTCCTTCTAGTTCTAATCCTATGTAGCTATGCTAATCTAGATATCTAATTGATGTGGTAGCTCTAATCTTGATCAGAGGCTTCTTCTCCCTTGAATAACAATGAATTAGGGTTGAGAGGCTCTCTCCTCCAGGGGCCAGGGGGTCTGGTTTTATAGTCCCTTCAAGTGAATATGAGCCCTTGGATCAAACCGACATAGATTGTATGGTTTAGATTCATCCTTTAGGTCGGTGGAGACTTCCCGCAAAGCAGAGTCCTGATTGGACTTGGACAGGGGGCGGGCGCCCAGTAGGACAGGGCGGGCGCCCTGCCTCTGGCCCCGTTTCGCCTCCGCTTCGGTCTCGTGGCTTCTGGAGTCTTCTAGATGTAAGATAATTGCGCAGCACGTTAATATCTTTACGTAATCCTGACATGTGGGCCTTTCTTCCATATTTCCTGATAACCCCCTGCAGAAATAGACAAACACCAAAACTCGTGGAATTCTGTCAGATAAAACCCTAAGTCTAGATCTTGATTTCATTTGGATCCTTTTCTTTATTTATTTGATAATTAAATTTGATACTTAAGGACCGTCAACAAAATCCCCCAAGCTTACCTCTTGCTCGTCCCTGAGCAAGGATAGACTCAGCTATGGATCAGAAGTTGCTGCAATTATTTTTTAAAAAAAAAAAATTGGCGGTACACATGCTTTTAAATAAGATCTCATCTCTGAGTTAGAGTAAACTGTCAAGACTTAAAACTTACTTACTTTACCTCCACCATGGGACTTGTAACTGTCACTTCTGTCTTGAGTGGTTAAAAGATAGAACAGTCTAACCAAGTGCCATGTCTCTTATTCTTGATCAGCTATAACTCTGGAATTTTTGCAGATTTTCAAATAAAACTCAGAGATTCCTTGTATGATTCTCTCAGGTCTCTCTTTTGTGGTATTTTTGGATCCTTACCAAGGCATTGATGGTATATGCCTTCTCTCAAGATATGTAGTATTTGTGGAATGAGGCATAGTGACATTGCCTTCTCTCTCACCCTACTCTAATAAGGCTTTAATATCTGGAGCTCATAGGTGGGAGATAAAGTATACATACTTACAAGACATTTATTGCATAGTCAAACCATGGATCCAAAGTAACAAATCAATAAGCCAAATCAAGATGTGCATGTGTGGCAAATGAATGGTATATGGTGATGATGGTAATAACAATGGTGAAAACAATGGTGGTGGAAGTCTAATTCTACTTTGCTCTTTTGAGGGGATACATACCTTCCTTGCTTTTGAAACTTTATGAGGAGAATGAGATGCTCTTCTTTTTCTTTTCTCTCAGGTGGGTATCTTGCACCCCTAATTCTTCTGTCGGACACTTGTCCATTTTTACCTCTCGTCTCACTTTTTCTTTTCTTTCGAGGTTCCGAGCACTTGCTCCTTTTTATTTCCTCGTATTATTTTCTCTCTTTTTTTTAGAACACTCATCTCTTGAGATAATATAGCAAGTGGTAGTAACAAGATAACTTGAGCATTTATTTCACAAGGGAAAACAGAAAATATTTTTGGTTATTCTCTCCCGGATTAGGAGTAGAATATTTTTAGGTGGTTCTGCAGATGGAATGGGTGGATATATGTGGATGGTACTTCCGGAATAGAAGTAGCATATATGAGTGAACGTGCAAGTGAAATATTGATTTAACCACATGACAAGCTCCTAAGGGTCTACACAGCTTGACCACACTCAATGCTCATAAGCAGTAAATAATAAATGTGTGGCTCAAAGTCTAGCAAGCATGTATATATGGCTGTGGTAGGAATTTTAAGCTCTCATCATACAGGAACTCATCATGCAACATTTTAAAGATTTTCAAAGATAAAATTCTCCAGAATTCTAGCATCTCTAGGAACAGATAAACAGCAGCTCAGCCTTCCCATATCATATCCGTTAACAACTTAGACTTCAGATCAAGTTTTCATCCCACAAATTTAGGTCTAGAGCAAGCTTTAAATTATAAATGTTATGTCTAAACTTGAGAGAGAACTTAAAATGTGTAAATTAGGCAGAGCAACTATTCATCATATCCATGCTTAAGTTTTATTTAGATACAGATTAGCATAGCCACTTTATTTATTTATTAAACACACTAAGCAAAAGACATATATATATAAGCATAAAATCTTTATTTGGTTTTCCCATAGTTATGTATTTTAATATTCTAAAATAATATAAGTATAAAGATAGATAGAAATACTTATCGGGATAAATGGGGGTGCTCTCCCCCAAGCTAAATTTTGACGTAATTTCTCTTGATGTAGCTAGCAGGTGGCAGAGGTGTAGTTGAAAGTCAGCAGCATTCTGACAGCGATTAGAATGTCCTCCGTCTGCTAGTCTTCTTGAATTCTGTGGAGCTCAAATAGACAACAAAGCTTGTGGAACTGATTAAGTGTTAGCATAAATATATAGCCTTCATCATCTTGAGACTCCTTAATAATTATTACTCCCTGTTTTTATGTTTTTATTTTATAAAGCAGAAAAAATATTGATTTTATTTTTATGCCACCACAGTGAATGTACGTATGGGTTTTATGCCACTCGTATACTCACATGGGGCTTACTGTTTTTTTATATTTTTATTTTCTTTTTAGGATAGCATGAACATGTTTAACTAAATAAACTATTTGAAGTAACTGAAAGAAAGGATAACTACCAAGTTTACCTCTTGGCAAGGCGTTCGGTGTTTTTAAGTCCTCCGAACGGGACTCTCCAATTTCTTAATCGTCCTGAGGTTCGTTGGGTGGCGTAGTCGGTACTTCCGGCAGCGCCTCCTCTTCTTGTATAGTTATCTTCATTTTCCATACCTGACTCGGTGCTTCAATCTCCTCTGGATAATTCTGTTTAAACTCTACGTCTTCTGACCTTACAATTTCTCCTTCATAGTCTGCCCATCCGTCCTTGATGATCTGCCTCCTCTGGTTGCGGTTGCGTCTCTTTCTGACCTGCTTAGATTCTTCAACGATATAGTTAGGGTCAGTAAAATAACGGCGTACCTTCTGTGAGGGGAAGTGCATATGGACTTCTCTGGTTCCAATGTAGATAATTGCTTTAACGGTGCTGAGGAACAGCCTTCCAAGGATGATGGGTGGATCATACTCGTCTTCTCCCATGTCAACAACTTGAAAGTCTGTGTAGACAAAGTGATCGTCTATTTTGACTGGGACATCAGATACTATTCCTTGAACTTCTCGAAATGTCTGATCTGCCATCTGGAGCTGAATGTATGTTGGTCTTAGTGGCATGGTCCCGAACAAGAGCCGATAGGTGACTGCGGCCATTATGTTGACGCCTGATCCGGTGTCGCAAATTGTCTTGTAGAAGTTATATCCATTTATGGAGCAGTAAATGCTTGGCATTCTGGGGTCGTCCTTCTTGGTCAAAAACGGTGACTTCAGTTGGTGATCTTGGCCTCCATGGACTACAGTGACCATCTTAGCTGACTCGGTCCACACTTGCTTGTTCCTGTTTCTTCTGTTGGTCCTCTTCCTTGATTTACGTCTGGATTGATCTTGAATTTGTGTAGTCTTGTTCTTGAAGAAAAATGTCTCCTTCTTCCCTTTGACATAGAAACTGATCATGGCAGCACTGGCGTAGATGATAGCTCCTGTGGTGTTCAGAAATGGCCTCCCTAGGATGATAGGTGCTCTCTCATCATTTCCGGTCTCTACCACTACGAAGTCTGCTGGTGCATACAAGGTACCAAGTCGGACACAAAGGTTCCTCACTATTCCTTTTGGAAAAGTTATCGTCTGATCTGCAAACTGCAAACACATGGTTGTCTCTAATAAAGGATATGTAAAGAATTTTTCATAGAGTACCCTGGGTATAATGTTGACACTGGAGCCAAAGTCACAGAGTGCTTCTGGGAAGTCCACCATGCCGATGGAGATCGGGATGACGGGGCGTCCTGGATCGCCTCTCTTGACTGGCATAAGGTCAATAGAGAATTCATTGACGGGGTTACTCCAATTACCTGCATCAAACATGTCTACAAGATTTGCAGATTCTAATCCTTCCGATGTGATGGTATACTGGGGTTAGTAGTAGGAACAGCAGCAGCTATTTGATTTAACTGAGATTCAATCATTTTATTAAAGCTAATTTGATTCTTGATGGCAGTAGAAAAATTATCCATTCTATTATTTATATTTTCTAGTATTTTATCATTAGATGCCAATTTCTTAGATAGGTTATCCATTAGCTTTCCTTGATTAGACACTAACTCTCTCAAAGGTGGAAAATTATTATTATTGTAAGAATTGTTACCTTGATAATTACCTGAGTAGTTAGGCCTCTGTTGATTCCAACCTTGATTTTGTTGAGGATGGTTGTAGTAGTTGTTGTTGTTGTTGTTGATGTAGTTCACATCCTCAAGTATCTCAGGGCAGTGGTTGCTTGAGTGTCCAGTGTCTCCACACTCCTCACAAGTCATGTGAGAGTCGTAGATGTGCATAACTTCTTTCTTGTCTCCAGCTCTATCGTTGAGCTTCTTCATGAGTAGGTCTAGCTTTGCAGACAGCATGTCTACCTCCTTCAGCTGATGCATACCTCCTCCTCTCTTGCGTGTCTGGGTCCTCTCTTCATTCCAGCTTTGATTGGACGCCATCTTCTCCACAAGAGCTGTGGCTTGTGGTATAGTAAGTGATAAGAATGCTCCTCCAGCTGCAGCATCCATGGTCTCTCGGGCACTGTTGCTGAGCCCATGATAGAATGTCTGCATCAATAGCCAACTCTCCATTCCATGATGGGGACATTCTAGGATGTAGTCTTGAAAGCGCTCCCATGCTTCTGGAACAGATTCATCATTTTGTTGCTGAAAACTTGTAATCTTCCCACGGAGAGCATTGGTCTTGCCCATGGGAAAGAACTTTGCCAGGAAGTTTGTTGAGCAGAGTGCCCATGTAGTATTCTTCTCCTTTGTAGCGTAGAACCACTGCTTCGCTCTTCCTAACAGTGAGAATGGGAAGAGGCGAAGTAGTATAGCATCTTTGGAAACTCCTTGTATGGTGAATGTGTTGCAAATCTCCAGGAAGTGTTGTAAATGAGCACTAGCATCTTCGTGTGCCTTCCCACAGAACTGGTTGGATTGCACCATGTTAATAAGTCCAGGCTTGAGCTCAAAGTTGCCGTCGATCTCTGCAGCAGGTCCAGTGCGGATGTTGTCCGTAGTGGGAGCTGAGAAGTCGCGGATTGATTTGTTCGCCATGGCTTCGAACTCTGAAGACAAGTTCCGGTTATCTTCTTGATTGGATGAAACTTCTTCGTGAAGTGTTGATGATTTCTTTAGCTTGGCTCTCGTCTTCTTGAATAATGCTTCAGGATCGTCAACAAAATTCCCTGGAAGATGTCTTCTATTCATACATTCCCCTGCATAAGATAAAATAGAAAAATATCGGGGTAAAACTGTATGAGAGAATAGATAAGCTCAATCATATTAGTGATGCGAATGATTACTCTAAATCTTTTATTCTATTCCTGATTGGTAATCAACCTTCCCCGGCAACGGTGCCAAAAATGCTTGTTGGGTATTCTTAACATCATTACTAAAAGTAGACTAAGTTCTCTAAATCTAGCAACGGTGCCAAAAATGCCAAACCTATCCCTTACACCACTTAAGCCAAGTTGTCATCCCCAGCATGATATAAGAGACGCGGTATTGAAATATGCAATTGCTCTTCTAAATAAATAATGAATGGGATCTGCAAGCGCACAGATTAATACCGATGCAGCATTTTAACCGGGAAGTATTCCAGGTATCGTTATTTATATTTTTACCACTGGGAAGGGATTAGAAATCATCACTAATGATTACAGAATAAAATATGAGATTGAGCATCTATCATTGCATGTATAATTGAGAACATTATATCTAACTCATCATACAGGGATAAGTGTCACATAAAAGATATATGAAATAATAATAGTGACAAGGATAACTAATCTGATCTAGCCACATAATAAATATGATAAGCACCTCAATTAGATACTCTAGAAAGTCATTAGCATGGTATTAGAACGAACTACAAGAATATTCCCTAAGTTATTATTAACTATATAGTCTAGCATATCATAGTTAGTGCAAGCATACATAGCAATCATTGTGAGACAAGACTACGCCCATGCATAGTGATATTAGCAAGGAATATGAGAAACATAGCAATCACTCCCCTGTAATAATGTTGCTCTGCCAGCCCAATACACGAGAGGGGGACTATATAAGAATCAATGAAGCTGTCACTATCACGAACCACCCCACGATCTGGCATATTGGGTACAATCGTAGATAAATACGGTATAAGCACCACGCCTACACAATATCTATCATTTACCCATGGATCCGATGGATAAACGCTATACGATCCTAAGCATGTATATAGATCGTATCTAACTAAGCTAAGTACATAACTATGATAAACTAAGAACAATATAATCTTGAATATGAGCAAATAGAGCAAAGTCATAAGCAATATATTGAAGTAGAACAAAGTCATATTCATAATATTGAAGAACAAAGATAATTAGAAAGCAATTAGAAGCACAATTAGAGAATTACCAAGAATCCTCCTGACAGATCCGGAAACCAATCGAAGATTGACTCCTTCTAGTTCTAATCCTATGTAGCTATGCTAATCTAGATATCTAATTGATGTGGTGGCTCTAATCTTGATCAGAGGCTTCTTCTCCCTTGAAGAACAATGAATTAGGGTTGAGAGGCTCTCTCCTCCAGGGGCCAGGGGGTCTGGTTTTATAGTCCCTTCAAGTGAATATGGGCCCTTGGATCAAACCGACATAGATTGTATGGTTTAGATTCATCCTTTAGGTCGGTGGAGACTTCCCGCAAAGCAGAGTCCTGATTGGACTTGGACAGGGGGCGGGCGCCCAGTAGGACAGGGCGGGCGCCCTGCCTCTGGCCCCGTTTTGCCTCCGCTTCGGTCTCGTGGCTTCTGGAGTCTTCTAGATGTAAGATAATTGCGCAGCACGTTAATATCTTTACGTAATCCTGACATGTGGGCCTTTCTTCCATATTTCCTGATAACCCCCTGCAGAAATAGACAAACACCAAAACTCGTGGAATTCTGTCAGATAAAACTCTAAGTCTAGATCTTGATTTCATTTGGATCCTTTTCTTTATTTATTTGATAATTAAATTTGATACTTAAGGACCGTCAACACCCACCAATTGGGAGGAACTTGGCAACTCTGGAACACAGACCTTGACATTGTCGATGCCGATAGATCTGTGTTGAGTTGAACTCATCCCTCTGATGTTGCTGGATTGGTCCTCATCGGTGTGGACTGCCCATTAGTCATCCCTAATGTGCTTCGAGGAGAAGTAACCTCTGTACCCGCAACGGCCGGTGGAGCCGATGGAGCTGTAACCGATGACAACCCAGGCTGGTGATAGGCTGGGCAAACATATAATGGTGGTGCCTGTCCCTCTTTGAAAGTTCTTGCCACAGCGTTGAAAACAGTATTGGACAGTACACTGGATATATTGTTCAAAGCACGATTAATAGCATTGTCAACCGTATCTTGCAATTTACCAGGATTGGCTTCAAAAGTGATTTGCCGAGGCATCGGCAATGCTTCCTTCTGGATTACTTCGCCGCTCCTGTTGACACTGAAGGATTTCAATCAGAGCTGCTTGTACTCCTCCATAGCTTTAGCCATAGCTTGCTTCTACTCATCCCTGAGATAAGCCTCTATCACAGCAATGATGTTTTCTGTGCCGAACTTAGTATGAGCCATGTTGATCTTGATAATAGATTTGTCCCACTGGGAGTGCCAAAAGAAGTGTTGATGCAAAAGTGGTTCTACAAATACAAAGGGCTAATACCCGATTCAATGTTAAGGCATGCTAGCCGATTTGATCTTACAACCGCCAAAGGTGATAACTCGAATACTTTGGTCCCGACAACAGCGATGCACGCAGATGTCACGGCCAAGAGGTATTCACGTGGAACTTGAGAACCCATCGAGTTTGACTCGATGAATTCCTAAGAACTCATAAATAAAAATGAAAAATGCAAGTTGATGAAGTCGTCGAAAGTAGATGAAAAGATAGATGTAAAAACTTTGTGTATGATTGATTGGATTGTCCTCTTACATCGCTACTAGGTCTATATTTATACCCTGTCCTAAAGAGTTACAACTAGGTACAACTAGGATTCTAATTCCAAACTAAACAGAATCCATACACAAAACAAACTCTAATAATTATGGAAAACAATAGCTTATCTATCCTAGGCGATCGGCACACCATAATCATCTTTTCGATGATTCCTACGTCTTCCTCTACCACCATCGGCATATCATCCTCCATCGGCATCGGCAATTGTCAATATCAACCATCGGCATAGATCGGCTACCATTCTTGGACTTGATCACATCTTGCTACTTTATCGTCGGTATCATAAGCCATCGGCAACACCTTTATCAACCTGTTATTACTTTTCATCTGCTGATCCAAGCTCCATTCACTTTCCTGATAAGTGTCCAAAAACGGTGTCAGCACCAGGAGGTCTTGCCTTCAAGCCTCCTATTGTCGCCTTCCTGCCACCACTAAGTTCTTTCCCACGAACGCCCACCTCCTCACCCAGCCATGGCCGGCAACGACATGTGGCATCCTTGCAATGTCACGGAGGCGGCGCTGAAGGCCCGAGTGTCGGGTGGACTTCTCCGTCATGTCACGGACGAGGGGACGTCAGAGTGGCTCATTCCCCAAGTGAATGACAGCGAGCCAAACCTGCCTCAAGGCTATATGGTTTGCTTCGTAGCATTCCTAGACCGGGGGTTCGTGATTCTGGTGTGCCAGTTCATGCGTGCCCTCATGCAGTATTATGGGGTGGAGCTTCACAACTTCAACCCCAATTCCATCATGCAAGCGGCCATCTTCGCCATAGTGTGCGAGGGGTACCTAGGGATTCCTACTCATTAGAACCTCTGGCTCCACTTGTTCAAGACAGAGATGTCCTCTTGGAATGAGGGTGGGGAGAAGAGGCCCTTGAGGGCTGACGCCTGCACGCTTCAGCTTCGGTAGTCGTGCTCTAGCCTGTATATCCGGAGCATCATGCCGTCGTTGAACTGAGGTGGAAGAACACATGGTTCTACCTCTAGAACGACCACGGCCTTCTCCCGAGTACACGGGGAAGATGGTGACCGAGTGCCCCGATAAATGGGGATGGGGCGCACCTGCAGCGGAGTAGAAGAAGCTGGACCCCCTACTTGGGGCTCTCGCAAAGCTGTAGCAGGAGGGTGTCACCGCGGCCATGGCGGCAGTCGCTTTCCACAAGTGGCGTGTCCTCCCGCTGGCGCAGCGGTGCTACCCATGTGGGAGATGACTCCTGGCGCGTCCCTGGTCGGGACGCAAATAATGGAGGAGTCAGTGCCCGCCTCGGAGATCACTCTCGGACTCTCAAGGATGGTGTCTTCGGAATTGAAGAACTATCGGGCTATCCTGATGCACCCCAAGAGGGGCTACATCTCTCTGGTAAGATATCCCCGCTCCCATTTCTGCTTCGTCGATTTCTTCTCCATCCTTGTTTTCATTTGGCTTGCCATCTGCTCGTAGGGAATGGGAGTCATCAAGTACTTCTTGCCCCCGGTCCCAGAGGACAATGAGACCTGGGCCAAGAACCAAGCCACAGAAGCGCTCGAAGGACAAGAAGAAGGCAAAGATGGCGAAGAAAGCGAAGAAGGCAGAGGCCTTGGCCAAGCACCGTCGCAAGGCTGAGAAGGCGGGGCTCCCTAAGCCTGAGTCCTCCGAGGCCATTGTCTCTGAGATAGAGGGCAGGAAGGACTCCTATTGGCTAAAGGAGCTAATGGACGACGAGGAGGAGGAGGACCCCTCAGCCGGTGGGGGTCTGAGGCCCCTGACGGGGGGGCAGAGATTCCTGGGGGCGCAGAGGGCGCACCTTATATTATTGTTGACGAGGGCAAGGACGAAGCCCCTAAGGAGGGTTCGGCACCTCCGGGTCCCCAAGGAGGGGAGTAGTCGTCAGGCGGAGAGACCGAAGCACCCGTGGGCCCAAAGGTCCCTACCGAGCCTCGTCCTAAGACGGAGGCGGAGGCTCCGAAGGCCGGAGTCGCCGTCGGGACCACCGAGACCCTGAGGGTGGCAGCAGGCGCCTGCCCTGCAGCCCTCCGATCCTAGGGGCACCGAGCTCCTAGAACTTCCCCTTTTTTGTTTTTCTCTTTCTTCTTCTTACCTTAGTCTTGTCGCCTTTCTACCAGTCGAAAGCAGAAGGCAGCGACAGTGGGGCTGGCGCCCCTAAAGGCTATTAAGAGGGGGTGTAGACGACCCCTGGGTCAGTAAGGCCTAGGTGACCGCTCCCCTTGAAGCATGAAGAGGAAGAACGCCCCCAAGAGGGGCGAAGCAGGGGTCTCGGGAGAAGACGCTAGAGCCCCAAGTGGAGGTGGTTGAGGTCCTGAGGTCTGAGGGGCTGGAGGAGACGGTCCTGGCCCTCGGGGCCATCAACCCGGCCGGAGACATTGACCTGGGGGGCGCACAGAGGCCCAGCCAGGCCGAGGAGGGTCGTGTCAAGGAAACCGTTGACGGGGTAACCCCAACGAGGCCCCACGGAAAAGACCCAGTCTAGCCAGAGGCCCCTGTGGTGGACGGGGAGGCCGTCGCATCGTAGGACCAAGCCCCAGTGTTCTGGCCCGACCCTGAAGATCTAGAGGGAAGGGCCAGGTTCGTCCTAGATGACCTGTCAGAGGCATACCTCTGGCAGGGTCCTGAAGAGTGTGGCCGTGCCAGTGCCCCAGGCCATCAACCGGGCGTCCGAGCTCGTGAGCCAGGATATGTATAAACTTGCTCAGGTAAGAGTGCCCTTCCCTTCTTGGGGCATATTTTCATTGCGCCTTTTCGTTGATTTTTTTGTGATATTTACTCTGCAGGCGCTCATGGCCACGTCCCGCAAGAAGTCAACCTTCCTTCCTAGGGAATGGGACGCATGGGTGGCCTGGCAAGATGAGAGGGCTGCTCGAGATGTGGCTGAGGGGGAGCTCGCGAAGGAGTGCGAGGTGTCCACCGACCTCTGGCGGAGGTGTTCCAAGCTCGAGGTCGAGGCTTGGGATGCTCAACCAAAGGTCGCTCCTTTGGAGAAGAGAGTCAGTGACCTTGTCCAAGAGTCTCAATAGCGGAATGCCGCCACCGAGAGATATAAGGATGAGGTCATCCGGGTGGAGACCCTGCTCACCCAGAGGGACATTGCCCTGAATCAGGCCTGGGACAAGCTTGCCGAGGCTCAGCGCTAGGTCTCTCAGTGGCAAGGTCAAGCGGAAGAAAACAAGAAGCACGCAGAAGGTAATAGCTGTAACCTTACCTTTGTTGTTAGCGTGTAGGTCTGTATCTTACCTGATGCGACACGTTGTCCTGATCTTCATGACGTAGGAAGAACACCGATAACTAGCTGAAGAATAGCCGGATAACTTGCTGCATGTAGCGATAACTAGTGTAACCTGGCAAATAAAACTCGAAGCCAACCACAGTCTTTAACCGGCAACCTGAATCGAGGATTCGCCTAACCACACTCTCAAAGAACCAACGAACACAGCCTACAATCAATCAAGGAATACGTTGAAGGGAGTAGGAGAACTAATTGGGAGCGGATGAAGCCGCCGCCTATGTAATCCCGTGAGGAAATCACAAGAGCAAGGGGTAGAGATCACTCTCTGAATATTTGCTAGCACACAGCTAAACAAAAGGGGTTCTGTATTTCAATTATCATAAGTCTGAGATTATAATGAGTCTTAGGGGGTATTTATACTAGCAACAGCCCTGCTAGATAGGTATGAAAACGAAATAGAGTTTTTGAGGGAAGGCAATGTGAAAGGTCCCCTCGAAGTGGATTCCCGAAGTGGCTTCGCGTGACTGTTGGCCTTCATAGCAGTTTCCAATAAACTGACAATAACTTTTTATTGGGAAGTCCAAATGATGAACTGTTTCTTGCTTGTGAAACTAGACTCAAAGGGCTTTCCAGCAATGTATGCCAACCAGCATAAAACTGTGTAGATTCGTATAGTTTTACTTGGCAATTTGTACCAATATTCTGTCATGACAGACTATTGACCTTCTGAGCAGTCTGTACTAATTCTGGTCTGCAGGCAATATGGAGTATCCAAACTGGTCCACACTAGATTGTTTGGAAAGTAGACTCGTCAAGCTTTCTAACAAGTACTCGTGGACCTTCCTAGCTTTTGTGAGTAAAAAGTTATGAAGATTTCTTTGCACTGGTCCGTTTTTGACTTCTACTGGTCCGTTTTTACTTCTTCTGGAACTTGCACTGGTCCGTACTTCAAGGTCCGATTCATCCTTATCTTCTTCTATATACCTGAGTACAATCAAGGTACAACACTTAGGTAGTATATAATTCTGATTAATGTGAAAATGAATCTCACAAAGTAGCACGTGGACCTCTTGTTGTAGCTTCTTTGCACGACTACGTGTAATCGGTCCATCGATGACTTGGGCTGGTGTCGGTGTAGGTGAAACTTGAGTGACTGTAGCTTGACTTGGAGCTTGTGACATCTTGCTTGGTGGCGTGGTCATATCATTACCTTTACCTTCTTACCGCAGAGTTGGAGGGGAAGGTGGCCGAGGCGGTCTCTACGGCCGACACCCTGCGGAAGTCCCTTGACACCAAGGTCGAGGAGTGCTCGGCTCTGGAGGCCGTTGTCACCTCAGTGTGCGAGGGCCTCGGGGTTGATGCAGGCCCATCGGGGTCTACTCTATGGGGGTGCATTGAGGCTCTGTGCTCTCGGGTCAGGGAGAGGTTGAGGGACACCCTCCATGCTAGGGTGAAGAAAGCCTTGGCCGTGGTGAGCTCTCACTACATCGGCATCGACCTGCCGATGGTAAGTGAGGGCTATGTCGTCCCTGACGACGAGGAGGAGGCCTAGGAAGAAGTCCAGAAGCTCTCCGATGCTGCGGAGGCCCTAGGAGATGCCCTAGCCGCCTTCTTTGACACTGAAGTTGAGCTTCCCCCGCTCGGTGTACCAGAGCCTAAGTAGGTAGGGCAATAGAGCCCTTGTAATTAGTTAGTGCATTTTGTAAACATTGAAGGCTAGCGGGCCATTTCTTTGTAGACTTGTTGTTTATATAAAATATGAATGTTTTTTCTTAAGAATTCTTTGCACTTCTCGTTCCCCTTGGGGCCGACCTGGCCTCGGCAACGTGAGGTTAGGTGAGCCGTCATGGGTCTGAGTTTTTGGTTAGGGTGTACCGAGCCCAAGTCCCTTCCCCCTTTTCTTAATGTTCTAAAATCCAAGCAAATTTATCTCCCGATCCTAAGGGGCGAGTAGAAAGTGTCTTAGCCCATGGTTGTGATCGGCTTTCAGGCTCGGTCCTTCTTAAGACTAAGAGATTAGTTTGCCGTTTTTAGTTTCTTAAGAAAGGAAAAAAGATCTTGGGCCGAGGGAATTCTAACTTATGCAAAAAAAATTCGACAATAGGGGGTTCCCCCTATGTAGCCCTCTAGGGAGGTATAGACTCTACATGGCAGAGCCGAGGCTAGCTCTTTAAGAAAAAACAGACATGTGGTTCATATCTTTTATTACTTTTTCGAGGTAAGTACAAATGATTTCTTTATAGAACTTAAGGGTATAAGCGATGTAGCTTCTCTATGTTCCACGCATTGTTGTAGACCTCTCCTTCCTCATTGGCGAGCTTGTAAGTGCTGGGTCAGAGAACTTCGGCGATGACGAAGGGTCCTTCCCAGGGAGGCGTGAGCTTGTGGCGGTCCTTGTTGCTCTGCCTGGGCTTTAGCACCAAGTCGCCGACTCTAAAGGCTCGGCCTCGGACTCGTCGAGCGTGGTAGCGTCGGAATGCCTGCTGGTACTTAGCCGAGTGTGAGAGGGCTACGTCTCTAGCTTCGTCCAGCTGGTCCAACGCATCTTCTTGGAACATTTTGTAGCTATTTTCATCGTATGCTTGTACCCTTGGTGATCCATACTCAAGGTCTGTGGGGAGGATAGCCTCGGACCCATAGACCATGAAGAATGGGGTGAAGCCTGTGGCTCGGCTTCAAGAAGTCCTCAGAATCCAAACGACGGTCGATAGCTCTTTGAGTCATCTCCTTCCGAACTTGTCTAACGGTTGAAGATCCTGGGCTTCAGACCTTGGAGGATCATGCCATTGGCACCTTCTACCTGCCCGTTGATCTTTGGATGAGCCACTGCTGCCTAGTCAACACGTATGTGGTGTCTGTCAGAGAAGTCCATGAACTTCTGACCAGTGAACTGCGTGCTATTATCTGTGATAATGGAGTTGGGTACTCCAGATCGTTGAATAATATCTGCGAACAATAGCACGACTTCTTCAGCCTTGATTCTGGTGATGGGTCGGACCTCAATTCACTTAGAGAACTTGTCAATTGTGACGAGCAAGTGGGTGAAGCCCCTGGGTGCCTTCTGTAGAGGCCCGATAAGGTCGAGGCCCCAGACAGCGAAGGGCCAGGTAATGGGGATCGTTTGCAGAACCTGGGCTGGGAGGTGGATCTGCCGAGCATAGAACTAGCATCCCTCACAGGTCTAAACGATCTCAATGGTGTCTGCCACAGCGGTAGGCCAGTAGAAACCTTGTCGAAAGGCGTTTCCTACTAGCGTCTGAGGTGCCGCGTGGTGGCTGCAAGCCCCCGAGTGTATCTCTTCAAGGAGTTTTACTCCTTGGCGGGTGACGCAGCGCATAATGATGCCCAAGGGGCTACGCTTGTACATCTCACCATTGATGAGAACAACAGCCTTGGCACAACAAGCTAGTCATCGTGCTTCGGCTTGGTCCGAGGGTAGGGACCCATCAACGAGTCAATGTAAGAAAGGATAACGCTAGTCCGGCAGGTCGTCTGGTGTGGGCACCTCAGGTTCGACGTCCATGGCCTCCAGCTCGGGAGCCGTGGTGACCTCAGAACTTGGGGTTGGGTCAGCCGAGGGGTGATCCGGACCTCTGTCTTCTTTGTAGTCAATGGAGGGCTTGTGAAGGTCACTGACAAAGACATCCAAGGGGACCGTAGCCCATTCGTATGCCATCTTTGCAAGTGCTTCGGCGGCTTCCTTGTATTTTCTCAACATATGGTTGAGTTCGAGGCCGTCGAATTTTTCTTCCAAGCATCGGACTGCCTTGTAGTATGCGTCCATCTTGGGATCATGGCAACTTGACTCCTTCATGACTTGGTCAATGATGAGCCTCGAGTCGCCTCAGACATCGAGCCATTTGATCCCAAGCTCGATCGCGATGTGGAGGCCGTTAACAAGGGCCTCGTACTCTGCCATGTTGTTCGAGGTGGGGAAGTGCAGTCAGATTGCGTATCACATTCTTACTTCGAGGGTTGAGATGAAGACGAGGCCTGCGCCAGCCCCAGACTTCATTAGAGACCTGTCAAAGTATAAGGTCCAGCACTCAGACTAGATCTGGGGTGGAGGGATAGAGTTCCCATCGACTCAGCCACGAAATCGGCCAAAACTTGAGATTTTATGGCCTTTCGAGGTTCGTAGGTGATCCCATCACCGATGAGTTATTTAGCCCACTTTGCAATTCTGCCAATGGCCTCTTGGTTCTCAATTTCCTCTCTTAGAGGGAAAGATGAGAAAACTAAGACGGGATGAGACTCAAAGTAATGGCGGAGTTTGTGTTGGGCTAGGACTACCGCGTAGTGCAGTATTTTGAGAGTACCTCGCTAATGAAGTACACTGGCCTCTTCGCCCAAGGTAGGTCCTTGGGAACCCGACCATGTTGAAGGTGAGGACCTCCCGCCTGAAGTTGTCAGGGGTCCCAAACCAGACGGGCAGATCAATCTGCCCGAGGGGATGGTGTCGGTGCCCAGGCACCACTTTGTGGAATGGTGATGCATCATTCCTTAGCTGAGACTTACTGATCCCCATGAGAGCTAGGGTCTCGGTGTAAAGAATGTTGAGGCTGTTGCCTCCATCCATTAAAACCTTAGGGAGGCAGGTCTCGGCGATGATGGGTCTATGATGAGCGGATAGCTCCTGAGATTTGGGCTCCGGTCTGGGTGATCTCATCTATCGAATGTGATGGCATTCTTTGACCACTTGAGGTAAGAAGGCATGGTTGTATTAACCGCACAGACCTCTCGGTGTTCACGCTTCCTTTGACTCACGGTAAGGCAACCGGTGCGTCCCCCAAAGATTAGGAGGCAGTTCCTGACCTTGGGGAAGCCTTCCCCCTCGGCGTCGTTGTCCTTGGGGGGGCTCTTCTACGTCTTCCTTGGCTATAATGCTAGTGTAGAATCGACATAGGACAGTGCACTCCTCAAGGGTGTGCTTGGGGGGCCCCGATGATAGGGGCATGGCTTCTTCAACATCTCGTCGAAGAGATCGCGGCCAGCCGAAGCCCGCTTGGGGTTCTTGCGATCTACCTCACCCACAAGGTTGTCATCCGACCGACCCTGCTTCCCCTTGCGACCCTTCTTCTTCTTTTTAGGATCTTGGGAGCCTGAGGCCTCGGTGGCCTTGGCTTTCTGCTTCCCTTGGCATTGCCATCGGAGAAGATTAACCCAACTGCCTCTTTGCCCGAGGCAAAGTTGGTGGTGATGTCAAGCAACTGGCTGGTGCTCTGGGGGACTTGCACCCAAGCTCATGCACCAACTCTTTACAGGTGGTGCCGGTGATAAAGGCCTCGATGACATCAGAGTCTGTAATGTTGGGGAGCTTGGTGCACTACTTGGAGAATCGCATGATGAAGTCTCGAAGAGACTCATCAGGCTTCTGCCGATAGCTCCTAAGGTCCCAGGAGTTCCCAGGGCGCACGTATGTGCCCTAAAAGTTCCCGACAAAGATCCTAACTAGGTCGGCCTAGCCATGGATCAAACGCTCAGGGAGATGCTCGAGCCATGCCCTGGCCTAGTCGACAAGGTGCAGTGGCAAGTTGCAGATGATGAGCAAATCATCCTCCGCTCCGCCTAGCTGACATGCTATGTGGTAGTCCGCTAGCAAGAGCTCAGGGTTTGTCTCCCCTGAGTATTTGGTGAGGTTTGCTAGCTGTTGGAATCAGGCCGGAAACATGGCCCTGCGGATCGCCTTGCTGAAGACATGGGGACATGGAGGCTCGGGTGACGTGCTCCGGTCGTGCTCAGGGTCATACCTCCCGCCTCGGCGCGGTCGGTATCACCGAGATTCGGCCTCGTCTCGGTCGCGGCGTCTGGCCTCAAGCGTGGCTCGAGTATCCACGTTGGTTTCGACACGCTTGTGGATAGATGGGGCCTTAGCGCCCCCTTGCGGGTTAGGAGGCATAAGGCCTTGCACGGATGGTGCTTTGTTAGGAGGGGGTTGATCCGCCGGGTGTCTTGCCCTAGTGTCGTGGGACTACGACGCGGAGATTTCCACGTTTTGTACTGCTACCTGCTCTAGGAGGCCTCGGAGCCCCTGGTGGACTCTTCTTCCCTCAGGGGTCGATGGTTCGGGCATCGCCCTAAGGAGAAGCACGGCAACCTTCACATTCTAGCTGGCCATGCTGAAAACTAGGGGGTTATCCCCCCATCGTCTTCGACAACGCGCCGGTTGACGTCCCGAGCGTGGTGTCTGGCCGCCCCTCCGTCCCACTGAGCGGACTGATCCTGCTCTAGGGTTTCGTGCAGTTGCCGGACGCGTACGCGTTCTTCTTTGAGCTTGGCCTCCAGCTCATGAGCTGTTTGAGGTCAGGTCGTCGAGCCTCTGCTGGGGCAGACGTGGCTCCGTGAGCCCTAGGATGACCTTCAGGGGTCATGTTGGGAGGGGGAGTCACGTTCCGCCGTTCAGAGGGTCCTGCACTGCCTTGGGCGTTTAGGGCTGCTCTATCAACCTCGAGGTTGAAGGACTCTTGTGATGGATCGTAATCATTTCCATCAGAGTCGGAGTAGCTGAGGCAATAGTTGCTTGCCTCAAGGAAGCACATAAAGGTCTCTAGGTCACCAAGACCAGAGAAGTCAGCGCCAGATCACTCGTCTTCTCCTGAGGTAGGCTCCTTAGGGTATGACGAAACGGGTGGCATGGCGATAAGGTCAAGCATAGACCTTAGGTGATGCCCTAGGAGATCCGTGTATGCACTCAATGATGTGCTTACGGAGGAGGCATAAGTGGCGGCTATGTTCCAAAGTCCACAGGGGAGCACAAGAGGTGTAGCCGTGAGTCCTCCCGCTGTTGTCTCGAATGATGTGGGAGGGAGCTGTGAAGTCGAAGCCCCTGGGTCCTCCTTTTGGAGTGGAGGTGGAGGCAAGTGGGGCAGAATAGGGGGTCGTCGATGTTGGCCATGTTGGCCCATGGAGCATGGAGCAGAGCATGAAGGTCCACAGGATCTTCCTCTGGCACTGCATGGGCCAAAGGAATGGGCGATCTGATGAGGAACGTGCGGGGGGTGCCGGATGAGTCCTGGCTTCAGCTTCGAGGTCAGAGATCCTAGACCTATGACGCCCACGCCAAGCTCCCCCTGCATGATGTCCCGAGCGCCTCCCATGCACTGGGTGTGGTGGGATTGGCTCGAGACGAGGCTCAACATTGTCACGAGGTGGGAGGAGGACCATGTCGTAGCCGGAGCCAAGAGACATGAACTCCAATCTCCCGAACATCATGATAGTGCCGAGGCGAAGTGGGTGAAATCCATCCACCATCCAGGCTTTCCCCAGTTGGGAATGGAGAGTAATACGTAGAAGGCCCCTACCTAGCCCGCCAACTGTCGGTGTCTGGACTCGGGGTCCAGGCACTAACGAGTGATGAGTCTGTGTGCCCCCTTAACCTGAACGGTGATGCAAGAGAACACAGAGGATTTATACTGGTTTGGGCCTTGAATGCCCTACATCTAGTGAGAGAGAGTCGGGGTCTATATTTCCTTGCACTCGAGAGTGCTTGAAGTAGGGGTATACAAGCTGGTTGTGAGAGAGGGCTAAGTCCCAGGTCTCAGCTTTCGGAAGCGAGTGGAGGAGGCTCAGTGTCCTGAGTCCCTCTGTCTACGTGAGTGGAGTGGAATGTGTGTTGCTTGTGCGCTACACTTGTGCCTTGTGTTCGATCATCCCTAAGGTTGCCCTGCCTCCCCTTTTATAACCACAAGGGGTGGCAGGGCCTTTACATGTGTAAGCCTGTAAATTATCTCTAGTATGCGGTGGAGTGATAGTGCCGACCCTATGGAGATCGGCCACCTCATCCTTGGGGCATGGCTGACGGCGTGGTCGTCCCTATGGAGCGTCGATGAGCCCTGTTTGGAACATGGAGGTCGGTTCTAGGGTGCTGCAGCTTATCTTGCAATACTGAAACAGTGACTGCTAAAGCATGGCCACAGTGGAAGGGGTCAATCTCCTCCCATTCCTCTTACTGTTGGGCACTGCCTCACAGTGACAGAGGTAAGGTGTCACAGTGATGGGAGTAGTTGGAACAGTGGTTGTTATTGGCATTTCATAGCGTCATCACAAAAGATAGACTAAAAGTCCATCCCTACAATAGCGCTAGAAAGCCTGTTGACTCCAAAAGTGGCAAACGGAAATACCGCAAGCGTACAGTAGTCAATGTAGCTTTCACCGGGAGTATTCCAGGTATCGTATTTTCCACGGGGAATGTGAAGTGAACTAACTAGGCTCAAGGTCATCCAAAGGGTCAACGATAGGTAAGGATAGGTAAGTGATATCACACAGATCCTAATCTAAGGATAAATGGTAGAGAGCTAGCTAGGTGGGAGGACAACAAGTGAGAAAAGACTCCTATGACTCTGACTTTACTCCTGTGAACCAATCTAATCTATTAGTGGACACACACTAACTTCGCTAAACTTAAATACTTGTTTGTTGGAAGTCGACTGCAATAGGAGGACGAAACTCTTATCCAAGCGGACTCATTTCTTATGGGCGCCTACAAACTGTACCCAACGTAAATAGAACCTACTGGGAAGCAGAGGCTTGTCACGCTTCGCCGCCGCCCGTAATCACATTTGATATGGTGGTATTCAAGGGCAAGCTTTAGTCTAAGCGCCACGCTTATGCTAACTCCTACTACTCACACTAAGTATAAGACCTAGTCCATGCACCGTGTTATTAGCAGAGAAAACAACCCAGGCACTTAAGACTAACTTAGCAGTATATAACTACTATAAGACAGACTAGGACACTACAGTAGAATATTGCACTAAGTAAATACTGAAAGTAAATACTTAGGAAAGGAAAGGAAAAGTAAATATATTAAGCACTCAAAGTCTTACAAGAGAAAAGGTAAAGAGGAATACCATACTCTCTAGAAGACGACTCCGGAGACTCCGAGCTTCGCTCTACTCAACTCTAACTCCCACACTAGACTAACACTACTACTCTACATTGTAACAAGTGGATCTTGAAGTGTGAGATGATATGAGATGAAGGCCTATAGGTGGTATTTATAGCAGGAGGTGGAGTAGGGGGTACTCCACTGCCACATCAGCAATCCGCGTGACCTCCAACATGCACCATTGGATAAACCGACCTTGGAACCGCCATATGATCAACGGTTGGGGATTTCCATCACATGTTCATCATGGGGACGTTAGTGGGAGTGAACTGACTCAAGATGAGGCCCACATGTAGGTTGGCCGACCTGGCATCTGGATGACAGTGGGTCCCACTGACCTTCTAGAAGGTCCTTAGGTCGGTGGGAGGCTAGGCAAGGTAGCATGACCCAATTGGTCGGTCGACCGACCAACCTTTGGGGCCCCTGGCCCACCACTGGCCTCCTAGTGGTGTCCCCACTTGTCATGTGAAGTGTTGTCCAAAGTTGGTTCTGGTTGCACACTTGCTTGCTTCCATGTGGGCCCAAGGATCCATGTGCTAAGTGTTTGAACCGTTGAGGGCAAGCACACTTGGATCCAAGGGTTGGGATTGACTCCTTTGGAGTATGCCATGGCTCATGACATGGAGGGGAGCCCCCGGTGGGCCCAAACCATGGTCGGCTGACTGAGGTTGTGGGGCCCATAGGGCTCATTTCCTTCTTCCTTGCATTGAACAAGCTAAGAGTACAAGTGGAACTTTATTAGTGATAAATATGTTCATGTGATGCTTATCTTCCTTCAATCGAGGACTGTTGATGGGCTTTTGAGTATATAGAACTCGGTCTTATTTCCTGTTGACACCATTTTTGGGCACGTGTCCAGGATGGCAGGATAGGGTGGCAGTACGATGCGGGTTGCTGGTAAGGATGGTTGCCGATGAGGGAAAGGTTGAGTGTGACTAAGTCCTCAGGCAGTAATATGGTGCCGATGACCAAGTAAAAGGGTCTGCCGATGACTATGGCAAGGGGATTGCCGATGACGCGAAGGAGGAGTCCGGAAGCTGCCAGTTGTCATGTGGAGGAGTTTCGGTTTGTCACGAAGGATGGTTTTATTATTTCCTTAGTTATTCGCATCGTTTTGTATACGGGTTCCGTGTAATTTGGAATTCGAATTCTAATCGTGTCTGGTCGTAGCTCTTTGAGCAGGGTATAAATATAAGCCCTAGGACCTTGTAATCAGGACATCTATCAATCAATCAAATACACGTTTTTACTCATATTCCAGCATCTACTTTTTCGACGACTTCGTCATACTTTTTCCTTTTTACTACGAGTTCTTAGGAATTCGTCGACTTAAGCTCGGCGTGTTCTCAAGTTCCGCGTGAATACCTCTTAGCCGTGACATCCGGGCGCATCGCTGTTGTCAGGACTAAAGTATTCGAGTTACCACCTTTGCCGATAGTAAGGTTAAATCGGCTGGCACGCCTTAACGTTTGTATCGGGTATTAGCCCTTTGTGTTTGCAGATCAGTTTTGCATCAACACATCTTTTGGCACGCTCGGTGGGACAGATTCAAGATCAAGATCAACATGTCGATCTCTGACCTCGATCAAGACAACGTCATCCCCGTGACGGAAGCTAACCTCAAGGATGAGCAGAAGCAAGCTATTGCCCAAGCCATGGAAGAGTTCAAGCAGCAATGTCTGAAGTCTTTCAGCATAAACAGGAGCGGCGAAGTGGTCCAGAAAGATGCACTGCCGGCACCACGGCAGGTCACCTTTGACGCCAATCCTGGCAAGCTTCAAGACATGGTTGATAATGCCATCAATCGAGCCTTGATTAACCAAGCTGGTGTACTGTCTAATACGGTTTTCAACGCCGTGGCAAGAACCTTCAAGGAAGGACAAATCCCGCTGGATTATGTGGGCCCTTCCCATCATCAACCCACGGCACCAGAGGTCACGGCTCCATCGGCTGCCTTGACAAGTGCGAGTGCACAGTCTGCCGTTCCTCCGAGTACATTGGGGACTACTGGTGCACTATCTATGCCGATGGCGACCAACCCACAAATTTCAGTTGGGCAGCATAAACTGACAACAGATATGTTGGCATCGGCAATGTCGGGATTAACTCTTCCTCCCAACTGGTGGGGTTATGGTATGCCTCCAGAGTTGACGCCGGGAACATCACAGATAGCTGACATGAGGGGCAAAACTCCTATGACATCGGCACCTTCCAATGTGCCGGTGAACCAGAGTCCTCGGTATACCACAACTACTACTGCAAGGCCTCACACTGGAAATCCTCAAGATTCAATGTTCCAGATGCCCAACGCATCGGCAGAGTCAATGCTAATGCAACAGAGGCCTATGGCCCAGTCGGGGTATGTCAATTCAACGACGGTACCCAATTACCAATCATCGGCAGCATCTATGCCGATGAACGCTAATAATGGATGGCTTGGACAGCAAGCCTTTCCACAGTCGCCCCAGCAGGGTTATCAGACTACGGGGTTCCAGCAGGGGCAGGTTTATCCCGGGTTCCAAGGTCAGGGAATTCCCAACCAGCCAATAAATTTTGGACAGCAACTCGGAGGACAGCCAATCGGTGGACAGCAGTTTGGTGGTTCGCAGGTTGGAGGACAGGTGACCAATACGATGTTTCATACAGGTCACATCCCAAATAGACACGTGGAGGTTCGCCACCAAGCGCCAGATCCGCAGCAGCCTCATCGGCAAGATGCCGATGCTTATTGGGCCGATAAGATTGCTGAAGTAATGAGGGAACAATTTGGGATAAAACCCAAAGTCAACACTTATTCTTATCGGACACCGTATCCTCCAGCGTACGATTTGATCCCACTTCCACATCGGTACAAGGTACCAGATTTTACAAAGTTTTCCGGACAGGACGATACGTCAACCATGGAGCATGTCAACAGGTTCATTATTCAATGTGGAGAGGCTGGTAACAGGGACGAATTGAGGGTTCGTCTATTTTCGTCATCATTGTCTGGATCGGCCTTTACTTGGTTCATATCATTACCTCCCAACTCAGTAATTACTTGGGCCGATCTAGAGAAGCAATTCCATAGATACTTCTTCTCGGGGGTTCATGAGAAGAAGATCACCGACTTGGTTAAATTGAGGCAACGTAATGATGAGTCGGTTGAGGGATTTGTGCAGAGGATACGAGAGGTCAAGAATAAATGCTATAGCCTGGTTCTGGATGATCGGCAGCTAGCCGATTTGGCTTTCCAGGGTTTGTTGCCACATATCAGGGATAAGTATGCATCTCAGGAGTTCGAAAGTTTAAGTCATTTGGTGCAGAGGATATCTGATCAAGACATCAAGCCTTTCGAGCCTAAGAGGGCATGGAATAAGAGAGTGTCATTTGTTGACGAAGCAACAAGCTCAGATTCCGACGAGGAACCAGTAATCGGTTTGGCAGAGTGGGTAAAAAACAAGAAGCCGATGTCTTGTCCTTTTGGGCAGAAAGAACCAGAGAAGTTTGCCTTTGACACCGCCAAGGCCGATAGGATATTTGACTTTCTACTTCAGGAAGGTCAAATCAAGCTGTCACCCAACCATGTGATCCCGTCGGCAGAAGAGTTGAAGAGGATGAGATATTGCAAGTGGCATAATGCAACTTCACATGACACCAACGAGTGCAAGGTATTCAGACAGCAGTTGCAATCGGCCATAGAGTCAGGGAGAATCAAGTTTGATAGTTCTAAAGCCCAAAAGCCGATGAAGATAGACCAACATCCTTTCCCGACAAACATGTTGGACGCCAAGGGGAAGGCTAAGGTCTTAACATCGGAAACAGCTGAGAAGAGCGCATCGGTAGATCCTCAGCATCAAGTTACTACTGCCGATGCAAGAAGTAAGGGCTTGGTCCAGGAAGGAACTAGTTCAGGAAGGCTTCCTCGATCTGGCATCGTCATAACTCATAGAAGGCCTCGAGAGAGATGGCAACAACGGGAAGATCGGTATCGGCGCCAGCAGGAAGATTATCAACGAGAAGAAGAAAGACGCCGACAGGAGTGGAATCGGCACAGGGATCATTGGAATTGCCCATTCTTCATCCATTGTTGGGAGGAAAATATCAAGCTCCCTACTGTCAGAGACTGCCCTGAGTGCAACGGTTATGATCGGTACGATAGGAACGATCGGCGTTATCATGATGATGAACGGCGATTTAATGGGCCGATCAGAGGAAGGGCGTCAGTTCATGATCGGCTTGGGGGCAGGCTTAGCGTTCGCGATCGGCTCGGTGACCGTGTCCAGTATTTCCCCAGGAACCAGGAAGAGCTTGAGGAGATGGCTAATGCGCGGGTTCCCGATGAGTTTATATTTTGCAGAGATGCTAACACACATCGTATGGATTCGAGGGAGAATCGACGCCCGGCAGTAAGGCAAAGGCCACTTCCTCCATGGTGCCCTCAAGGATTAACCAAGACACAGAAAAGGAGGTTGCAGCGAGAAAGGCAGGAGGAGTTAAATAAAGGAGAAAGTTCTGAAAGTCGGCAGCCGGCAGACACTAAGAGGGAAGGTCCATCGGCAGGCGTCAACATGGTATTCATGTTGCCGATGGAGTTTCTTGCACCAGCCAGTGACGATGAGTTGGGATTTTCTGATCAGATAGCGCAGTTGGCTCTGGATCCGATGACGGCTATCTTTGAGAAACCTGCTGATAACGAGAGGCAGCATCTTAAAGCTCTGTTCCTCAAAGGAAGGATTGATGGGCAGCCAATGACTAAGATCCTGGTTGATGGTGGAGCTGCTATTAATATTATGCCGTATGCAGTATATCGGAAGCTTGGGAGAGGGGATCAAGATTTGACCAAGACCGATATGATGCTCAAAGACTTTGAGGGAAACGTGTCTCCGGTCAAGGGGGCGATATGTGCAGAGTTGACCATCGGCAGCAAAACCTTGCCGACAACCTTTTTCGTGATCAGCGGGAAGGGTGCCTACAATTTATTATTAGGGAGAGATTGGATTCATGCCAATTGTTGTGTCCCATCTACAATGCATCAGTGCTTGGTTCAGTGGGTAGGTGACAAGATTGAGATCGTCCCAGGGGATTCTTCTTATGTTATCGCATCGGCAGAAGCGGATACTTATGAAAAGACTAGGTGCATTTCAGGAGAAGTTTGGGAGAAGGATTTTCTCAAAGTTGCCGATTATGAGATTCCACCGATCCAAGCAGTCGGTTCTGACGATGGTTTTTAATGGATAGATTCGCCGATGATGGAAAATTAGGCCAGGGATTCACATCGGCCGATGATTTGGTAGAGGTAGATATAGGTAGTGGTGATAAGCCTAGGCCTACTTTTATTAGTGCTAAATTAGATTCTGAGTGTAAACGGCAGTTAACTAATTTGTTAAAGGAATACAAAGATTGCTTTGCTTGGGATTATACAGAGATGCCTGGTTTGGACCGATCAATTGTTGAACATCGGTTACCCATCAAATCTGGATTTCGGCCACATCAGCAACCAGCCCGCCGATGTAATCCTAATATTCTACCTGATATTAAGGCCGAAATCACTAAACTTATCGAAGCTAAGTTTATTCGGCAGTGTCGGTATGCCGAGTGGATTTCCAATGTTGTTCCGGTTTACAAGAAGAACGGGAAGCTTCAGGTGTGCATTGATTTCAGGAATCTCAATAAAGCTACGCCGATGGATGGATACCCAATGCCTGTCGCCGATCTACTGGTTGATGCTGCGGCTGGCCATCGGATCATCAGCTTCATGGATGGTAATGCGGGTTACAATCAAATATTCATGGCAGAGGAGGATATTCCAAAAACCGCATTCAGGTGTCCTGGTCATGTTGGACTATTTGAATGGATAGTCATGACTTTTGGGTTAAAGAATGCTGGTGCCACTTATCAAAGGGCTATGAATTTTATATTTCATGAGTTCATCGGCAAGATCGTAGAAATTTATATTGATGATGTAGTGGTCAAGTCTGGAGATTTCTCGAAGCATCTTGCCGATTTACGAAGAGTGCTGGAGTGCACAAGGAAGCATGGATTGAAGATGAATCCCAACAAGTGTGCATTTGGTGTGTCGGCGGGGCAGTTTCTTGGTTTCATGGTACATCAGAGGGGTATTGAAATTAGTCGAAGATCTATTGATGCCATCAATAAAATAGTGGTCCCTACCAATAAAACCGAGCTCCAATCTTTGATCGGCAAAGTGAATTTTGTCAGAAGATTTATATCAAATTTATCTGGGAGAATTCGTGCTTTCAGTCCTCTTCTGAAATTGAGAGCCGATCAGGAGTTTGTTTGGGGAGAAGAGCAGCAGTTGGCTCTAGACGAAATCAAAAAGTATCTAGTAAATCCTCCAGTTTTAGTTCCACCTCAACAAGGGAAACCCTTCAAATTATATTTATCTACCGATGGATCGGTTATCGGCTCAGCTTTGGTTCAGGAATTTGGAGGGAAAGAGAGAGTAATTTATTATTTGAGTAGGAGGTTGATTGATGCTGAAACCAGATATTCGGGCATTGAGAAGTTGTGCTTATGCTTGTATTTTTCATGTATCAAGCTAAGGCATTACCTATTGTCGGCCGAATGTGCTGTTGTTTGCAGAGATGACGTAGTCCGATACATGCTATCTATGCCGATTATGAGTGGAAGGATCGGTAAATGGATTTTAGCGCTGTCGGAATTCGATTTGCGTTACGAATCGGCTAAAGCGGTCAAAGGGCAGGTTATGGCCGATTTTGTGACTCAACATTGCGGCCTAGTGGAAAACTTAGAAATTGCACCCTGGACGCTCTTCTTTGATGGATCTACCTGTGACCGAGGAGCAGGAATCGGCATTGTGTTAGTTTCTCCTAAGGGGAGGAAGTATGAATTTTCCTTACCGATTGTTGCTACATCAACTAATAATCAGGCTGAGTATCAAGCTCTGATCAAAGGATTGGAGTTGTTAAGAGAGGTTCGTGCTGATGCTGTTGAAGTATTCGGGGATTCCATGTTGGTTATAAATCAGTTGGCCGGAAGTTATGAATGCCGAAATGAAGTTCTCATAACCTATTTCGAGAAAAGTATGCAACTGTTAAAGGAATTCAAGAACTTCCGATTGGAGCATGTTCCCCGATTGCATAATGAGGACGCTAATCGGTTAGCCCAGCATGCCTCAGGATATCAGCCAATGATTAATGCAACATCGGCAGTCAGTGTCGGTGACTGGAGGAAAGAAATTGTCGACTATCTAGAAGATCCATCTAAGAAAGTTGAAAGACGGGTTCGATTTCAAGCGACCAAGTATGTGCTCCTTGAAAATGAATTGTATTATCGAACTATCGACGGAATTCTTCTCCGATGCTTAGGTGATGATGAAGCCAGAAGTTTAATGGGGGAAATCCATGAAGGAGTGTGTGGAGCGCATCAGTCAGCTTTCAAGATGAAGTGGATGATTCGAAGGAATGGATATTTTTGGCCAACCATACTTGAAGATTGTTTTAGATATTTCAAGGGATGTCAAGGTTGTCAAAAGTTCGGTAATATCCAGAGAGCACCCGCATCGGCTATGAATCCTATAATAAAACCTTGGCCGTTCCGGGGGTGGGCCATCGATCTGATCGGTCAGATTTATCCACCATCTAGCAAAGGGCATAAGTTCATTCTAGTTGCCACTGATTATTTCACTAAGTGGGTCGAAGCTATTCCCTTGAAGAAAGTCACATCGGCCAATATGATTGATTTTGTGAGGGAGCATATTATTTACCGATTTGGGATTCCCCAAACGATTACTACCGATCAGGGCACCATGTTCACGTCAGGGGAGTTCGATGAATTCGCAATCGGTATGGGAATTAAGGTGTTGAATTCTTCTCCTTACTATGCTCAAGCCAACGGGCAGGCCGAAGCATCTAACAAAGGAATTATCAAGCTTATTAAGCGAAAGATTGAAGAAAATCCTAGGCGGTGGCATACAGTGTTAAATGAAGCGCTGTGGTCTTATCGGATGGCTTGCCATGGATCAACCAAGGTGTCACCCTATCAATTGGTGTATGGACATGATGCGGTGTTGCCTTGGGAGATTAAGGCTGGGTCTAGGCGATTATCTTTTCAAGATCAATTGGCTGCCGATGATTATGCCACTTTGATGACCGATGAGTTAGATGATTTAGCGGGACATCGGTTAAAGGCCTTAATGAGTATAGAAGAAAATAAGAAGAGAGTTGCTAGATGGTATGATAAAAAAGTGAAGGCTAAGGAGTTTGCCGATGGGGATTTGGTATGGAAGTTGATTTTGCCAGTCGGGACTAAAAGTTCAAAGTTTGGGAAGTGGTCTCCTAATTGGGAAGGTCCTTATCGGATAAGACACTCAGCTCCTGGTAATGCCTATATTCTAGAAACTCTCGAAGGAGTTGAATTTCCCAGAGCATTAAATGGCAAATATTTGAAGAAGTACTACCCCAGCATATGGATCGACGCATAAAAGTTTAAGTGCCGATAACACTCCTATCGGCTGGATTTAAATGTTCAAGGGCAGACTTAATGTTTCAAAAGATGCCAATAACAGTCTTATCGGCTAGACTAAAAGCTAAAAGCGGAGAAACAAAGGTGTGTCGCCGATGAAAGCTTCAGATGTTCAGCAGCGCTTGGATTGCGGATATGGCGCGCAGCCGAATCTGGTTGGCTGTCTCTATCTCTTTGATATCATCATCGGCAGAACCTTCGATCGGCTTCAGCTTCCTCTTCAGTTGCAGCGCTTTGCGACCATGGACGTTTCGTTCCTGTTCAAGATGCTTGATGGTCTCCGGCAGTTGACTCTCTTCTTGCTGGGCTTGGGACAGAGCGTCTTCTACTTGCTTGAGTTTAGCCAGCAGAGCTTCTCTTTTTGCCGATAGATCAGACACTTTCTGCTTCAGTGCATCACCTGAGGACTTTAAGGTGCCGATGTTCTTATGTTTCTCATCGGCTAAGAGTTTTTCTTTCATCATCTCCTCAGAGAGCTGGATTTGAGCAGCTCTATCGGCAAGGCGTCGAGTAGCTCTCTGGTACTGTAGCTGGCGGCTTTCTAGATGTGCAGCGTGGAAGAGTGTTTCTTCAGCATCGGCAGGAATTTGGCCTCTAAGAGTCTTGAACAGGGCCTTGGCTGGGTCAGAATCGTTGACTAGTTGAGTTGTGTCTTGATGAAGTATGGCCGATAGCTCCTCCAGCTTAGCTCTGGTTTCTGCCGATACAATTCCAACTGCCCGAGAGGAGCTTGCTTCCTCGCCTTCTTCTTCGAAGATATCAATAGCGAAGGAGAACAAGCTGTTGGGAGAATCTTGTTCCTGAAAATGAAAATGAAATAGGTCAATTTTATGGTCAAAACTTCGGCAGACGATACTGATGGAAAAGTGGATGACTTACTTGCTTCAAGGCGATTTCTTGCCTTTGACTCAGAGAAGCCGATGGAGCTGCAGGTTGATCGGTAAATGTTGCCGATAGAACGATATCGCCTGAAAGAAGGCAGGAAGGATTATAAGAATAAATGAGAATAAGTTTATCGGTAGGAGTATTGTTGAGGTATGTTACCCGGAGGAGAAACAACAGTTGTTTGAATTGAGGAGACCGCCGATGATGTAACTGTACCTGCTGGGCCAGTTGTTTGTTCACCTACATCAGTTGACATACCTGCCGTTTGAGGTTCTTCCTGTTGGGGTTCTTCCATCTGTGGTGCTTCCTGTGTTGGTTGTAGAGATAGTACTTGCTGTGCCTGGACGTCTGGAGAAGAAGGGGAAGATTCCACCGGGATTGAAAACACCGGAGGAGGAGGAGGAGTTGCCACTTTCTGGCGCTTTGTTCCAGCTTTAGCACCGTGGATGCCCTTCCTCTTTGGCTGGCTAGACTGGGGGGCATCGGCGCCTTGGCGTTTGACTTTCGCCGATGCACCAGTTTGCTGCAACAACAAAAAGGAGTTTATGAGCACAGACAACCGATACAAAGATAGTCAGCGTAAATGAAAAAAGGTTTTAACAGATTGCCTTGAAAGCTTGCGCCAGAGTGGAAGCAGTTACCGGTGGAGTTTTCCTGGTGGTAACTTTCTTGAGACGCGCACCCCGGTGCACGATGGAAGCCAGAGTGGGAGCATTATGGCCGATTGAGGAGATCGGGCCTGATGGGAATAAGTCGATCGGCTTGCCACTCCTGCTGACTGATGGGGGGGTGTTGTCAATCTGCAAAAGGAATACAGGGGTAAGTTACCGATGGGAGTAATATTGGAAAATGAGACATCGGTTCAAAATACTTACAGTGTCATCAGGGACTTCATATTCGGGGTCGATCATGCCGCGGTATGAGAGGGCCGATCTGCAGAACAGATTCTCTTTCCATTCTGTCCACCATAGTTTGTATGCCTGGGTGATAAAGGCGGCTGGGACCCATTCTGACAGATCTACATCCGTATCGGCATTTGGTGGTAGCTGGGCTACTCGAGTCCACTCGAGGAGGTTGGCGATGGGTTCTCTCGGCTTTATTACATCGGCATAAGGAAGTGCGATCGGCAATTGGCCGAAAGCTAGCTGGCGAGCTAATGCCGATGGATTATAAAATTCATAGGTTTGGGGAGAGGTTTTCGTGATGCCGAAGAAATTCACTGGTATGGCTCTGGGAGTCACGATTGCCATCATCACCTCATTGTCCCTATCAAGAGCTTCGTCAAACGGATTGAAGGTTAGAGGGAGCATGCTATCTGGGTCGTCATAAGCCAGCCATGGTCGTTCATCTCTAGCCAGACCTTCATACAGCGTCTCGAAGAATCGGCCGATCTGATCCGGAGTGTTCCCTGAACTGGGTAAAACTATAACAGCTTCGCCAAAGTTCAGGGGGGCACGTGTTGCCGATTCCTCTTCACCCAACACATGGTTCTCGGCTATATCTCTTGGGAAGTGCTGAGAGAACAAGTTGAGATCGAGGCGCTTGTGCAGGTGCAGATTGAGCCACATATTAATAAACCACCAAGGACCTCCCAAGTTGCCGATAGGTTGGCCGAGCAGGAGTTTCTGGACTACCTGATGAAGAAGGTGATAAACAGCGCCGAGCAAATAACGGCCGAGAGGAAATTGACCACCGCTAGCCAGTCTTTCTGCTGCCGATAGATAGACAGAAGTCGGTCCTGCCGATCGACCACAGAATACAAACTTGTCTAGCCACATGTTCAGAAAGGTGGTTTGCTCCTTTATGGTGACAGGCCCTCTCCCGCGGTACTTCTGGATGTACCCTGACCAACCGCCGATAGCGCGAGTCTCCACTTTGGCACTGGGGGCGGTATCAAAAAAGTGGGTGCTATCGGCGGAAGATATATCTAACCCAGTAAGCATGGCTACATCGGCAAGGGTAGGAGAAGCAGGGCCGTGGCCAAAAACAAAAGCATTGAGAGTGTCTGACCAAAAGTAAGATGCAGCTATCAGCAATGACTCGTTCCTGTGCATATCGGCAATGGACAGCCTAATGCATTGAGCTAATTTCCTCTCACCCCATTGAACTTCATAAGAGTTACTGACCCTCAAGAACCAGTCTTTCCACCCTACAGTAGGAAAGGGCCAAGAGTGAAAGGTGTCCTTCCATAGATCTAAAGCAAAGTTTTCAGCTCTAAAGGGAATCCTGTTGGTTTCTGCATTGATAAGGTCGGTTGGATCTGGATCCCCTAGAGGGCCGAGGCATTGAAGATGTGGTTGATCGGTAGGAATGACAATTTTGTTGGATAATTCCTAGTGTTTTGGGGGATAAAGATACAAAGAAAAAGGAGAAGGAGAATATTCGGTAAGATAAATCGCAGATGAACAGGAATGCAGAAAAAAGGTACAGCAGATGAGATGGAAGTCTGACCTCAGGGACGACGAAGCCAACGGCCATCTTGTTGTGAAGGGGACGCTGGAGGGCGCCGGAGTTGATGAAGAAGAATGCTTGTCGGAGATCTTGAGGATTGAGAATGGCGCCGCCGCTGGAAAAGTGAAGTTGGATGGCAGAATGATGTAATGGGGGAGGAGTACCCAAGAAGGAACTATTTATAGGACAAGATGGACAAGGGCAAATCTGACTTATTTCTTTGCCGCATCCGAGAAGCCCGAGGGTACTCGAGTGGATATGGTAACTGTTCGCACGATAATCCAGGGATTGTGCATGTGATTTGACAGGAAGCGGTCATTATCTAAAGATATTTTACTGTGCGCGATCTCCTGGTCGGTCCATCGGTGATATTCTATAACGGTCGTCCTGCCGATGGGCGGATAGAGGGGAAGTAACCGTTTTTTGCGAATCTCCTGGGCAGAGCATCGGCAGATCTTTGTAACGGTATTGTTGCCGATGTACGACTAAGAGAGATGCCCGTTTAGGAAGTTGGAGATTTCGAGGGATCTGCGGAGGATTAGGATCAGAGTTGTCCAGATTGAGGTTGTCGGTTACCAGATTAGGAGCATTAATTGCGGAGAAGACATCATTACTGCAGAGAATTTCGGAGCATTAATAGTTTTATACTCCGAAACTGGGGGGCATGTGTTGACACCATTTTTGGGCACGTGTCCAGGATGGCAGGATAGGGTGGCAGTACGATGCGGGTTGCTGGTAAGGATGGTTGCCGATGAGGGAAAGGTTGAGTGTGACTAAGTCCTCAGGCAGTAATATGGTGCCGATGACCAAGTAAAAGGGTCTGCCGATGACTATGGCAAGGGGATTGCCGATGACGCGAAGGAGGAGTCCGGAAGCTGCCAGTTGTCATGTGGAGGAGTTTCGGTTTGTCACGAAGGATGGTTTTATTATTTCCTTAGTTATTCGCATCGTTTTGTATACGGGTTCCGTGTAATTTGGAATTCGAATTCTAATCGTGTCTGGTCGTAGCTCTTTGAGCAGGGTATAAATATAAGCCCTAGGACCTTGTAATCAGGACATCTATCAATCAATCAAATACACGTTTTTACTCATATTCCAGCATCTACTTTTTCGACGACTTCGTCATACTTTTTCCTTTTTACTACGAGTTCTTAGGAATTCGTCGACTTAAGCTCGGCGTGTTCTCAAGTTCCGCGTGAATACCTCTTAGCCGTGACATCCGGGCGCATCGCTGTTGTCAGGACTAAAGTATTCGAGTTACCACCTTTGCCGATAGTAAGGTTAAATCGGTTGGCACGCCTTAACGTTTGTATCGGGTATTAGCCCTTTGTGTTTGCAGATCAGTTTTGCATCAACATTTCCTTTCAACAAGAACCCCCACACTTAAGTCTTTGCTCGTCCTCGAGCAAAGGTTAGAGAAAGATAACCTATGATTATGTCACTTTTAAGATATAAGCAAACACAAAGACTACTCAAGACATTATACAAGTGGGTTATGTGGCACTGTCTAACATATATACTTAGGATGTTGAAAAATGGAACAATTCTCAAAGCAAAGTCATCTTCCTATTTTCATATCCTTAGTACTTAGAGTTTTTGATAAATGTTTTAAAAGAAAGCACATAGTTCATCCTTACTCCTCTAATAGTACTCTCAAGTCACCCAGTAAGTATAGGATTCCTCGCCAAGGCATAGCATAAGATTGCCTTCTTTTGTTTCATCGTACATCTATTAGGCTTATGGGGCTCAGGTAGGGAGAAACAAGATAGCATATTTGCATTGTATCTATTGTAAAGTCAAAACATGTATCCAAGGAGAAGAATGTCATAATCCTAGATCAAGATGTGTAAGTGTATGAAAAATGATTAGAATAGAATGCTCCTATATTTGATAAGATCTCTCTCTCTATTTTATTTGAAATATGGCTAGATTTTTTTTCTTCTTTTTTTCAAAAGCAATGGACCTTCATGTGCCCACTTTTTTTTACTAAGCATAGCCTTTGTGTCTCATCTTATAACCAATACTTAGAGAGAGATATTCTAAAAAAACATGGAGCATCTATATGGTGGAAATGGATGGCATGTTTTTGCGTACTTCCAATGTAGAAGCAGCATATATATGTGGTGTGCGTGTGATCTTGATCTTGGGACTATGACATAATTCTCAACTAGGGTCACAAGGTTTGACTAAACTCAACACAAGTACAAGTAGCATATATAGAAGGGTTTTGAACAAGGTATGAACATATATGGCTGTGGTAGGAATTCTCTTACTATTGAGGAGTAAGTGACACTATGGTTTTATGATATTTTCAAAAATAAATCTCAAAGCACTTTGAATAGAAAGGGTATGAATAATGAGCTAAGAACTACTCCCTCCATCTGTATTTAACTTCACCTCTGATGTTCAAAAAAATCTCCAAATAAAAGGTCTCGATGGCATCCGAAGCTACCAGATCAGGACTGTACTACACGCATGGATATAATAAAAAATGCAAACCTGCCGGAGTCTCCTGTCCACACGTTTCAATCGAGCAGAGGAAAAAAAGGAATCGAAAAATAATTCCCATCGAGGGAGCCCATCCACACCTGCGAGCCTCGCGAGACGTGAGCACTCCTCCGAGCCTGACACCTGCGAGCTTTCTCGTTCCCTTGTCCTTGGCACACCTTCCCATCCGTTCAAGCCTCGTTGCTGCGTGACCATGGCTGCAGGCGGCCGCCGATGTAGCCGGCGGAGGATGCGTGCAGGTGGCAAGATGGCCGGGGCCATCGGTGCTGACCTTATGAAGCCCCGCGGCGGGATGAGCGACCTCGTCAAGCTAGGCGCCGCCGAATCAGCAGTGAAGCCAATCAGCGCCGACATGGCTGAGGAGGCGTGGATCTACGTTTGCGGGTGCCGAATCAAGAGGGCTGGCCTGCGCTTCAACTCCCAGGGCGACGTGTACGTCCCTGACTCCGAAGACGAAGAGGAGGCCCTTGAGGTGTCCGTGAATGGGCCAATCGGCGTCGATCTGGCCCCTGCGATGGCCACAGACGGGGCTGCCGACGTCGATATGGCCCCTACGGTGGCCGCGGATGGGGCTGCCAGCGTGGAGATGAAGCCGGAGGTAGCTGCACGCCTGGCCAAAAAGGTTCTTGGCGAGGACCTGCACCCAGAAGTGGCTGCCCTCCTGGCCAAGGTGCTTTGCAAGATGGAACCTTTATACCATGAATGCTTCATCGACATGTATAAGGTTATGATGCCTAATTTCTTCACCCCCGCCCCCTAGTTTATTTGCTGTTGGTTAGATGATGTTCTTTTGGTGCCAGGATGCTTGTGGATGATGTAGTGTACATTCTCACTTTGTTTACCTGAAGTGTTATATGTACTAGGTGTATGTTGTCACTTTCTGTACATAACGTGGTTTTAGTGTACTAGGACGAACTACTGTTAGTGTACTGATGGAGTGTGCTGTATTTTAATAAATGTTAATCAATGTAGATGTGTGCTGACGACTGCTTATGTTTTGTTATGATTTTAATAAGTCATTCACACAAGTGACCTGAGTAACTCTGGTTTCGCATAAACCACAACACATTATAAGGTCTTCTATTTTACAGCAGTGCCACAGATGATTAACATTACCATGTATACATGCTGAATATGACCAAGGACCCCTGCTTTATTTATAGCATTACCAGACATGATTACCACTGTATTAGGCTCCCAAAATTCCCAAAATCACAACAAACACGATACAATTAGTTTCCCAGCGATGCCAGCACATCCTCATATAGCTTTCTGTCACAACCAAGTACTCTAGGAAGCATGCCTAATGACTGCAGTCGATCTTTGTCGATGTGAGGAATCTTGTACCTGTTTCCTCCGCCATCTTTCATCACCTCAATCAAACACCCTTGTAGTGTCAGAAACACTCTGTTCAAAGTGTCTGGATCATTATTAGCAAACTCATTTTGTACGTTAGCGATCAGGTCATCCAAGTTCCTAGAGATCATGTCATAGGTTAGGGACTGAAGAGAACTAAAGAATCCTAGGTCGAGTACATTCAAATCTGGGGAATTAGAAGGTTGATTGATGAGTCGTATGTCAAGCCCTGTGTGTGCCCCAGCAATCCTAAACTCCTCATCATTTACTGGCACATGTGAAGGGGCATTATCTTGCTGAATATAAATGGTTTGTCCTCTAAGTTCTCGTGGCCACCGTTGAACAATAGCGCCCAAAACTTCACTGATCAGATATGATCTCATAGTAGTCCGATCTACATTGATAGGTTTGGTGACTTCAACCCCCCTTCCTCTGTTACGACTCCTTCTTCTTGCTTGTTCCTGTAGTTAATGAAACCAAGTAAGGATCCCAAATTTTTAGCATAAAAACTTATGAATGAAAGTCTAACAAGTGTGTGATGTACCTTTCTGACAAATGGCCACACCCCTAGCTTTCCATCAAAAATACAATTACCTGCATCGTCATATATTGGTCTTCCTACTGCTGACAGAAACATAACTTTGCCAATGCGATTCTTATTGTGCACAGTCCTATGTGGATCCTCCTCCTCAGGAAGCATATAATATGTCATGTCAGATGTGGTGTTGAACCACTTCTCATCCATGTGGATGATGTTGTACATATCACGGAATTTGGGTTCAATAGGCAGTGTCTTTTCATCTAACATGGAAATACACCATCGTAGCCTATCTTTCTTAGTATCTTCCCTCAAATAATGCTTTAGTGTACTGGAGTGGGGGCGTAGTAGGCCTTGCTTGAACCATTTATGCAGGGTGGTCTTCTTTACACCAATAGCTTTAGCTAGAGATCGTATAGTCCTCCTCCTATGCAAGGGAACTCCAAGAACACTTGATAGATCAATCTGTAACCTTTTGCGGCCACAATTCTTTCTCCGTGATCTGACATCTACTGGTCTGCCTTGTGCACGACACTGCTTAGCTCTTCGCCAAACACCACGCACTTGATACCTACTCACCTAAAACATGTCTGCTACTATTTTTGTAGTGTTCTTTTTTAATTTTCCATGATTGCTTCTCTCAAGCAATGCTTCATATATTTGTTGCCTTTGAGCGTCCGTCAAATTTCTACACTTACGTGAAATATTTGTGTTTGTATGTTCATGTTGTTCAACGTTAGAGTCCTCCAACTCCTCCTCTTCAAAAACTATGTCGACAGCATCAGTGTAGACACCATAGTCGTCCATGTCCTCGATCATGTCTACAAAAAAAAATGTGAGACAGCAGCAGCAAAAAAAGTTGTGAGGTAGCAGTAGCAAAATATTGTTAAGAAAAAAATGCAAGTTCCATTGAGGCTTACTGATCATTTGTTGCAGCTCATGTTGGTGATCGGCAGCTTCTAAATTGATGTCAAAATTATCCTGTTCATGTGGAGCATCAAAGTTGATACCTCCATCTTGTTGATGGCCGTCTTCAACAGCGAGAACTGCAATAGGGTGGGAGATGTCATTGATGGCTGAAAGGTATGTTCACAGAAAATAAGTACTTGCTTTTAGTAATGAAATTGAGAGAAAAGTTACCTTCACGATCTATGGCTTGCAGAGCACCGTCTTGCTCTTTCTGAAGATAGTGGGACTGACCTATGAGTGGATGCACTTCTTCATTAATGAGATGAAATTGATCTTCCTGGAGGTATTGGATTTCATGTCCTGTATCATCAGCAAGCTCTTGATTTAGGTCTGGTAAGGGCTCTTCACTGTCTTTCCCTAAAACTATGTTTAGATCGAGGAGCATGGCTGAAGATGAAATGGATTGTAGGCTGATGGAGGTTGGTGCAGCATTTAGATCAGGTAGGGGCTCTCCATCTCCTTCATGTGGTGCTGTGTTTAGATCAATGAGCATGGTTGATAGAATGAATTGCAGGTTGATGGAGGTTGTAACACTTCGGAGAATGGGGGAAGGCTGCCATTGTTCGAGTCTTTATAGTGCCGCAAAGTGGCGCCCAGTTCAAATTTCAGGCTGAAGACAAACGGGCGCCAGAATGGGGACCAGAACTTTCTGTAGTACTCCTGGCCACATTCTAATCTGTGTATTGCTATTGTTTCTATTTTGTCTGTTGCTTGTGCTGGTTGAATTGTGACCACACATTTGTATCCACTACTAGAAATACCCCTTGTAGTGACGCTTTATTTATATGTTCGACACGTTTTATTTCATCTCTACAAGATTATAGACACGTTTTTATAAAGCGTGGTAGAAGCGTCTTCGCATGGACCGTGTCAGGACTTTATAGAGACGAGTTTATTAAGCGTGTCAAGGTGATGAAGATATATTTTGTAGAGACATTAATAGCATGCCTACACATATTGATACACTTTTATAGATACTTTTATATAACGTATCTATTTATCTAGTTACGTTATATAGTAACGCTTCGTTATGCGCTAAGAATTGTAGAGACGTTCTAATAGATACATTTATATTATGTGTGTACTAATATAGTCACGTTATGTAACAATTTTTTATTGCGTGTTAAGAAGTGCAGAGACATTCTAATAGACACATTTATATTACGTATGTACTAATGTAGTCACGTTTTTGTTTTGACGTCATATTGTGTATTAAGAAGTATAGAGACGTTTGAGTAGATACGTTTATGTTACATGTCTAATAGTATAGATACATTATCTAGTAATATCATTTTGCGTTTCAAAAAATATAAAGACAGTTTTATATTCATTTATATTTCGTGTCTACTAATATAAAAGCATTATATATTACTATTTTATAACATCATATAAAATATACACATATAAAGAGACCTACTTGAAAAAATAAAGAGACCTTTACAAATTTAAACACAAATGAATTTGTACGATTAGATAATAAGAAAGTGAATCATGGAGTCATTGCATTGAAAAATCCATCGTATTTACAAAATAAGATAGAATAACTCATTAAAGTGCACTCAAAGAGAAACCTATCATAAAGAAGCATATGAAAAGTGGTATCATACAAATATCTATATTTTTCTGGAACATCTAAAATCTATCTTATTCACTAAACTTGTCGAGTTATCTGAAACTTGTAGCTTGTCTTTCCATCCACATCAAGTTACATGTTTCCATCAGGCTGCAAAATAAGAGGAGATTGAGTTGGCAAACATGAATTCTAATGAAAGGAATATAACAAGAATGAAACATACCAAGGTTGTACTGGCTTGAGTTGAACTTTTAAGTTGTTTAACCTATAATGAGAGGATGTGAAGTACAATTTTAGAAAATTACAAAATCATAAAGAATTTATTAATATAAGAGAAAACTTACATGCGAACGGGGCCAAGCAATAACAAAGCCAATAGCATCCTTCATAGTTATCACAGAATAGAACGGTCTAGGTAACATCTCATCTCCATTGTTTCCACTGTCAAGGGCATCAACATAAACCCCAACATATTCTTTTCCAAGCACACTGCCAGCAATGCTTCGAGTACTATCACGAGTCACTAACTTTCCTTTGGCCACGACTTTACAATGGTTTCTTAGTGAAATAAGATACACCTCCAGTTGGCTCTACCATTTTGCAAAACATAAAGCCATGGTCATCAAATTTGTAATTAATTTAGTTTCAAAATAAGGAAACAAATACATACCGATCCCGATTGATTACAAACTGGAGCTTTAGTTCTGTGAGATCCCTGCAATAGACAAATTCAAACCATATCATTGATCTAGCAACTTCAGCCATACCATGAACGATTACAATAATAGAAAACAAAGACATACCAAGTTGGTCATTATGCTAGCACGTGGTAAATTTAAGTCTTCAAAACCCTTATCAGCTTGATTTTGATTGTCAATATGTGCCACCTGCAGTCATAGTTGAATCCTCAATTCTGTGACATATAACATGGGTTATGTAGCACCCAATTTGAACTTATAATAATCAAAATAGATGTAGATGGCTATATTTCATAATCTAGCACATCTCAGACCATATTGCACATTGGAGTTTTCGGTCCATGCAAGAAAAGTCTAGCAAGCCTATAGCCAATGAACATAAATATTCCTTAAATTTTAGTGCAGACTATTGTTTTCAACTTGTATTGAGAGTTGCAACAAGACTGTAAATTTAATCTCAAATCCAGATTCCCTCCAAAATTATCATAATCAGAGTAGTAGCAAGTCTTTAGTCATGTGAAGTGTATAGCATGACTGCCTAACCCATGGCTTATCAGCCAGCAATTTCACATAACATAATTGAGCAGAATTGACGGACATCCACAGACCTGCTAAATTAATTAGTGGCAAGTTGTGGCTTTCCTCAACTTGCCCTGCCTACTATACATTATATATTCTAAATAGAAAGTACTCGGACAAAGCTTCCAAAACTCCTTTTTCTAACAAGCAGTGTTTCTCAACTACAATTTTCTAAGGAAACACATTTATTATTTCAAGAAAGGGTCCACGCAATAGTCATATGATGCATGCCAATTGTCAAGAAACGATCTTGCAGCCAAAAGATAAATATACACATTCCTGTTCATTCACAAAGAAAATGAAGCTGCTTCCTGGCACAATTAGACTACCCTTTTTTCTAGTGGCAAACTTACGAATTTGTGATATAATTAAACAATGCTAGATGGACAACACAAGCAAGTTCATAAAGCATAGTAATAGTTGATCTGTCTGATATTCTCTTATGCACTGTGCACATAATAAAACAGCGCATCAAGGTTTCTGAGTAGGAATAGAAAATGTAACAGCAGATGACACTTAACTGTAACATACCTTTGCAACCATTGGCTCACGTGTTAACGATGAGCGCAAGCAATCCTTGTTGACTTGACTACAATTCTGGTTCTGTGGCTCCTGCATATTTATAACCATAGTATTTAGGACATTAGCATGTGCTTACATACTATATTATAGCAAATAAAATAGAAATAAGAGCTATGTTGTTCTTATTCTTATGGCTGCAGTAACATAGAATCACATATAAGCATGTTGAAGAGAGGTATAGTGCTACCTGAACAGAATTTTCTGGAGAGTACACATTATCTTCTGGGTCTTTAGGGTTCATGTCAATATCATTATCACTATATGTGCCATGGATACTGTCATCACTACAATCCTGCTCATCATCAGTATGACCATCTATTTCGGTATGAACAACCTATAGAAAAATGAAACATCAATCAAATAGTTATTAGATATGAATAAACTCATCTATAATAGATGAAGACAGACATAGAGGAGGCTTACTTCATCATGTAGAATTCTTTCCATTCTTTTGATAAAATCATCATTTGGGTACTTTTTTGACATAAAAGAAAGCCAAAGTTTCATAGCACCATTCATGCATTGCATCTTATTGTCCATTGTATTTACTTTGTCACGGTACCTTCTTTCTTCTTCAGTTTCAGTAACAAAAGTAATACCATTAGAAACTTGCACTTGACTCCAGTACTTGTCATCATAGTACCCACGTGCTTTTAATTGTTTAGCAACAATCTCATTGAACACCTCATTAAAATCATTAGCTGAAAGATTACCATTGTTCTGCTCCTTTCTTTTTTCTAGTTCCTCAAATGATGCATCCTATTGAAATAAGCATATAGGAAGGTCACACATTCATAACAATAATTTCAAATCCAATGTTAATTGCAAGTAGTAGAAAAATATACCATTACTAACTTCACTTTGTTGGTGCTGTATCTCCCACTCTTTTTCTTATGAGCGGCGTCCCATAATTCTATCCTATGAACCTTTCCTTTCCTTTGATCTTCCTGCACAAGAATTAAATTTGAGGATGAAATCACTTCTCTTACATGATCTTTGAACCTGACAGCAATAAGAATATATATATCACCATCTCTTTCTTCAGTCTAGCATGGCTTTTCCTCCCTGTTTTGTGTGTATTCTTCTGTTCTTTTGCACACCGAGAGTTTGTTGCACACAATTTCTGTAAATATAGCAAAGTTATAAAGCACAAATGTTACATAAATTTATTTAAAAATTCTTGTAAATGTTAGATAAAAAAGGTATCACCTTATGTGTTTCTTGACACCAAAAGCTAACAAGAGATCTCCACTGATGTTCATTAACAGTTCTTGGTCTACCTTGTATAATTTGTTCTAGAGATCTCTGTTCACGATTGAAATGTTCTTTCTTCAACTTAGATTTGTAGGCTCCCACCTATTGTTTACAGTCCTTAAGATCCAATCTCTTGTAAGCTGTAGCGTTTGGCTAGGAAAGACAAATTTTGACTGTACAAAGAAAAAGTAAATAGTTGATGATCGGAACAAACAATAGTGTACTTTTCTTGCATTTTACATATTACATTTACCTCAACATCCACGATTATTTGTTCCTTGTGTTTATTGAATAGATCATTGTCCCATCTTGGAATGTGTAATGGGGCAAATGTTGGTTTTTGTGCTAGATCCCCAAGGTGTTGTCCAATAACAGAGGCTGACCTTTCATTTGGTACACCATTTTCATCGGTCCCTACAATTACCTTTCCTCCTTGTAGTTTTGATAAGTCTGAAACTCCAAAATCTCCTAAAACTTGCCGTGCCTGTCCATTTGACCCTACATGTATGAAATTATATCATTTGACATTGTATTTAGATGTGTCATGAAAATAAATATCAAACTTACATATTATCTTGTTTGGAGATGCACGTCGGTTTGGCATGCGTGCTAATATATTGTCAACATCTGGAGGACCTTGTAAATTCTCCTCGATCTCATCGTCTGCCAAGTCATCAGGCTGCTGCAGCTCCTGTCCTGCATCTTGTGCTTCAAGGTTCAAGTTTCTTAACCTTCGAGGTCCCCTTGCCATGATTTCTACTGCAAAAGGAGCAGTTTACTTTTCTGCTCAACAAAAAGATAACCAAAGAAAAGTTTCAATGTTGATTGCAAATCACATAGTACACTCATAAGATGTTGCATAATAAAAATATTTTATCCTCGTATCATTGAATCATGGATGGAACTCATATACTAAATTGCTAACAACATATAGTGCCACCTAGGCATCTCTAGTTTTCTGCAGTTCTAGGATTATAGAAATTGCAGAATTGATCAACTTCACCAGTGGACTGTAGGCTAGAATAGTATACAATGACAATGACTCACTGGTTATTGACATTTGTTGCATATCTGAAATCCAACACAGAACAAACAGATTACTGCACAGAATTTCTATCCAGCTAGTACAACTAGTAATAAAAAACAAAATAAAAATTCATATACAACTAGTAGTACACTAAAAGACATAACAACAAATTTCTATCCAGCTAGTACACCATAGTGAATCACAATGCAAAAATAGAGCACCTAAAGTAAAATTAGTCACTGAATAATTTTGTGTTATATATATCTAAATTATATTTGCGCAAAATATAGGAGATCACACAACTAGCAACCAAAAGCAGCTAATTCACCACAGCAACTATCACAAAGGAAGAAAATATGCACCTCGGAACCGCACCGCCTAAGTCACGGTCGCGGGGTGCTGGCCTGCTAGGGGCTGGGGCCCGAGGGTTGCCTGGCCGTGCGCCCGTGCTGCGATGGCCTGCTGGGGGCCGAGCCACCGAGGGACGCAGGGCTTGCTGCAATCTGCGGTGCTGTGATGGCCACCTGACCGTGCTGCTCACTAGGGAAATGGAAATCACCAGAAGGGGAATCGCCTAGGAGCTGTCGATCTGGTTAGTGGTTATGGCCACCGGATGGGACTATGGGAGCAACAGCAGCTGGCTGCTGGCGGCTGGGTGGGAACCGTGGGATGGGAGCAGCTGGCCGGCGCCTGGGTGCTAGTCTGCTGGATCTCTGGGGACCGGGGTTAGGGTTAGCTATTGCAATATACTAGTTGGGCTAGATGTTGGACTGGACCTAACGTCTTGGGCCTCAGCATCCATGTTCTATACATTTGTATCTATTAGCGGAGCGGATACGCGGGTTTCGGGTACGGTGACAAAGGGAACATCCCCAAACCCGCGAGACCCGATGGGGAGAGAATTTTCCCCATTAGTCTCTCCGTGGGGAACAAATCTCTCCCATCCCCGATCCCCAATGGAGGAATTCATCACGGGGAATCGGGTTTTGGGTCCCTATTGCCATCTTGACTGACGAGGCAGCGCCCCAGCGTCGCCCCAGCGAGCCAACGCCCAAGCAGTCTGCGTCCCGGTGGCCTCGCCCCCGGCGTACCGCATTCCCGGCAGACGACGCCCCAGCGAGTCACGCCCTCGACGGACCGTGCTCCGATGCTCGCCGGTGCTCCCCTCTCCTTTGTGATCCGGTGGCGTGGCACGCCAGCAGGGCTCCTACCTCGTCAGCGCTCCCTTTCTTCGCTCCCCGCCATAGCGGTCAAGCCGTCGAGCGTCATCGCAGCAGATGTGCCACGACGTTCGCCTCCCCGCCATCTGGGTCGCCGGCGCTCACACATGTACCACTGCAACGCTCAGGCTTCGTGGCTGCAGCCCCTGCCGCTCCATGGACAAGCTCGCTCGGTGGACTGTAAAAGAATCTGTGATGGACAGACTGCAATGTGTTTGCATATTACTATCAGACTGTAATGTGACTGCAATGTATTAATTTAGTAGATTAATATATGAACTTTCCTTGTATTATAGTGCTAGTGCTGCCATCTAAAATACCACATGTTTTAGTTCCAAATTATTACTAGCACTATATTTTTGTGTTCTATTTTATGTCATTAATATTCTATATTTTTGGGTTATTTTTTATAAGCTGGTCTGAAAGACAATTGAGGTAGAATGTTAATAAAATTATTTTTCAAAATTTAAAATTAAATGTTATGACAATATAAATCATAAATACAAATGTTAACTACAAATTAGTAGAAAAATATGTACAAGAGGACTTACATATGTAACAGGTGTTAATAATTTTTACATGCTACTGATTGATGACCAAGACATATTTAATTTTGTTTCACTTTGAAATGTTTTTAATATTGTAAATCATTTTTACATGACTAAGTATGATTATTAATACGCTTTGCAACGTATATAGATTATACTAACAGTTTAAAGCGTGTCTAACTTCATGTTATTTTGAGATGACTTTAGTATTGTATCAAAAAACATCTTTAATTGTCCATGGAACGTACTATGATATGCTTTGGTAACGTGTCTACAAACTATTGACGACTAAAAGCGTGTCTACCACCGTGTCATTTTGAGACGTTTTCAATATCATATAAAAAAGTGTCTCCAGATTCCTTTTGACACTAAAAGTGTGTCTAATATTGTGTCATGATGACACATTCATAAAATCGTATCAAAAAACATGTTTACATGACTATGTAAAGACGACTTTAGTGTGCGTTACTACAAAAGCGTGCCTACAGGCACTTTTTCCTGTAGTGATCGTGGCTGTTGATCTGTATGGGGCCACTGATGTCAGCTGCACTTTTTAGGGGTATAATTGTAATTTTGCATGTACAGTATCTTCTCCATTTTGAATCCTATATGTGAAGTTAAATACGGACGGAGGGAGTATATCACAATTGTCAACAACCAAGTCAATATGATATTCCTATCAAGATATGTGACCCACAAGTATAAGCATATGCAAGATTTAGACTTTGTGACACTTTTACCCTTTTAATGTCTTGAATCATGTCACACTTTTAATGTCATAAATCATAGATCCAAGTCTTCGTGTTTTTATTTTTGTTTTATTTTATCTAATAAAGCAAACAAGAGACAAAAGTAATAAAAATGAAAGAACAGAGGGGGAGTAGGAGTTGCAAACCAGTCAGAAGGCAGGTAGACGTTGAGTGGATGTTGAATGGTGGGTCTAGGGCTCCAATGTGGGGTCGGCCGACCCCACTTGGGCTTGCTCATTGCTGCCATTTGAATTCCCATTGTTGATGATGTACCTCTGCAAGCTTCTATTCCCGTTGGCCGTCAAAGAGTGGGTCGGCCGACCCCCTACTTAGGGTAGAATTTGTCGAGCCAACTTGCCTCACCATGTACTACGTCATGGTGTGTTCAGGAAATTTAGAGACTTAGTTGGGGGGCCATTTGACCCCCCCACACTTGGATTCTTGAGCATTCTGAAATACAAAGACATGGGAAACATCAAGTGTAGGGGTCCTGCTGGTGGCAACACACCAACAGGACCAAGTTGGGTCATGGGTAAGTAGCTAAAATCTTATCATCAATTTAATAGGGGAAATTTCAATCTTGTGTACCATGGCATAGAGCAATTTTAGTTCATCATCTTTTAGAGAGTCAGAAGAACCAGGAAAAAGATTGGTAGTAATCTAGAAATAAATTAAGCACAAGGTTGGATTGTGAATTTTAGAGGTTAAGAGAGTGGAGCCATCATCAAAATCTACTATTGTTAAACCCAGGCATGGTAGTGTCTAAGTCAATTGTACAATCAAAGTCACAACCTAGAGCAGTGGTTAGAAGACCCCAAGTAGAGCTACACTCTTGCCCACACATGGGAAATGTTATGAGTCAATTTTAGTGTGCATAAAAATTCTTTAGTGGGCACTTCTATACCAAGTTTAAGGTACTCACCAAATACCTCCCAAACCAATGGTATTAAAATATCATTGAATTCTTTAGTCATACATGTGCGGTCCACAAGGGCCGGGTCGATGATGCTTGTATGGCAGAAACCGCTCTCATTTAGGTTGTTGAACTTGATCAACTCTTCCGGTGTTAATATGAGTTCATTCTTCAGGCTCCATTGCTCTTGGAGGAGGTTCGTAGAGCACCACTTGATGGTGACTCTCCCCTTCCTCCATCCTCTCATGGCTTCCCTCATTAGAGTGGTGAGAGCTTTCAGAACAACTCTCACCCCCTTTGGACTTCTAGAATCGGGAGAGGAATGCTTACTCCATTTTCCTACACAACACACACAACCAAACTTTTTCCTACTTCTACTCCTATGCAATACTATTTTTTTTGGCTTTTTAAGGACAACTATTCTAATCTTGAGAAATAACTTGCAACTAGGAAGAAAGAAGAGGGATTGTGAGCTCGAGATAATTTTGGTGCTTTTGGGTGTGGAATTGAGTTCACAATGCATGGGTATTTATAGGGGAAGAAGGGCAAGTGGTCAACACCCCCAATGTCGGGGTCGGCCGACCTCCCCATAAGCACTATGTTTCAAAATTTTGAATCATGGTAGGGAATCTTGTAACATATATGAACTCTGTTCTAGAGATTAGCCAATTTAGGGGTCGGCTGACCCCTACCCTAAGCACTTTAGCACTCTAAATGATGTGGCATTAAGTGTCTACTAAAGTAAAGCATAGGCCTGAACAAGAAGTAAAGTTCTTTTATAAGATTCCCTTGCCTAGTGCTATGTGAAAGAGAAGATTATTTACAAAAGTGGAGATATGCTTAAAGTGGTTGTGAGGGATCATGATAGCACTAGAACATGTCTAGGAGACTACTTTGCAGGTTTAAGCTGGTGCACAGGTCCCAAACGGACCATTTCTTTTTAGACTTTGGCTTGTGTGTCATGCATGGGGTTCTAAAGCAAAGCAAATGGGAGATAGCAGACTGCCAAAAGGGCAAGTCTTGGGGTCGACCGACCCCAACTTGAATGCTCCAGGAGCATCCAAGTGCTGACCTCAACACATTGCATCAAACCAAAGTGTAAGACTGCAAGTGAACCCAATGATGGGGTCGGCTAACCCCACCTCTAGGTGATCCACAGGTCAAAATTGTATTGCAAGTTGTTCTCAAGATTTTTATTTATTATTCCTAAGCATTTTGTTGAAGGGAAATATGCAAAACTAAACTAATCATGCAATTGGAAGGGAAATGCAAGAATTGAAGTGCAATTGTTGACACCGTTTTTGGACACATATCTTTAGACGCGTGTCAGGAGTTAATGAGGTGTAGATCGGAAAACTGACAAGTGGAGACTGGTCTACAAAAGAGTTGCCGATGAGGGTTGGTGCCGATGGGAAAATGACAGAATATGAGTGGTGATGGGTTCGTGCCGATGACTAGTATTGATGGCTGCCGATGGCTGTGAGAGGTGGTCTGCCGATGGTTATGAAAAAAAGCGCAGGGATTGCCGATTGACTCGTGACAGTGTACCGATCGGTTGTGGAGGATAATTTAAAGCTTTCCATAGTTATTAGAGTTTGTTTTGTATACGGATTCTGTTTAATATGGAGTTTGAGTCCTAGTCGTGTCTGATTGTAGCTCTTTGAGGCAGGGTATAAATATAGACCCCATGGCAATGTAATGAGATATCTATCAATCAATCAAACACAAGTTTTTACACATATTCTAGCATCTACTTTTTGACGACTTCGTCAAATTTTCTTTTCACTACGAGTTCTTAGGAATTCGTCGAGTCAAACTCGGCATGTTCTCAAAGTTCCGTGTGAGCACCTCTTGGCCGTGACATCCGGGCGCATCGCTGTTGTCGGGACCAAAGTGTTTGAGTTACCACCTTTGTCGATTGTAAGGTCAAATCGGCTGGCACGCCTTAACGTTTGAATCGGGTATTAGCCCTGTAACACCCTAGGTGTTAAGCATGCACTTAGTCTCATCAAAGTCATGCATAAGCACTCTCATCAGTCATAAGCATCATGAGCATGTCATTCTTCTAAGAATATGGTTTTATGTGCATCATTTCATGTGCTTTAATTATGTTAAAAATGTGATGCTTGTTTCTAAAATTGTGAAATATTCAAATTAGGTTGCTTTATGTGTAAGAAGAATTTAGAATATTTTTGTGCAATTTTTGGAGCTATGGAATTTGAGAAATGGAATTTATACAAAAATATCCAAAAAGAATTTATTTAAAACCTAGAACTGAGTTTTAACTTGTAATTCAAATTCTGTTTGGAATTTGGTCTTGCTTGTTAAAGCAAAGTTGTAGAGTTTTTGCTTTGGAACAACTTTGTTTTCGGGAGCAAGAGGTGAAAATGATTTTAAATTGGTCCAAATGAATTTAGAAAGAATTTGAGAAAAGAATTTCAAAAAAAAAAGAGAAAGGGGGCAGGCGCTGCTGGACCGACCCGCCTCCCTTCTGGCCAAGCTGGGCAGCGCGGCCCGCTTCCCCTCCTCTCTCTCCCGCGCGCGCGGCGCCCGCCTTGCTCCACCCGGCGCCGGCCACGTGGCGGCCGTACGCCGGCGTTGGGCACGCCGCGGCCGGCCTCCAACCCCCCCTGGTCGGGACGCCGGCGCAGGCTCCCAGGCCACTCCCTCCATTCTGTCTCCCCCGCGCCCTCCTTCTCCTTCCTCCTCCGCTCGCACCGCGCAGCAGCAGCCGCTCCTCCACGCGCCATTGCCGGAGAGAGCTCCGCCGCTCGTCGCCGGCCACACCAGAGCCTCAAGCTCGACGCCGAGAGCACCAGGGCACTCGCCGTCGCTAGGGTAAGCTCGTGCGAACGTTCTACCGAGGTGAGAGTCCGTCGAGCGCCGTGAATCGCTCGCTGGAGTTACCCCGAGCTCGCCGGAGTACTCCGCCGCGACGGATCTAGCGTTTCCCTGCCTCTTTTCGCTCGTTCTCTGTTGCGCTAGGTCGGTAGGAAGGTGAGGAAGCTCGGAGAGGCGTTTGCGCACGCTCTACCGCGCCGGAGCAGCCTGGCCACGGCGAGCAGTGCCGCCGTGCCGCCATGCATGCTCGCCGGAGGTGTTCCGGCCGTCCTCTGGTCGATCCAATGGTACCGCTGGGTGCGTCTTGCTGCGGGGAGCACGTTGGTGCTAACCCCGTGGCCGGAGACCTCACCGCCGGCGAGATCCGCTCGTTGGAGGTGAGCTCCCTCTCGGTCTCGCTGACTGGTGGGGTCGGGGATCCACTGTCAGTCGCAGGGGTACCCCGGTGGGTGTAGATCTGGGTGTGCGTAGCCTTTTTCGTCAGTTTTCTTGAAAAAGTGTTTTCCAGAAATTGATTTAAAGTTTGTAAAATCTATATCTTGAGTTCTACAACTCCAAATTGAATGAAATAAATTTTGGTGTGCTCTATATTTCCAGATCTACAGTTTGATGTAATTGCATGTCATGTTGGAGTAACTTTTCTGTGTGAACATATTTTATCCATGATTTTGTTAAACTTGGAAAATGCATAGTAAATAAAATATGGCTCAGAAAAATGTGAAACTTGATTTGTTGGCTTTCCATGTGTGTTTGCTCACTGGGAAAAAGTGGGTACATATTATTTGGTGTATAAATGAATTTATGGTCATTTAAATGCTTGCATGGCAGTGATTTATGATTTTTAATAATTAATTGGGTCATGCAATAAATCTGGAAAATTTTATGGGTGTTTCTTATGATATTATGCAAATTGTAAAAATATGAAATCTGTTGGTTAACACTTGTATCCCAGTAGAGTGATTTTACTTGCCTTATTAATTAATCTTGTAATTTTTGTGGCTCAAAATAAGTATCCAAAAATCATGAAAAATTTACAGTAGACTTTATGCTTAGCTGGTAGTCTCCTGTAATTTTTGTCGAATTTATTGATGAACAGAATTGCATTTGATTTTTAATGGGCTTAGAAATGAATAAAGAAAACTATGAAGGGTGTATATATATAGGTTGAATGGAATAAGTTGGGTTTGGTGTATCTTTGAAGCATCATGGGGGTTGCTGGTTGCATTTGAAAAATATCTGTAAAAGAGAATGCAACAGATGCTTAATTTAGTTATTGTTCCCGGATGATGTTGACTACCTTGTGATAAGCATGACCAAGTGCATCACCTATGCATCATAACATGACTCCTTTGACACTCTCTCTTACAAGCATCCACTCGGGCATCTCACACTCCACTCATGAGCATATATGCATCATACAGGCTCACAGGAGAACGAAGTGGGACCCGAGGAACCCGAGGAGATACAGGAGCAGGAACCTCCGGAAGCACAGGAACCCGTAGAGGAATTGCAAGAGTGTCCGGATCACCGACCCAGCACGTTTGAGAAAGGCAAGCCCCGGAGCATTCTAAGTCTCCCTATTCTCGCTAACTTATATAAAGTGCTATACTTGTTCTACTGTATTGCATATTAAGTGATAGGAGTTGCCTGATACCGTTGCTGCATGAGTACTCCTTGTTATTCCTACTCATTCAACTACCTTGTCCTATGTAGATAGGCACGGAGTCTATGCTTAGCTTGCTTAGTTCGGTAGAAGTCGGGTGATTCCCTGTCACCTGCGAGACATAGGTGGATACCTGCTTGTTTAAGCATTGGTTGCTCGGGAAAAAGAATAACCAAGTGTGGAATGAATTTGGAGACCGGGCAGGGTCTTATGGTGGGTTGACCATGGTGCCCCTGCCTGTGCCGATTAAGGACCGATCGTTGATGGCCCTCTTGTCATGTTGAACGCATGCCCCACACTTAGCTGGAAGGATAAGTCGTTCCGACCGCGAAGCCTGAACACTATCCAGGCCGGGAATCGAGCCGCCATGCGCTGTATTGGTGATGGTTGAGGAGAACGACGAGGGCGCGGCGCGCAACCTTGGTATACCTTGGATACCTCGGTCGCCGGAACGGTCCTCGGGTACTGGCGGTGCCTGCTGAACCCGCGAATTGGTCCTGGATAGTGTAATATGGTGATCTGTAGCTCACTTGATCAGTGAGTGTGGTTTGTGTGGGGAATACCTCGCCAGCTGGTTAGAAATCGATTCGAATCGCCATCGCTCCTGGATAGTGAGCACTTGACATGAGCTTCGTCCTCGTAGTAAGGACTATGGAACACTTGGGTTATAATGATGAATGGTTAAAGAAATGCTATGATGAGGTACTATCATAGTCTCATACTTGCTTGTAATAGCACAGGAGCAAACCTAGATAATAGGTAATGATACTTTCAACTTGAGCAGATTAAAAGAAGAAAAGATTTATGTAGGTTAGGGTAATAAAACCTTGCGGTCTTTGTAAAATGGTTGTCAGCTACTATTCCCACGTTAGCCTTCATGATCCTTGATGAGTCTTTATTTTAAGTTTATGGTGGGTAAGTCTAGCTGAGTACCTTCTTGTACTCAGGGTTCTATTCCCACGTTGTTTTGCAGATGGTCAAATGTACTATGGTTATTGCATCCTCTGTCTGTACCCAGCTATGGGTGATGACTAGACCAAGGGCGATGGTCTCTCCGTCTCTTCCTTTGCTTTTGTGGGAATGACCAAACTATGGCACTGTATCAGACTTATTGTGTGTGTTGTAATTTCGAACTATGAAGCTTCCGCTACTTGAAGAACTTGGTTTGTAATAACTTAAGTACTCCGATGTGTTTCATGAATGTTGTAATCTGAATGTACTTGTGGATGGCGGCCGCTAAACTTATTACGATCTTGGCTGTATGCGATGTGTGGTTTGAAATCCTTCGAGATTTCAGGGACTACCGGGATTATATGGGCTTAAGCGTGATGGTTCGACTATGCAAATGGTCACTATTAGGCTTAATCTCTTATAATTTGGTCGGTTCTGTTACAGCTGGCATCGGAGCAAGGTTTAGCGAGTTACTGTTCATAAGTACGTTTTAAACAAAAGTCTAAACCGGTTTAGTAAAAGATTTTATTAATTAATTAATAATGATCAAGGTGTTAAACTAAGTTTTGGGAAAATTATCTAGTGTGCCATGGTCATATCCTTTATGCCCAGTTAAGGACTCTAAGGTGGCTAGCTAAGTACTGACTTGGGGGTTAATGCATCATATTTTTATTTCGTCGCTCATACGGCGTGCAATAGTATGAGTGCCATTCATTTGAGTGGTAATGTATGGATCAATTCTTCCTCTACGCCATGGTAAGTGGGAGTTGTGAGAGCATGATCGGATACACTGCCGGTCTAGGGAAGTGTTGTCAGGTGCTGTGTCATGCACACATGTTGGTGTGTCTTGGGAACAGTACCGCATGCTGGGAATTCCGTCCTGAGAGGCGATGCCGTCATTAGGGCGATGATGTGGGTAGTGACACGTCACACGCATGGACGGGTGTCTGTGTATGTGAAGTATATAGTTTTAAATTTTGTTCTGCACGATCATACTGTGGGTGGGCTGAAATGAGTTTTTTGCAGGTACCCTAACCACGTTCTCGCTTAGAACGCTAGTTACGTTATGAGCGAACGTTGTATGCCACCGCGTATACCGCTTAGTGTTAACCTTTGTTTTCTAAGTTTGTGAGATCGTAAGTTCGTACATGCATCATGTGCATTTCATATCATTGCTTACTTTCCCCCTTAATTTAATCTGTCCCAATTTTAAATGAAATAAATAAAGGTAATCCTCGCTCTTACCCACGGTATTCCATTTGCAGCAGATGGCACGCACTAGGCTCACCGCTCGCAAGTCCACTGGTGGGCGGGCCCCTCGCCGTCCGTTGGCAGCTAGGAGCTCGCGGCATAAGAGCAAGTTCCTAGAGGAGTTTGGGATGCCCACTTTGCTTTGGAGGGTGCTCAGTTCGATGGGGTATCCCGAAGGAAGGGAGCCTCGCTACTATTGGGATAAGGAGCCGCTTGGTGACGAGACCCTGGTGGGGATCGAGGCAGTTGTCCCTACCAGTGGAGGAGACCCTGCTTGGGGCGGTTGGGTGTACGAGTCTCGAGGTGTCACGCCTTTCCACGGTGCCAGCAGGGCAGCTTTCGCAGTTTTGAGGGACCTCATGGAGAGGTTTCCACAGGAGCTGGCCCACGCCTTCGCTGGGGTGTTTCCCCGGGGTGACCCTTACACTTCGGTGTGGGATCAGTCCGAGGTGAATGCTCTAGAGAGGAGTGCGGATGAGGACCAGCACAGTGACAGTGCAGCTATGGGTGCCATGTACGCGTTGATGAAGACCTATGGAGGCCTGGAGCGTTGTTTGGGTCGCTTGTCCGGGTCTCTTCTCACCGTCCAGGATGAGAAGCGTCAGTTGCAGCGTGAGTTTGACTCTGAGGTTGAGAGGCTACAGGCAGAGTTGGCTCGTGTGACCAGAGAGAGAGACCAGGCAGTCCAGAAGAACAGTGAGCTGAGTCAGGACCTGCTTGCAGTGCGGGAGCAGAAGGACAGGGTGACTACTGCTCACAGGAACTGCGAGTGCATGCTAGTCCATGTGCTTGGACAGAGGAATGAAGCCTGGCACGAGGAGGACACTTTGAGGGCCCGACAGCTGGAGCTAGAGCAGCAGCTAGCTAATGCCGAGGAGTACAATGAGAACTTGCATGAGGAGATCCACCAGCTGCATAAACAGCTCCACCCTCACCACCTGCCTGGAGCAGCGGAGCTAGACTCTGAGGACGAGATGGACGCGGATCCTGAGATAGGAGCAGCTGCTAGTGGTGACGAGGATGAGGATGGCTCTGGCATGGACAGTGATCATAGCGACTAGATGCTAGGGCTCTAGAGCTAGTCCTTCTCCTTTTGTGTTGTATGTTGCATGGCATGTCGTGTACTTTGGATCTGAGCTATGTAAGACCTTACGAGTTATGTTGAAAGTCCAGTATATGTATGCTGGCAAGTTGGATGTACGCGAACCTTGTTGCGTGAATGTTAAGTAATCTGTTAGTGATGTTGTGCGTGGATGATGAGTTGTTGTGCCTTTGTTTATTGTGTGAATTTATTCCCTCAGTAAATTCAGTATGGCACGATTTTACACATTTTCTACCGGTTTATGGCAACTCCTAACGATTGCTTATCATTGGCGTATGCAGATGGTGCAAACATGTGGCGGGGGTAACAGCAATCCGGGTCTTGGAGCAGGTACATCCGGAGGTGGGGCTCAACGGAATGAGGACCGAGCACCAACACCACCACCACCACCACCTCCCCCGTACACTGCGGATGTGTTTTTCACGCAGTTTCTGGGGAGCCCACGCAACATGGAACAGATGCAGCGCAACATGGAAGAAGCTTTGCGCAACATAGCTGACAACACCCGTCGTGGAGATAATCAGGGTGGCCGGGAGGTCAACCAGTACAGTTCGTTCAAGGACTTCATGGATACCAAGCCACCAATCTTTAAGGAGGCCTTGGAACCGCTCGAAGCAGATGAGTGGATCAACACCATGGAGCAGAAGTTTCGTCTTCTCCGAATGACAGAAGAACTCAAGGCTGAGTATGCGGCACATCAGTTGCAAGGACCTGCTGGGATTTGGTGGTCCCATCACCGTACCACCTACCCAGAGGGGACACCAATCACCTGGAACCGCTTCACCACCGCTTTCCGGGGAAATTACATTCCTCCTGGTGTGGTTGAAATGAAGGTTGGGGAGTTCATGAGGCTGTCCCAAGGGACGAAGTCTGTGATGGAATATCTACACGCTTTCAACAATCTCGCTCGCTATGCCCCTGAGTTTGTGAACACGGAGGCTAAGAAGATTGCTAGTTTCCAGAGAGGCTTGAATCCAAAGATGCTGAAGACCATGGGTACAGGGGCCAGGGCTACTTTCAATGCCTATATCAGTGACTGTCTGACCCAAGAGAACAATAACAACAACTACAGTGCATCCAAGTCACGTAAAAGGGCTTTTGAAGCAGGATCAGCCCAGTCCAGGGCACCAGTGGCAGGGCGACAGCAGTATCGTCCTCCTGCCCCGGGTGCTAGGTTCCGACCACCGCAGAGAAGGAACACCGGGCATCCAACCTAGCAGAAGTCGTACAAGGTGGCGATAGCGCCTGCCAAGCCAAAGGCAATTCAAGCCGCAGCACCTGCCGCCAACAATGCGCCCAAGGGTCCGTGCTATAACTGCCACAAGATGGGGCACTTTGCTAAGGAATGTCCCTACCCCAAAAGGCAGCAGCCAACCTATCCAGCTCGGGTGCATCATACCTCGATTGAGGAAATCCCGGAAGGAGAACCGGTAACAGCTGGTATGTTTTCTGTCAACCAACATCTTGCAGTTGTTTTGTTTGATTCTGGATCATCGCATTCATTCATGAGCCAAGCATTTGCACAAAAGCATAATCAACCAGTTACAGATCTGGGCTATGGCTACCGCATCAGCTCAGCAGGGGCAGATGTGTTGACCAATAGAGTGGTCCGAGGGGCAACCCTGGAGATAAGTGGCCGAGTTTTTCGGGTAAATCTAGTGGTCATGCCTGGGTTAGTTTTGGATGTTATCATGGGCATGAACTGGATGAGAGAATGGGATGCTATCATAGATACTGGAAAGAGGATGTTATCTCTCAGAGAACCACAGGGCAGTAACTCTTTTCAAGTACCTCTGCCCCGTCGTCTTGACTTTGCTAGCATCTCCTGTGCTACGCACGTGGTCCCTTTACCACAGATTCCAGTAGTCTGTGAGTTCCCTGATGTGTTTCCCGAGGAGTTACCAGGACTTCCCCCAGATAGGGAGGTAGAGTTTGCAATCGAGTTGATACCAGGTACAACACCAATATCTAGAAGGCCGTACCGGATGCCACCAAACGAACTCGCAGAGCTGAAGAAGCAACTGAAGGAGTTACTAGAAAAAGGGTTCATCCGGCCAAGCTCGTCGGAATGGGGTTGTCCAGCGTTGTTTGTGAAAAAGAAGGATCAGTCGTTGCGCATGTGCGTGGACTATCGTCCACTCAATGCAGTGACAATCAAAAATAAGTATCCCTTGCCAAGGATTGATATCCTGTTTGATCAGTTATCCAAGGCAAGAGTGTATTCTAAGATAGATTTGAGATCTGGGTATCACCAAATCAAGATTCGTCCGCAAGATATCCCGAAGACTGCTTTTTCCACCAGGTATGGGTTGTACGAGTATCTTGTCATGTCCTTTGGGTTGACAAATGCTCCTGCATACTTTATGTATCTGATGAATTCAGTCTTTATGCCGGAATTGGATAAGTTTGTTGTAGTGTTTATCGATGATATCCTGGTGTATTCAGAAAATGAGCAAGATCACGTCGAGCATCTGAGAATCGTGCTGACACGGTTACGAGAGCATCAGCTATATGCCAAGTTCAGCAAGTGTGAGTTCTGGTTAAAGAAAGTTCCTTTCCTAGGGCACATTCTGTCTGAAGAAGGAATTGCTGTGGATCCATCAAAAGTGCAGGAAGTCATGGACTGGAAGGCACCAACTTCGGTCTCGGAAGTTAGAAGTTTTCTTGGTCTGGCCGGGTATTATCGTCGTTTTATACCTAACTTCTCCAAGATTGCTAAGCCAATGACAAGTTTGCTACAAAAGGACCATAAGTTTGTCTGGACGGAAGGGTGTGAGTTAGCCTTCCGCACCTTGCGAAAGTTGCTAACCACTGCTCCCGTTCTGGCACAACCTAATATAGAGAAGCCTTTTGATGTGTTTTGTGACGCATCGAAGAGTGGCCTGGGGTGTGTGTTGATGCAAGATGGCAGGGTGATAGCTTATGCTTCCCGACAGTTGAGAAAGCATGAAGTCAACTATCCAACGCACGACCTTGAGTTAGCAGCAGTGGTACATGCTTTGAAGATCTGGAGACATTATCTGCTAGGAAATAAGTGTCACATTTACACCGATCACAAGAGTTTGAAGTACATCTTCACTCAGTCCGAGCTGAATATGAGGCAACGACGATGGTTAGAGCTAATCAAGGATTATGATTTGGAAGTTCACTATCATCCAGGCAAAGCTAATGTGGTCGCAGATGCCTTGAGTCGCAAACCGCACTATCAAATGGTTCAACCGTTGTTTGAAGATGGGTTCAATCTTATGCATCCTGAGGTCTTATGTCATATACAACTCAGTTGTTCACTCGAGAGTCAAGTCATTGAAGGTCAGAAAACAGACAAGGGTATTTTCCACATCAAAGAGAAGATCAAAGATGACCCAAAGACTCAGTTTCGGGTTGATGAGAAGGGGGTACTGTGGTTTCAACAGCGGTTAGTGGTCCCGAAAGATCGGGAGTTGAAGAATCGCATCATGGATGAAGCCCATCTCTCTAAGCTTTCTATTCATCCTGGCAGCAGCAAAATGTATCAAGATCTAAGGCCCCACTTTTGGTGGACCAAGATGAAGAAAGAAATAGCCGCTTATGTGGCCCGTTGTGACACGTGTTGCAGAGTTAAGGCCATCCACATGAAACCTGCAGGTCTGTTACAACCGTTATCAGTTCTGGAGTGGAAATGGGAAGAGGTCCGTATGGACTTTATCACCGGCTTACCGACAACCAGGAAGGGGAATGACTCGATTTGGGTAATCATAGATCGATTAACCAAGTCGGCTCATTTCATTCCAGTCAAGAACACATACAGACCTCCCGAGTATGCTGATATATATATGGCTGAGATCGTCAAGTTGCATGGTATCCCCAAAACCATCATATCGGATAGAGGACCGCAGTTCACTGCTCACTTTTGGGAGCGCATGCATAAGAGTTTGGGGACCAGTTTGATAAGAAGCACGGCGTATCATCCCCAGACTTCAGGCCAAACAGAGAGGCTAAACCAAGTGTTAGAAGATATGCTGAGGGCCTATGTGCTATCGTCCAAGGGATCGTGGGAATCATGGTTACCTTTGGCTGAGTTCTCATACAATAATAGTTATCAAGAGAGCATCAAGATGGCCCCGTTCGAAGCTTTGTATGGGCGGAGATGTCGAACTCCATTAAACTGGGTGGAACCTGGTGAAAGGAGATACTATGGTATCGACTTTATGAATGATGCCGAGAAAAAGGTGCAGATTATACAGCAACATATGCAAGCAGCGCAATCACGACAGAAGAGTTATGCTGACAAGAGGAGAAGGCCGCTTGAGTTCAAAGTAGGCGACTATGTGTATCTCAAGGTTACGCCAATGAAGAAAATTCAACGTTTCCAAGTTCGAAGCAAGCTTGCACCCAGATATGTGGGACCATACCAAGTGCTAGAAAGGAAAGGCCCAGTGGCCTACAAGATTCAGTTACCTGAAGAGATGAGCTCGATCTTTCCAGTCTTCCATGTGTCGCAACTACGGAAATGTTTGAAGGTGCTGGAGCAAAGAATTGATCCTCGAGGAATCAAGATAAAAGCAGACCTGCAGTACAAAGAGCAGCCAGTGGGGATTGTGGATACCAAGGAGCGAGTAACCCGAAACAGAGTTGTTCGAACATACAAGGTGGTGTGGAGTCATCATGACGATAGGGATGCCACTTGGGAAACAGAGGATTACCTAAAAACAGTTTATCCAAAATTTCACAAGAAATGGTTGGTAACCCCAAAATCTCGGGACGAGATTTCCCTAAGGGGGGAAGGGCTGTAACACCCTAGGTGTTAAGCATGCACTTAGTCTCATCAAAGTCATGCATAAGCACTCTCATCAGTCATAAGCATCATGAGCATGTCATTCTTCTAAGAATATGGTTTTATGTGCATCATTTCATGTGCTTTAATTATGTTAAAAATGTGATGCTTGTTTCTAAAATTGTGAAATATTCAAATTAGGTTGCTTTATGTGTAAGAAGAATTTAGAACATTTTTGTGCAATTTTTGGAGCTATGGAATTTGAGAAATGGAATTTATACAAAAATATCCAAAAAGAATTTATTTAAAACCTAGAACTGAGTTTTAACTTGTAATTCAAATTCTGTTTGGAATTTGGTCTTGCTTGTTAAAGAAAAGTTGTAGAGTTTTTGCTTTGGAACAACTTTGTTTTTGGGAGCAAGAGGTGAAAATGATTTTAAATTGGTCCAAATGAATTTAGAAAGAATTTGAGAAAAGAATTTCAAAAAAAAAAAGAGAAAGGGGGTAGGCGCTGCTGGGCCGACCCGCCTCCCTTCTAGCCCAGCTGGGCAGCGCGGCCCGCTCCCCCTCCTCTCTCTCCCACGCGCGCGGCGCCCGCCTTGCTCCACCCGGCGCCGGCCACGTGGCGGCCGTACGCCGGCGTTGGGCGCGCCGCGGCCGGCCTCCAACCCCCCTGGTCGGGACGCCGGCGCAGGCTCCCAGGCCACTCCCTCCATTCTGTCTCCCCCGCGCCCTCCTTCTCCTTCCTCCTCCGCTCGCACCGCGCAGCAGCAGCCGCTCCTCCGCGCGCCATTGCCGGAGAGAGCTCCGCCGCTCGTCGCCGGCCACACCAGAGCCTCAAGCTCGACGCCGAGAGCACCAGGGCACTCGCCGTCGCTAGGGTAAGCTCGTGCGAACGTTCTACCGAGGTGAGAGTCCGTCGAGCGCCGTGAATCGCTCGCCGGAGTTACCCCGAGCTCGCCGGAGTACTCCGCCGCGACGGATCTAGCGTTTCCCTACCTCTTTTCGCTCGTTCTCTGTTGCGCTAGGTCGGTAGGAAGGTGAGGAAGCTCGGAGAGGCGTTTGCGCACGCTCTACCGCGCCGGAGCAGCCTGGCCACGGCGAGCAGCGCCGCCGTGCCGCCATGCATGCTCGCCGGAGGTGTTCCGGCCGTCCTCTGGTCGATCCAAGGGTACCGCTGGGTGCGTCTTGCTGCGGGGAGCACGTTGGTGCTCACCCCGTGGCCGGAGACCTCACCGCCGGCGAGATCCGCTCGTCGGAGGTGAGCTCCCTCTCGGTCTCGCTGACTGGTGGGGTCGGGGACCCACTGTCAGTCGCAGGGGTACCCCGGTGGGTGTAGATCTGGGTGTGCGTAGCCTTTTTCGTCGGTTTTCTTGAAAAAGTGTTTTCCAGAAATTGATTTAAAGTTTGTAAAATCTATATCTTGAGTTCTACAGCTCCAAATTGAATGAAATAATTTTTGGTGTGCTCTATATTTCCAGATCTACAGTTTGATGTAATTGCATGTCATGTTGGAGTAACTTTTCTGTGCGAATATATTTTATCCATGATTTTGTTAAACTTGGAAAATGCATAGTAAATAAAATATGGCTCAGAAAAATGTGAAACTTGATTTGTTGGCTTTGCATGTGTGTTTCCTCACTGGGAAAAAGTGGGTACATATTATTTAGTGTATAAATGAATTTATGGTAATTTAAATGCTTGCATGGCAGTGATTTATGATTTTTAATAATTAATTGGGTCAGGCAATAAATCTGGAAAATTTTGTGGGTGTTTCTTATGATATAATGCAAATTGTAAAAATATGAAATCTGTTGTTTAACACTTGTATCCCAGTAGAGTGATTTTACTTGCCTTATTAATTAATCTTGTAATTTTTGTGGCTCAAAATAAGTATCCAAAAATCATGAAAAATTTACAGTAGACTTTATGCTTAGCTGGTAGTCTCCTGTAATTTTTGTGGAATTTATTGATGAACAGAATTGCATTTGATTTTTAATGGGCTTAGAAATGAATAAAGAAAACTATGAAGGGTGTATATATATAGGTTGAATGGAATAAGTTGGGTTTGGTGTATCTTTGAAGCATCATGGGGGTTGCTGGTTGCATTTGAAAAATATCTGTAAAAGAGAATGCAACAGATGCTTAATTTAGTTATTGTTCCCGGATGATGTTGACTACCTTGTGATAAGCATGACCAAGTGCATCACCTATGCATCATAACATGACTCCTTTGACACTCTCTCTTACAAGCATCCACTCGGGCATCTCACACTCCACTCATGAGCATATATGCATCATACAGGCTCGCAGGAGAACGAAGTGGGACCCGAGGAACCCGAGGAGATACAGGAGCAGGAACCTCCGGAAGCACAGGAACCCGGAGAGGAATTGCAAGAGTGTCCAGATCACCGACCCAGCACGTTTGAGAAAGGCAAGCCCCGGAGCATTCTAAGTCTCCCTATTCTCGCTAACTTATATAAAGTGCTATACTTGTTCTACTGTATTGCATATTAAGTGATAGGAGTTGCCTGATACCGTTGCTGCATGAGTACTCCTTGTTATTCCTACTCATTCAACTACCTTGTCCTATGTAGATAGGCACGGAGTCTATGCTTAGCTTGCTTAGTTCGGTAGAAGTCGGGTGATTCCCTGTCACCTGCGAGACATAGGTGGATACCTGCTTGTTTAAGCATTGGTTGCTCGGGGAAAAGAATAACCAAGGGTGGAATGAATTTGGAGACCGGGCAGGGTCTTATGGTGGGTTGACCATGGTGCCCCTGCCTGTGCCGATTAAGGACCGATCGTTGACGGCCCTCTTGTCATGTTGAACGCATGCCCCACACTTAGCTGGAAGGATAAGTCGTTCCGACCGCGAAGCCTGAACACTATCCGGGCCAGGAATCGAGCCGCCATGCGCTGTATTGGTGATGGTTGAGGAGAACGACGAGGGCGCGGCGCGCAACCTTGGTATACCTTGGATACCTCGGTCGCCGGAACGGTTCTCGGGTACTGGCGGTGCCTGCCGAACCCGCGAATTGGTCCTGGATAGTGTAATACGGTGATCTGTAGCTCACTTGATCAGTGAGTGTGGTTTGTGTGGGGAATACCTCACCAGCTGGTTAGAAATCGATTCGAATCGCCATCGCTCCTGGATAGTGAGCACTTGACATGAGCTTCGTCCTCGTAGTAAGGACTATGGAACACTGGGGTTATAATGATGAATGGTTTAAGAAATGCTATGATGAGGTACTATCATAGTCTCATACTTGCTTGTAATAGCACAGGAGCAAACCTAGATAATAGGTAATGATACTTTCAACTTGAGCAGATTAAAAGAAGAAAAGATTTATGTAGGTTAGGGTAATAAAACCTTGCGGTCTTTGCAAAATGGTTGTCAGCTACCCCACTAAATAGCCTTCATGATCCTTGATGAGTCTTTATTTTAAGTTTATGGCGGGTAAGTCTAGCTGAGTACCTTCTCGTACTCAGGGTTCTATTCCCATGTTGTTTTGCAGATGGTCAAATGTACTATGGTTATTGCATCCTCTGTCTGTACCCAGCTATGGGTGATGACTAGACCAAGGGCGATGGTCACTCCGTCTCTTCCTTTGCTTTTGTGGGAATGACCAAACTATGGCACTGTATCAGACTTATTGTGTGTGTTGTAATTTCGAACTATGAAGCTTCCGCTGCTTGAAGAACTTGGTTTGTAATAACTTAAGTACTCCGATGTGTTTCATGAATGTTGTAATCTGAATGTAATTGTGGATGGCGGCCGCTAAACTTATTACGATCTTGGCTGTATGCGATGTGTGGTTTGAAATCCTTCGAGGTTTCACGGACTACCGGGATTATATGGGCTTAAGCGTGATGGTTCGACTATGCAAATGGTCACTATTAGGCTTAATCTCTTATAATTTGGTCGGTTCTGTTACAAGCCCTTTGTGTTTGCAGATTAGCTTTTGCATCAACACATCTTTTGGCACGCCCAGTGCGACTTAAATTCAAGATCAAGATCAACATGTAGAACACTGATTTCGACTTGGAGAACGTCATCCCCATGACGGAAGCCAATCTCAGAGATGAGCAGAAGCAAGCTATGGCGAAAGCTATGGAGGACTACAAGCAGCTATGCTCGAAATCCTTTGGCATCAACAGGAGTGGCGTGCTGATGCAAATGGAAGCATTGCCAATGCCTCGGCAAATCACTTTTGAAGCCAATCCTGGTAAACTTCAAGAGATGGTTGATAGTGCTATTAATCGTGCTCTAATCAATCAATCTAGTGTGCTATCCAATACAATTTTCAATGTTGTGGCTAGAACTTTCAAAGAAGGAGAAGTCCCGCTATCTTATGTGGGTCCTGCCTACCATTAGCCAGGGTCATCATTGGTTACGGCTCCATCGGCTACTACAGCCGTTGCGGGTACCGAAGCTACTTCTCCTCCAAGCAATGTCAGGATCTGTTCCTCCCAACTGGTGGGGATATGGTATGCCCCCGGAGTTTATGGCAAAAAACTCTGGGACATCTCAAGCGGCTGACGTGACAGGCAAGGCTCCTATGGCATCGGCACCTCCAGGCCCGCCGATGACTCAGAATCCCAGTATTCTACAACTACTACTACAAGACCTTTTACTGGGAATTCTCAAGTGCCAATGTTCCAGATGCCTTAACGGATCGGCAGATCTAATGTCGATGCAGCAGAGGTTTATGACACAGCCAGGGTATGTCAATTCAATGATGATTCCCAACTATCAGTCATCGGCAGGACCTACACTGATGAACGTTAATAATGGATGGATGTTGACGGTCCTTAAGTACTAAAATTAATAATCAAATAAACATGGAAAAGGATCAATATGAAATAAACATCTAGAATTAGGGTTTTATCTGACAGAAGTCCACGATCTTTGGTGTTTATCTATTTCTGCAGAGGGTTATCAGAGAATATGGAGAGAAGGCCCACATGTCATGTTTACAACGAGATAATTACGTGCCGCGCAATTTTCCTCAATCTAGAAGGGTCCAGAAGCCACGGGAACGAACGAGAGCACGATCAGGCTCGGGGGCAGGGCGGCCGCCCACCCCCCTTGGGCGCCCGCCTAGGGTCGAAGACCAATCGGGACTCTGCTTCGGGACTACGCTCCACCGACCTAAAGGATCAATCTAAACCATACAATCTATGTCGGTTTGATCCAATGGCTCACGTTCACTTGAGGGGACTATAAAACCAAGGCCAAATCCCCCTGGAAGGAGGAGAAGAGAAGAAATAATTATTCAGAGGTAGCCATCAAAGTTAGGGTTTAGAGCTTCTCTCCCACAGAGAATTAGAATTAGCTACTCCCTAATCCTTCAAGTTTAGAGGTTTGATTGAGAAGTAGAGCACTACGCTCTGGATTCGGATCTTCGGTAATAAAGATTGGTATTATTCATATCTTTCTCTAATTCTTTGTTCTAATTGCATTATGTCTCTAATTATTATGTTCTTAGTTTGTTCTAGTTCTATATTTGATATAGTTCTAATTGATAATGAGTTTATGTATAAGTTTGCAAAGCGCTTAGCTCTTGACGCGAGGGAGTTAGGTGATAGATCACATGTGAGCGTGGTGCTTAGATGTTATTTATCTGCAAATGTATCCTATTGCCCGGGTCGTGTGGTAGTTCGCGATAGTGACAGCTTCGTTGATTCTTATATAGTCCACCGTCCGTTGATAGGACAGGGAGAACCGGTATTGTGGAGTAAGTCAAGCGATGCTCTGATTTACTTTATCAATGTTCCTTATACATGAATGAAGAGTCTTTTATGCTATATATGATCTTGTAGATAACTAGAGTAGATTATGACTTAGTAGTTAGTAGATAACTTAGAATCCATTCTCTAGCTAATCCGACATCACCTACATAGATGAGGAGTAGTCTATTTTCTAATCGCTGTGTTATCTACCCATGAACTTATACTTTATTATCATTATCTTTATGGTTTACCCCCTGCTAAAGTAAGTGACTGTGTGACGAGTTTCTCATTAGTAATCATGTTCTTGCAAGTTTATCTCTAGTCTATGCCTTGATAGATTTTGCCCCCTTGTTTTAATTTCATCCCTCGAGCAAAATTATAAATAACGATACCTAGAATACTTATCCTGGTGAAATGCTACAATGAGGTGTTTTATCTGTGCGCTTGCGGATAGAATAGATTATTTTCTAGAAGAGCCTTTACATTTATAAATACCTTTGTACACTCTGGTACCATGCTGGGGATGACAACCTAGTATCTAAGTGGTGTTAGCTAGTGTCAACAAGCATTTCTGGCGCCGTTGCCGGGGATTATACGAGTAATAAAGGGGAACAAAAGGGTAATACTTAGGAAAGCTAGAAAATCAATCAAGGTTATTCATATAAAACATTAGACTAGACTATAGAGAAATAATTGCATAAAACAGCTACTAAGTGAGAAATCATAACAAGGCACCTCTACTTTGGCAGGTTCACCCTATTGTTTTTCTATGTTTACATTTTTATATAGGATATATCAGGATTGACTTTGGGTACATTCAACTCTTCATCATTAGAACCAAAGCAATCAAGAGAAGAAGAAGATAGCTACCAATTGCTGAAGATATGGCACAAAAGACCCTACAAGAATTCTCTGCTCCAAGTCTTGACAACATTCCAACTGGTCCAAGATTTGCAGTAGAAGAAGGAATACCTGAGTTTGAGCTCAAGTCAAGCCTCATCAATTTGGTGCAAGCTACACAATTCAGTGGAAAGGCACATGAAGATGCTAGTGCACACTTGCAGAATTTCTTTGAGATTGGAAGCACAATCCACATCAACAGAGTTGACAAAGACGTCATACTGCTTTGCCTTTTTCCATTCTCACTAGAAGGAAAAGCGAGGAAGTGGTTCTACACTCATCAAGATAACATCAACAACTGGACGAACTTGTCAGATGCCTTTCTATCAAAGTTTTTCCCTATAGGCAAAACAACTGCCTTAAGAGGAAATATTGTCAGTTTCCAACAGCAGAAGACAGAAGCCATTTCAGAAGCATGGGAGCATTTTCAAGGATACATATGTTGACGGTCCTTAAGTATCAAATTTAATTATCAAATAAACAAAGAAAAGGATCCAAATCAAATCAACATCTAGACTTAGGGTTTTATCTGACATAATTCCACAAGTTTTGGTGTTTGTCTATTTCTTCAGGGGGTTATCAGGAAATAAGGAAGAAAGGCCCACATGTCGGGATTACATAGAGATATCAACCCACCGCGCAATTTTCTACCATCTAGAAGACTCCAGAAGCCACGGGAAGGAAGCGGAGCCCGAAAGGGGCCAGGCCTAGGGCGCCCGCCCTGAGGACCTTGGCGCCCGCCCACCTCTGGACCCCGTTCCGGACTCTCTTCGCACACGACGTTCCACCGACCTATTGGATCCAGAATAACATAGTACCACCTCGCCTATCGACCCAAAAACGCATAGAAGGGGAGGACTATATAAGGAGACCCCCTTTGGCCCCTGGAGGAGACAAGAAATTATCATAGAGATTAAGGGGTGCCCTCGAAGGAAAATCTCTTCTCTAAATAATATTTCTTTTTAGGCTTAGCAACCAATGTAAAGTAGAAATAGATCTTCTAGTTTCTACTAGATTGAGAGAGATAGAGTGGAGGTGTGGATCAGAGGAAGGCCGGCCTGTCGGTGTCTACTCCGAGTTGTACCTACGGGATCAAGTCTCCTAACCCGAGGCTTGCTTCTAAGATTCTTGAGTAATTCGACTTCTAATACTAGTAAGTTCTTGTTTTATTTTTCTTTGGTTTATGAGTTTACTTTAATCCTCTTCTGGTTGAGTATTAGAGTAATCACTTGTTAGCGTAAACGTGGTGTTTAGGCTAGGGTACTCATAGATATCCCCTGACTAGCTGGACCGTGGTAGTAGCGAGGAACGTGACATTTCCGAGTTACCTTTGCAGATCACATCTCGTTAGCAGGACGGGTAGGTTTATAGGTGCGGGTCGAACATCCTTTGTGTTGTCTAGATTCCGTGAGCCTCCCCAATAGAATAGTAGATCATCCTTACCAAGGTTAGAACGAGACTAAGGTTGTAGTCTTCTCTATACATCACTCACATCGAGAGACATTCTTTGTAACCTAAAGGGATAGTAGCAATAGATTTGGTTAGTCACTCCCAGTGGTAAAAATAGAAATACGATAACTCTGGATAATCTCCCGGGTGAAATGCTCACCGATATCCGTGCGCTTGCGGATCATTTCCTTATTGCGTTACCAAATATCAACAAGCATTTCTGGCGCCGTTGCTGGGGAGAAAGACGGTTTGCTGAGATAACTTTGAGTCTTGCTATTATCTTGTATTATACTTTTATACTTTTATTCTTTTATCATTTTATTTTTATTTTTATGGATAACTCAAATTCCATACCTATTATTGAATTCTTTGCACCTTCGGAGACCAGCCATAGACCATGGGAGTCAACACGTCCTGCCCCTAATTATGATCTGTGTCCGGAGTTGATTGCAATAGGTCAAAACTAACCCTTTTCTATAGCTGAGGTCCTATCTTTTAATCAAGAAGATAATGCACTTTTAGCTACACCTAGGGAATCTTTTAATCTTTCTATAAATTCAGGTTTAGACCTAGCCCTACAAGACCATGTTTTTTCTCGATATTTTCACATTGGTCTTAATCATATAACCTTTGGTAGAGTCCTTCTTTCTTTATCTATTAGTAAAGGAAGGTATGTCTTCATTTGTGGACATCCTTCTTGTACTAGTCTTCATAGAAAAATCTTAGAAATAGAGAAGGAATCATCTCCCAGACGAGGAAAGGAAGTTTCAATAGCCGATTTCCAAACATTTCAATCCCATGATTCGGCTATCCATCCCATCCTTGAGCTTAATAAATTCTACTATGCTCTTTATCTTAAACCTCCCGATAATCCTATGAATTTGTCTAGACATCCCCTGCATAAGAAGGAGGATCGAGAAGAGCAACATCAATGGCTAGAGGGCATTAAAAAGCCATGTGCTATCACCATTGAATGGATGGATAAAACAAACTTGAGAGACAATCCTAGAGGAATTTTAAGCATTCATGAAGAATCAACCTTGGAGTTTGAGAATGAGAGAAACAACAGTGAGCATGTAAGTTATTTCATAAATATCTTACCCAGTCCTTGCTCATATAAAACATCTCTCCAATCAATTAGTCTCTCCAACCTTACCACATTTGAGATCTCCAACCCTCTCTTCTTTTCTATTTATAAAAACTTTAAAAGAGCGGTTGTCGATGCATATGTCTATAATAAATATTGCAGATGTCGTTGAGTTGATCTTGATATAGGTTGGTGTTGGAGGGGAAACCACTTCACCAACATAACATGATGGTTTCCCAAGGATAAGCTTAGCGTCCTTAAACAAGCACTTATCATATCGTAACATGAACTTCTAATTATTTAGAACATTGCCTTGTGTATTGAGCATATTGAGATAATTGTAGAAATATTCCTTCGGGTATTCTTGTCACTAACCTTTCTAGGATTGGAGCAAGAAGATCGGATGAATGACAAGCACAAGGTATGTCCAACCAACCATCACACAACATTGAATTAAATTCATCCAAACTTGAATTTTGCAAAATTCAAGCTTGGGGGAGTACTTTACATAAAAACATCCTTTGCCATGTTGCTACGTTGGTTGTCCCTACCTTTGAGAGATGCTCAATTTGTTAAGTACTAATTACACTACTTCACCTCTATTTGAGTAGATCGCTATAAATGCTCTCATGCTACCTTTATTTGCTTTAGTATATGTCTAGGTTTGGAGTAGTTTCATTTATCTCTTAAATCAAGCATGGTGCTTAGTTTAGGAATGATGATCTTACTTCCAAAGGATTTTTAAATTAAGCATGGTGCTTAGGTTAAAATGCCCTCCTAAATCAAATTAGACTTGGTGTCTAGGTTGATTTTTGAGCCGATAGTATGCTATAGTAGATATGGGATATTTTGTTGGACTAACCCCTGCAGGAAAACTTTCAATATCAACCTGGGAAGTCCTGAGATACAAACTCATTGGAGATAAAGGAGACACATGAAGTTTAACATTTTGCACAAGAAGGACATAGCTCATTCATCATAAAGAGATGATCCATGGAGGGTGCCACAAACACGATGCACAACCGCTAAGAAAGGAAAGCTTCCACAAGGTGATACTGTACCGTCACTCTTCAAGTAAGGTAACATTTTAAGGTACTTGACTATCACTTTTATAAGCTTCTCCTTGGTTCTAGCGTTCACATAAAATAAAGAGACAAACATGTATGATTTGTATCTCCAAATTAATCAACCCAATTAATTCAACATGATTAGTCCTTTAATCTTTGTTCTTAGTACTACCTTGGTGATCCCACACTCCTAATCATATAAGCTAAAGTATTGCACATTCAATCTTTAGAAGATATAAACAAAACATAAATATAGATAGATTATCTTTCCATTAGGTTGAGCCATCTGATCTAACAAAATGTTTTAAATGCTACACTCATGATCCATCAACTTTGTCTTGCTCACTATGCTTAAGGTTAGAGAAGAACAAATACACTTTTGGTTCTGTTGGTGTTTTCCACCAACAGGGCCCATGCACTTGATCTCTGCCTTGTCTCTATGAGCAGGACACATTTTGAGAAACGTGAAGGCGTTTTACAACTCCCAGATTCCATCAAGTGAAGAACCGGGATCTACAAGCACAAACACAATGGAGATCAGGCGATAACTTTTCCAAAAAGAATATTGAAGAACCTTTGTGTCCGAGTTGGTACCTTGTATGCCCCAGTAGACTTCGTAGTGGTAGAGACCGGAAATGATGAGAGAGCACCTATCATCCTAGGGAGGCCATTCTTGAACACCACGGGAGCTATCAACTACGTTAGTGCTGCCAAGATTAGTTTCTACATCAAGGGGAAGAAGGAGACTTTCCTTCAAGAACAAGACTACACAAGCTTCAGAGCAATCCCGACATAAACCAAGGAAGAGGACCAACAGGAGGAACAGGAACAAGCAAATGTGGACCGAGTCAGCTAAGATGGTCACTGCAGCTCAAGGAGGTCAAGATCGTCGACTCAAGTCACCTTTCTTGATCAAGAAGGATGACCCTGGTGTTCCAAGAATCGAATGCACAAACAATGGATACTCTTTTTAGAAGACACTCTACGACACCGGATCTGACGACAACATAATGGCCGCAGTCACTTATCAGCTCCTGCATAGAACCATGCCCCTACAACCAAGATACATTCAGCTTCAAACAACTTTCAGGTCATTGACATGGGAGAAGACAAGTATGATCCATCCACCATCCTTGGAAGACCGTTCCTAAACACTATCAAAGCCATTATCTATATTGGAACCGGAGAAGACCACATGCACTTCCCCTCTGAGAAGGTACGCCACTACTTTAATGATTCTAACTATATAGTTGAAGATTCTAAGCAGGTCAGGACAAGAAGAAGACAAACCGCAACCAGAGGAGGCAATTCATCAAGGACGGATGGGTAGACTACAAAGGAGAAGTGATAAGGACTGAAGACATACAACTTGAACAGAACTGTCCTGAGGAGACCGTAGCACCGAGTCAGAAAGAGAAGATAGTTATACACGAAACGGAGGCGCCACCGGAATCACCGACTACGTCATCCAGCGAATCCCAGGACGACTGAGAAAACGGAGAGTCCCGTTCGGAGGACTTAAAAACACCAAACGCCTTGCCAAGAGGTAAACTTGGTAGTTATCCTTTCCCTTTTAATTATTTCAAATAGTTTACTTAGTTAATCATGTTCGTATTATTCTAGAAAGAAAATAAAATTGTGAAAAAAACTATAAGCCCCATGTGAGTAGACGAGTGGCATAAAACCCATAAGTACATTCACTATGGTGGCATAAAAATAAAATAAATATTTTTCTGCTTTATAAAAACAAAAATATAAAAACAGGGAGTAATATTTATTAAGGAGTCTCAACATGATAAAGGCTAGATATTTATGCTAACACTTAATCAGTTCCACAAGCTTTGTTGTCTATTTGAGCTCCACAGAATTTAAGATTCAAGAAGACTAGCAGACGGAGGACATTCTAATCGCTGTCAAAATACTGCTGACTTTCAAACACACCTCTGCCACCTGCTAGCTACATCAAGAGAAATTACGTCAAAATTCAGTTTGGGGGAGAGCACCCCCATTTATCTCGATAAGTATTTCTATCTATCTATCTTTATACTTATATTATATTAGAATATTAAAATACATAAACTATGAAAAACCAAATAAAGATTTCATGCTTATTTGTCTTTTGCTTAGTGTGTTTAATAAATAAATAAAGTGGCTATGCTGATCTGTATCTAAATAAAACTTAAGCATGGATATGATGAATAGTTGCTCTGCCTAATTTGCACATTTTAAGTTCTCTCTCAAGTTTAGACATAACTGTTATAATTTAAAGCTTGCTCTAGACCTAAACTTGTGGGATGAAAACTTGATCTGAAGTTTAAGTTGTTAACAGATACGATATGGGAAGGTTGAGCTGCTGTTTATCTGTTCCTAGAGATGCTAGAATTCTGGAGAATTTTATCTTTGAAAATCTTTAAAATATTGCATGATGAGTTCCTGTATGATGAGAGTTTAAATTCCTACCACAGCCATATATACATGCTTGCTAGACTTTGAGCCACACATTTACTATTTACTGCTTATGAGCATTGAGTGTAGTCAAGCTGTGTAGACCCTTAGGAACTTGTCATGTGGTTAAATCAAGATTTCACTTGCACGTTCACTCATATATGCTACTTCTACTCCGGAAGTACCATCCACATATATTCACCCATTCCATCTCCAGAATCAACCAAAAATATTCTACTCCTAATCCGGGAGAGAATAACCAAAAATATTTCGATTTCCCTTTGTGAAATAAATGCTCAAGTTATCTTGTTACTACCACTTGCTATATTATCTCAAGAGATGAGTGCTCTAGTAAAAAAAAAGAGAGAAAAAAAATAATAAATACGAGGAAATAAAAGGGAGCAAGTGCTCGGAACCTCGAAAGAAAAAGAAAAAGTGAGACGAGAGGTAAAAATGGACAAGTGTCCGACAGTAGATTTAGGGGTGCAAGATACCCACCTGAGAGAAAAGAAAAAGAAGAGCATCTCATTCTCCTCATAAAGTTTCAAAAGCAAGGAAGGTATGTATCCCCTCAAAGAGCAAAAGTAGAATTAGACTTCCACCACCATTGTTTTCACCATTGTTATCACCATCATCACCATACACCATTCATTCGCCACACATGCACATCTTGATTTGGCTTATTGATTTGTTTCTTTGGATCCATGGTTTGACTATGCAATAAATGTCTTGTAAGTATGTACATTTTATCTCCCACCTATGAGCTCCAGATATTAAAGCCTTATTAGAGTAGGGTGAGAGAGAAGACAATGTCACTATGCTTCATACCACAAATACTACATATCTTGAGAGAAGGCATATACCATCACTGCCTTGGTAAGGATCCAAAAATACCACAAAAGAGAGACCTGAGAGAATCATACAAGGAATTTCTGAGTTTTATTTGAAAATCTGCAAAAAACCCCAGAGCTATAGCTGATCAAGAATAAAAGACATGGCACTTGGCTAGACTGTTCTATCTTTGAACCACTCAAGACAGAAGTGACGGTTACAAGTCCTATGGTGTAGGTAAAGTAAGTAAGTTTTAAGTCTTAACAGTTTATTCTAACTCAGAGATGAGATCTTGCTTAAATGCGTGTGTACTTCTAAGAAATGAAACCACTGCAGAAACTCTTGAGTTCATCCTTGCTCAGGGACGAGCAAGAGGTAAGCTTGGGGGAGTTTGTTGACGGTCCTTAAGTATCAAATTTAATTATCAAATAAACAAAGAAAAGGATCCAAATGAAATCAACATCTAGACTTAGGGTTTTATCTGATAGAATTCCACGAGTTTTGGTGTTTGTCTATTTCTGCAGGGGGTTATCAGGAAATAAGGAAGAAAGGCCCACATGTCGGGATTACATAGAGATATCAACCCACCGCGCAATTTTCTACCATCTAGAAGACTCCAGAAGCCACGGGAAGGAAGCGGAGCCCGAAAGGGGCCAGGCCCAGGGCGCCCGCCCTGAGGACCTAAGCGCCCGCCCACCTCTGGACCCCGTTCTGGACTCTCTTCGCACACGACGTTCCACCGACCTATTGGATCCAGAATAACATAGTACCACCTCACCTATCGACCCAAAAACGCATAGAAGGGGAGGACTATATAAGGAGACCCCCTTTGGCCCCTGGAGGAGACAAGAAATTATCATAGAGATTGAGGGGTGCCCTCGAAGGAAAACCTCTTCTCTAAATAATATTTCTTTTTAGGCTTAGCAACCAATGTAAAGTAGAAATAGATCTTCTAGTTTCTACTAGATTGAGAGAGATAGAGTGGAGGTGTAGATCAGAGGAAGGCCGGCCTGTCGGTGTCTACTCCGAGTTGTACCTACGGGATCAACTCTCCTAACCCGAGGCTTGCTTCTAAGATTCTTCAGTAATTCGACTTCTAATACTAGTAAGTTCTTGTTTTATTGTTCTTTGGTTTATGAGTTTACTTTAATCCTCTTCCGGTTGAGTATTAGAGTAATCACTTGTTAGCGTAAACGTGGTGTTTAGGCTAGGGTACTCATAGATATCCCCTGACTAGCTGGACCGTGGTAGTAGCGAGGAACGTGACATTTCTGAGTTACCTTTGCAGATCACATCTCGTTAGCAGGACGGGTAGGTTTATAGGTGCGGGTCGAACATCCTTTGTGTTGTCTAGATTCCGTGAGCCTCCCCAATAGAACAGTAGATCATCCTTACCAAGGTTAGAACGAGACTAAGGTTGTAGTCTTCTCTATACATCACTCACATCGAGAGACATTCTTTGTAGCCTAAAGGGATAGTAGCAATAGATTTGGTTAGTCAGATGCACCCTTTCTCCCAGTGGTAAAAATATAAATATGATAACTCTGGATAATCTCCCGGGTGAAATGCTCACCGATATCCGTGCGCTTGCGGATCATTTCCTCATTGCGTTACCAAATATCAACAACATATCAGATTGTCCTCACCATGGAATGGCCACATGGTTGCTTATGCTGACCTTCTACCATGGATTAACCCAGAAGGCTCGTGAGTGCCTAGATGCATCTACTAAAGGATCATTCTTGGAGCTTACAATTAGAAAAGCAGAGATACTTTTGGATAAGATAGCAGAAAACCAAAGCTGGTTCCAAGATAAAGCTCAACAATGTCATCAAACTGAAGAAATACCAGAAGAAGTAAATGCATTATCAACTAAGATGGAAAATTTGCTCCATTGGATTGACCAGAGGGCCAAGTTCAAAGAAGATCAAAGGGCCATTGAGACAGCATACAAATATCAACCAACTTCGAGTCAACCCAATAGCAAACGTATGAATTCAGGAAATACTTTCAAGCAACTTTCATTAAAAGAGATAATTGCTCAACAAACCAAAATTAATGATGAAGTTAAACAAAGGCTAGATACAAATGAATCATCTCTAAAAGATATACACAATAAAATGGATTTTCTACTAACTGCCTTTGATGAGCAAAACACTCTTAATAAAAGGGTAGAGCTTAAATTGATAAAGATAGCTGCTGCACTGCCTGTTGCTACTAACCTTGAGCAGGTCAAGAATATAACTACTAGAGGAGGCAAAGCTACCAGAGATCCCCCATACCCAAAAGAGAAACAAAGAACATCAGCACCAGTGCAACCAGCAGTGATAGAAGAAGAAAGCCTAGTTGAAGCAGAAGATCTGCTCCAACCACCAAGAACTGGAGAAATGTGGAAAGATTTTTACGACACCAACTATTTGCCATTTCCCAGAAGAAATAGAGGACTGCAGTCGGATGAGCAGTTTGGTAAGTTTGTAGAGGTCATTCAGAAATTATATGTCAACATACCTCTGCTCGATGCCATACAGGTACCTACATATGCAAAGTACATCAGAGATATTCTTAACAAGAAGAGACCACTGCCCACCACTGAGGTTATCAAGCTGACAGAAGAATGTAGTGCGGCCATCCTCAACAAACCACCAAAGAAGAAGGAAGATCCAGGATGTCCCACTATTGACTGCTCGATCGGAAACCAACACTTCAATAATGCACTTTGTGATCTCGGAGCAAGTGTCAGTGTGATGCCAGTATCAGTCTACAAAAGGCTTGAGCATGCGACCCTAGAACCAACATCAATGTGACTACAATTAGCGGATCAATCGGTTCGACACCATCTGGGCATCGCCGAGAACATTCCAGTCAAGATCAGAGATTTCCTTGTGCCAGTAGACTTCGTAGTATTGGACATGAGTCCTGACTCAAAAGTGTCCATCATCCTTGGAAGGCCATTTCTGAGCACTGCCAATGCCCACATTGATGTCGGGAAAGGAGAAATCAAGTTCAACATAAACGGTCAAGAAGAACACTTCACATTCAAACCCAAACTAGAGAGAGACTCTACAGTGAAGGAAGTTCATGAAGAACCATTGGAGACACCATCTCCGGAGGAAGGTAACTCAGAAGATTAAAAGATTTGGAGGTCCAGCTTGGGGGACCTAAAAATCCCAAACCCTCACCGGGAGATAAATCGGTATTTATCTGCATTATTAATTTTATCATGTTTAAATTCTTGCATAATTAATTCTTGCATTAGTCATAGCATAATTATAATAATCAAAAAGCCCCATATAAATAATATTCGTGGTGTGTAACAACCCATATTTATTAATTATTGTGGAGGCACAAAAAATATTTTCCATTATCATTATCATTAAGTTTCAATTCTCATAGATTTTCCTGCATTATATTTAGTTATATTAATCTTCTAGAAGCACGACCCACACTCCTTGGGTCCCACATGCCATACACTTCACCTCACATACATCCCATCACATAATTTCATCCACCAATATGTTTCCACTCACCAGACATCTTTCCACCATCCAACAACCACCACACAACATTATTCTGCGTGAGATCAAAGCAAGGAAGCAAGTGGAGAAGGCACACCCAGGATGGACACCAGGAGTGGGCGCCCGCCCACCTACCAAGGGCGCCCGCCCTGTCCCCTCTTGCTCCTATAAATAGCCACATTCTACCTCCATCTTCTTCACACAAACACTCCAGAAAACCACACAAGTTTCAGTTTCCCGAGAAGGAGCACTTGTAGTGAAGAGAAGAGAGTAGAGAGAAAGAGGAGAGTGGAAGAGAAGGTTGGGAGTTCTTTCGAGAGAGTGATTATCACCTAGCAAGTAGTGATCCTGTTGTCTAAGCGGAAGTAAAAGTTGTTTAGGGGGGAGGCCCTACCAAAATAGAAACTTGTCTTGAACGATTAACCCCTGGACTACTGACATTCCGGACAGCTGACCACTAACATTTTCTCTCACATTTTCCACTAGTTGTGTTTTTGCCAACTTTTCTTTGCAGAATGTTTAAGAAGGTGAAGAATGCAGGAAAGGCTCTCAAGAACATTGGTACAAGGAGTTCAGCCCGACACTCCTCACAGCCATCAGAGATGAGCGTCGACCCGACACCCACACAAGCTCCATCATCTTCATCAGGTCAGCAAGTTAAGGTCCTTCTTAAGATAGGAGACCTTGGACTGAAGACCCAAAGAGAGAAAGAAGTCTATCAACAACTGAAGAACAAAGATTTTATTCACACCCCTACTATCGATCCAATCTTACTACAAGAAACAGGTATGGACACTGAATTTGACTTAATTTTATAGATGTTAGGTTGGACAAATTTTTGGAATATAACTGAGCTGGGTTCTCGTCTTCTCACCCTCGAATTTCTTTGCACTTTACAATACTATGAGGGGGGAATTGTTTTTCGGATGTTCAAACAGGAAATTATGTTGTCTTGGAGAGAGCTGAGCGACCATCTTGGTTTCTCTTCAAGATGCATCCTGAACATTGACTCCGATTTACCCAATTTTGAGAGACACCAATTTTGGAGAGAAATATCTAGAGATAATTTTTATAGTCAAGCCCGAACCAGTGACATGGAACACCCTACTCTTAGGATGTTCCACAAATGGCTTGGGTACAATCTTTTCTATCGTGATGATATTAGGAAAGTAAGAGTAGGAGATTTACAACTTTTATATGCTGCTATTAATAAAGTACCCACTTCACCTATTACACTTTTAGTTTCACATTGGCTTAGTGTACCTAGTCTGCAGGGACCAGTAGGATGTACTTCACTTATCACTCATTTAGCCTCTAATCTTCATTTACTAGAAAACTCATCGTTGGATTTCATAGAGGAGTTAAGAATTTATCATGGCTATGACACATTTAGACAAGCTCAGATGTTAAAGAAAGAGGGGAATGTAATGTATATGCTATATGATGATAAAGGCAAGATTCGGTTACCTAACCCGAACCTTGGCCTATACGTTGTGCAAAATCTTTTGATTGAGATTGCAGCAACACTAGTGAACCAGAGAGCTCCACAGCGAGTGGCATCTGAAAGGGTGACCACTCACCGAGAACGCACCTGGTATGGAGCTGACCCTGGACCAGAAGAAGCAGCGCACCTGCATTATTGCAATTACAACCCCCGAGTCCTTCGAGACCCATGGGTTCGTCATGCGCAACCACAAGAGCCAACAGAGGAGACATAGCCGGAGAGCCAAGATCACCGGTGGACAAACCCGCCTTTCCATACGGGCAGGTACTCCACTGATCCATATGGAGCTTCAGGATCCAGACCTCCGCCCCAATTTGATGCAGGACGATACTCCGATGCCTCCTACGCTTTCACGAATAACTACTCTCAAGAGGCCGGTGCTTTCTTCACTCGTACCGACAACACCCTCCTCGACATCCAGAACACGCAAGCAGAACATGGAAGACTCCTGGAAGAGCAACAAAAATGGAACCAGGACCATGCTGCTGCAGTACAAGAGCTGAGACAAGATACAACAACAATGAATGACAACATCACAACTATGATGCGGTTCTGGAACATCGGGTAAGACCGACGTCAACATCCAGCTTGGGGGAGTTCCTCCCTAATTTATCAAGTAAGTTTTTATTTGCTCTTCTTATTTATTCTTTTCTATTTTAGTATTTTATCTTAAAAAGGAAAAACTTAGAAAACCCAATAAATATTTTCTTGCTTTAAATTACTGCATTTTATAAACATGAAAACAAAATAAAAAGAGTGTGTAGATAAGTGTGCTTTATTTATCTGTTAAGAGTTAATCTCTAGAAAAAATAAAAAGACCAAAAAGATGCATTATGGAAATGATGAATAGTTGCTCTGTTTGCTTACTTTCAAGTACCTAGCTTTTATATTAGAGTTCTTCCAGGAATTACTAAAACTGAAACTTACTATCTTTGGGAAGCATAAAACTAATGTCTAGGTAAGCGAAAGGCATGATTTAAAGTTGAGCTACTGTTTATCTTGTTCCTACTACACTAAGTTCTGGAGATTTATTTTGAAAACTTACAAATCACATGATGAGATTCCTAGCATTACAAACTACCTACCACAACCATACTTGCTATAACATCTTTTACTACACTTACATTGAGTTTGATTGAGCTGTGTAGACCCTTAGGAGCTTTTCATGTGGTTAAATTAAGATATTCACTTGCACACATCTACTATACCATTCATCATCATTCATTAAAATTGCTAAAAATATTATCACTCACTGTCCCGAATATTGTTATTCTCTCTCTAAAAAGATTCAATGCAGAAGAGGCATGGGTTATGCAAAAATATGCGAGGAAATAAAAAGTGGCAAGTGCCTGGAACCTCGAAGAAAAAAAAAGAAGAAAGAAAAAGAGTGAGACGAGAGGTAAAAATGGACAAGTGTCCAAAGTAGAATTAGGGGTACAAAGATACCCACTTGAGCGGAAAAAATGGACAAGTGTCCGACAGTAGAATTAGGGGTATCTACTACCCACCTGAAAAAAAAGAGATAGCCCATGTTCTCCCAAAGCAAAGATCAGAGAAGAGGAGAGATAGCAATATGAGGAGCAATGAGAAGTAAGTTTCATTATCACTTATACATTTTTATCATCACTATCATTTACTCCACCACACATGCACATCTTGATTTAATTATATGCTGAGTTCCTTTTGGATCCATAGCTTGATTAGACAACATATGTATGAGCTGTTTTTTTCACTCCTATGAGCTCCACTTAAATATTCCATTAGCTATAGGTAAGTGACATTATGGTAAGGATCCACAAATACCACATATAGAGAGACTTGAGAGAATCATTGCTGGGAACTCTGAGTTTTATTTTGAAAACTTATGAAAAATTCTAGAACAAAGGTGAAGTATAAACAGGAGGAATAGTGTTTGACTTAACTATTTTGTCTTTCGATTACTTAAGATTTAAGTGCAGGTACTAAACTCCATAACACTTCACTCTAATCTGGAAGAATTTTATGCAAAAGCATGTGTGACTGTCAGGAAAGAAAACATCGAAGCAACTTCTGATCCGTTTAAGTTTAGCTTTTTGCTCAGGGACGAGCAAAGGGTAAGCTTGGGGGAGTTTGTTGACGGTCCTTAAGTACTAAAATTAATAATCAAATAAACATGGAAAAGGATCAATATGAAATAAACATCTAGAAATAGGGTTTTATCTGACCGAATTCCACGAGCTTTGGTGTTTATCTATTTCTGCAGAGGGTTATCAGAGAATATGGAGAGAAGGCCCACATGTCATGTTTACAACGAGATAATTACGTGCCGCGCAATTTTCCTCAATCTAGAAGGGTCCAGAAGCCACGGGAACGAACGAGAGCACGATCGGGCTCGGGGGCAGGGCGGCCGCCCAACCCCCCTTGGGCGCCCGCCCAGGGTTGGAGACCAATCGGGACTCTGCTTCAGGACTACACTCCACCGACCTAAAGGATCAATCTAAACCATACAATCTATGTCGGTTTGATCCAATGGCTCACGTTCACTTGAGGGGACTATAAAACCAAGGCCAAACCCCCCCTGGAAGGAGGAGAAGAGAAGAAATCATTATTCAGAGGTAGCCATCAAAGTTAGGGTTTAGAGCTTCTCTCCCACAGAGAATTAGAATTAGCTACTCCCTAATCCTTCAAGTTTAGAGGTTTGATTAGATAGCAATTAGAGAAGTAGAGCACTACGCTCTGGATTCGGATCTTCGGTAATAAAGATTGGTATTATTCATATCTTTCTCTAATTCTTTGTTCTAATTGCATTATGTCTCTAATTATTATGTTCTTAGTTTCTTCTAGTTCTATATTTGATATAGTTCTAATTGATAATGAGTTTATGTATAAGTTTGCAAAGCGCTTAGCTCTTGACGCGAGGGAGTTAGGTGATAGATCACATATGAGCGTGGTGCTTAGATGTTATTTATCTGCAAATGTATCCTATTGGCCGGGTCGTGTGGTAGTTCGCGATAGTGACAGCTTCGTTGATTCTTATATTGTCCACCCTCCGTTGATAGGACAGGCAGAACCGGTATTGTGGAGTAAGTCATGCGATGCTCTGATTTACTTTATCAATGTTCCTTATACATGAATGAAGAGTCTTTTATGCTATATATGATCTTGTAGATAACTAGAGTAGATTATGACTTAGTAGTTAGTAGATAACTTAGAATCCATTCTCTAGCTAATCCAACATCACCTACATATATGAGTAGTCTATTTTCTAATCGCTGTGTTATCTACCCATGAACTTATACTTTATTATCATTATCTTTATGGTTTACCCCCTGCTAAAGTAAGTGACTGTGTGACGAGTTTCTCATTAGTAATCATGTTCTTACAAGTTTATCTCTAGTCTATGCCTTGATAGATTTTGCCCCCTTATTTTAATTTCATCCCTCGAGCAAAATTATAAATAACGATACCTGGAATACTTATCCTGGTGAAATGCTACAATGAGGTGTTTTATCTGTGCGCTTGCGGATAGAATAGATTATTTTCTAGAAGAGCCTTTACATTTATAAATACCTTTGTACACTCTGGTACCATGCTGGGGATGACAACCTAGTATCTAAGTGGTGTTAGCTAGTGTCAATAATGGACAGGGCAGTTTGTCTTTCCACAAGTGCCTCACCAGAAGCATCAAGATATGGGGTTTCAGCAGGGACCAGTGCAACCTAGATTTCAGAATCAAGGGTTGATCAACCACCCAATGAATCTGGGTCAGCAAGTTGGTGGTCAGTAGGCAATGGTTAATCCAATATTCCCTGGAGATCGTGCACCACAAAGACATGTAGAAGCTTATCAGCAGGTGCCAGATCCGCAATCACCCCATCGGCAAGATGCCGATGCTTATTGGGCCGATAAGATAGCTGAGGTGATGAGAGACCAATTTGGGATAAAACCCAGAGTCAACACTTATTCTTATCGGACACCATATCCTCCTGCGTATGACTTAATTCCACTTCCAAATCGGTACAAGGTACCAGATTTCACCAAGTTTTCTGGGCAGGATGATACATCGGCTATGGAGCATGTTAACAGGTTCATCATCTAGTGTGGAGAAGCTGCTAACAGAGATGAGTTAAGGGTTCGCTTGTTCTCATCATCTTTGTGTGGATCGGCCTTTACTTGGTTTATTTCATTACCTCCTAACTCAGTGATCACTTGGGTCGATCTAGAGAAACAATTCCATAAATACTTCTTTTCTAGAGTTCATGAGAAGATTACTGATTTAGTCAGGCTAAAGCAACGCAATGATGAATCGGTTGAAACCTTTGTGCAAAGGTTGCGAGAGGTTAAGAATAAGTGCTATAGTCTGGTTCTGGACGATCGACAGCTAGCCGATTTGGCTTTCTAGGGATTGTTGCCACATATCAGAGACAAGTATGCTTCTCAAGAGTTCGAAAGTATGAGTCATTTAGTGCAGAGGATTTCTGACCAAGATATCAAACCTTTTGAACCTAAGAGAACATGGAATAAAAAGGTGTCATTTGTCGATGAAGCAACAAGTTCAGATTCTGATGAAGAACCAGTCATCGGCTTAGCAGAGTGGGTGAAAAACAAGGAGCCGATGTCTTGCCCTTTTGGGCATAGAGAGCCACAAAAGTTTGCATTTGATATCACCAAAGCCGATAGGATATTTGACTTTCTACTTCAAGAAGGGCAAATTAAGTTGTCACCCAATCATGTGATTCCATCGTCAGAGAAATTAAAGAAGATGAAATACTGCAAGTGGCATAATGCAACATCTCACAGCACAAATGAGTGCAAGGTTTTCAGGCAACAACTGCAATCGGCTATAGAATCTGGGAGAATTAAGTTTGATAATTCCAAAGCTCAGAAGCTGATGAAGATCGATCAACATCCTTTCCCTACAAATATGTTGGATGCTAAGGGAAAAACCAAGGTCTTAACGTCAGAGGCACCTGAAAGAAGTGCATCGGTAGATCCTCAGCACCAGATTACTGCTGATGATGCCAAAGGCAATGGATTGATCCAGGAAGGGACCAGCTCAGGAATACCTCCCCGATCTCGCATTGTGATAACTCATAGAAGGCATCAGGAGACCTGGCAGCAACGTGAAGATCGGTATCGGCGCTAGCAGGAGGATCGTCGTAGAGAAGAAGAAAGGCGCCGACAAGAGTGGAATCGGCATAAAGATCACTGGAATTGTCTGTTTTTCATCCAATGTTGGGAACAAAATATCAAGCTACCAACTGTTAGAGACTGCCCTGAATGCAAAGGCTATGATTGGTATGATAGACCAAATCGGCAGTATCAGAACAATGATCGGCGTTTTGATGGGCTGATTAGGGGAAGAGCCTCGGTTCATGATCAGCTTGGGGGCAGGCTCAGTGTGCATGACAGGCTTGGTGACCGTGTCATGTACTTTCCCTGAACCCAAGAGGAGATTGAGGAGATGGCAGATGCACGGGTTCCCGATGAGTTCATATTTTGCAGAGATGCTAACACTCATCTAATGGAGTCAAGGGAAAATCGCTGCCAATCGGTAAGGCAGCCACAACTTCCTCCATGGTGTCCAGAGGGGCTGACTAAGACACAGAAAAGAAGGCTGCAGCGTGAAAGACGAGAAGAGTTGAGTAAAGGAGAGAATTCTGCTAAGTTTGAAGATCAGCAGCAGCTAGATCCTAAAGGAAAAGGGCCATTGGCAGATGTTAATATGGTGTTTATGTTGCCGATGGAGTTCCTTGCGCCATCCAGTGATAATGAGGAGGAGGATTTCTCCGACCAAATAGCTCAGTTAGCTCTGGATCCGATGACAGCTATCTTTGAGAAGCCTACCGACAATGAAAGACAGCATCTTAAAGCTCTATTTGTCAAAGGTAGGGCTGATGGATAGCCGATGACCAAAATACTTGTTGATGGTGGGGCTGCTATCAATATTATGCCGTATGCAGTCTATCGGAAACTTGGGAAAGGAGATCAAGACATAACCAAGACCGATATGATGTTGAAAGATAAGGAGCCAAATGTGTCGAGTTGACTATCAGTAACAAAACATTACCGACAACTTTCTTTGTCATCAGTGGAAAGGGTGCTTATAATATGTTGTTGGGGAGAGATTGGATCCATGCCAATTGTTGCATCCCGTCTACAATGCACCAATGTTTGGTTCAGTGGGTAGGTGACAAGATTGAAATTGTCTCGGGAGATTCTTCTTATGTCATCGCATCGGCGGAAGCAGATACTTATGAAAGGACTAGATGCATTTCAGGGGAGATTTGGGAAAAGGATTTTCTCAAAGTTGCCGATTATGAAATTCCACTAATCCAAGCAGTCGGTTCTGATGAGGAGTTTTAATGGATAGGTTCGCCGATGATGGAAAATTAGGACAGGGGTTTACGTCGGCCGATGATTTAGTAGAAGTAGATATAGGTAATGGTGATAGACCTAGGCCTACATTTATTAGTGCTAAGTTAGATTCTGAGTGTAAGCAACAGTTAACCGATTTGTTAAGGGAATATAAAGATTGCTTTGCTTTGGTTTATACCGAGATGCCTGGTTTAGACCGATCTATTGTCGAACATCGGTTACCTATCAAATCTGGATTTCGGCCACATCAGCAGCCAGCTCGCCGATGTAATCCTAATATTCTTCCTGATATTAAGGCCAAAATAATTAAACTTATTGAGGCTAAATTTATTCGGCAGTGTCGGTATGCCGAGTGGATTTCCAATGTTGTTCCAGTTTACAAGAAGAATGGGAATCTTAACAAGGCTACACCGATGGATGGCTATCCAATGCCAGTTGCCGATTTGCTAGTTGATGCTGCAGCTGGACATCGGGTTATTAGCTTTATGGATGGAAATGCAGGATATAATCAGATATTCATGGCTGAAGAAGATATTCCAAAGACCGCATTTAGATGTCCTGGTCATGTTGGATTGTTTGAATTGATAGTCATGACCTTTGGCTTGAAAAATGTTGTGCTACTTATCAGAGGGCTATGAATTTTATCTTTCATGAGTTCATCAGTAAACTGGTTGAAATTTACATTGATGATGTGGTGGTTAAGTTTGGGGATTTCACAAAGCATCTTGCCGATCTGCGAAAGGTGTTGGAGTGCACTAGAAAACATGGTTTGAAGATGAATCCTAATAAGTGTGCATTTGGTGTATCGGCAGGGCAATTTCTTGGTTTTATGGTGCATCAGAGAGGAATTGAAATTAGTAGGAGATCTATTGATGCCATCAACAAAATAGTTGCTCCTACCGACAAGACTGAACTCCAGTCTCTGATCGGCAAGATAAATTTTATTAGGCGGTTTATATCTAATTTGTCTGGTAAAATTTGTACTTTTAGTCCTTTACTTAAATTGAGAGCCGATCAAGAGTTTGTGTGGGGAAAAGAGCAACAATCAGCCTTGGATGAAATCAAGAATTATTTAACAAATCCTCCAGTTCTGATTCCACCTTAGCAGGGAAAGCCTTTCAAATTATATTTGTCTACCGATGGGATGGTCATCGGTTCGGCTTTGGTTCAAGAATTTGTAGGGAAGGAGCGTGTGATTTATTATTTAAGTAGAAGACTGATTGATGCTGAGGCCAAGTATTCGGCAATTGAAAAGTTATGTTTGTCCTTATACTTCTCATGTGTTAAGTTGAGACATTATTTGCTATCGGCCGAATGCACTGTTATATGCAAAGATTATGTAGTCCGATACATGCTATCTATGCTGATTACGAGTGGTAGAATCGACAAATGGATTTTGGCGCTGTCGGAATTTGATCTACGTTATGAATCGGCTAAGGCAGTTAAAGGGCAGATTATGGCCGATTTTGTGACTCAACATTGTGGTGTAGTGGGGACTTTGGAAATTGTTCCTTGGACGCACTTCTTTGATGGATCTACGTGTGACCGGGGGGCAGGAATTGGTATAGTATTAGTTTCTCCTCAGGGAAAGAAGTATGAGTTCTCTTTGCCAATTGTTGCCACGTCAACAAATAATCAAGCTGAATATCAAGCTTTGATCAAAGGGTTGAAATTGTTAAAAGAGGTTCATGCTGATGCTGTTGAAATCTTCGGTGATTCTATGCTTGTTATAAATCAATTTGCTGGAATTTATGAATGCCGAAGCGAAGTCTTGATAACCTATTATGAAAAGAGTATGTAGCTATTGAAGGAATTCAAGGATTTCCGATTAGAGCATGTTCCTCGATTACATAATGAGGAGGCTAATCGGTTGGCTCAGCATGCCTCGGGATATCAAGCCATATTAAACACGTTATCGGCAATCGGTGCTGATGATTGGAGAAAGAAGATCATTGATTATTTAAAAGATCCATCTAAAAAGGTTGAGAGGCGTGTCAGGTTTCAAGCTACCAAGTATGTGCTCCTTGGGGATGAGCTATATTATCGAACAATAGATGGGCTTCTTCTCAAGTGCTTAGGTGATGATGAGGCTAAAAGTTTGATGGGTGAAATCCATGAAGGAGTATGTGGAGCGCATCAGTCAGCTTTTAAGATGAAATGGATGATTAGGGAAACGGGTATTATTGGCCGAATATACTCGAGAATTGCTTTAAATATTTCAAACGATGTCAGAAATTTGGCAATATTCAAAGGGCACCCGCGTGGGCTATGAATCCCATTATTAAGTCTTGGCCGTTCTGGGGATGGGCTATTGATCTAATCGGCCAGATTTACCCACCATCAAGCAAAGGGCATAAGTTCATCTTAGTTGCCACTGATTATTTTACTAAGTGGGTTGAAGCTATTCCTTTAAAGAAAGTAACATCGGCTAATATGATTGACTTTGTGAAAGAGCATATTGTTTACCAATTTGGTATTCCTCAAACAATCACTACTGATCAGGGTACTATGTTCACATCAGGAGAGTTTGATGAATTTGTGATCGGTATGGGAATTAAAGTGTTGAATTCTTCTCCTTATTATGCTCAAGCTAATGGGCAGGCGGAAGCATCTAACAAAGGAATTATTAAGCTTATCAAACGAAAGATTGAAGAACATCCTAGGACGTGGCATACATTATTGAATGAAGCCTTATGGTCATATCGGATGGCATGTCATGGGTCGACCAAAGTCTCACCTTATCAGTTGGTGTATGGGCACGATGCAGTACTACCATGGGAAATTAAGACCGGATCTAGGCGACTATCTTTTCAAGACCAGTTGACTGCCGATGACTATGCTACTTAATAAAAGATGAGTTAGATGATTTAGCAGGACATCGGCTGAGAGCTTTGATAAGTGTATAGGAAAACAAAAAGAGAGTTGCTAGGTGGTATGATAAAAGGGTAAAAGCTAAGGAGTTTGCCGATGGAGATTTGGTGTGGAAATTAATTTTACCGATAAGGACTAAAAGTTCAAAGTTTGGAAAATGGTCTCCTAATTGGGAAGGTCCTTATCTGATAAATCGGTCTGCTCCTGGTAACGCTTATATATTGGAAACTCTTGAAGGAGTTGAATTTCCCAGAGCATTAAATGGAAAATATTTAAAAAAATATTACCCAAGCATTTGGGTTGATGCATGAAAGTTTAAGTGCCGATAACACTCCTATCGGTTGGATTAAGATGTATCTGGGACTGAGCATGATGTTTTAAAGGATGCCGATAACAATCCTATTGGCTAGACCAAAATAATCAGAAGTTTCTAAAGGCAGAACAAAACACGCCGCCGATGAAGAGTTCATACGTTCAGCAAGGCTTGGATGGCCGATATGGCGCGTAGACGGATTTGATCGGCTTCTTCTATCTCTCGGATGTCTTCATCGGCAGAGCCTTCTATTGGCTTCCACTTCTTCTTCATCTGCAGCGCCTTGTGGGCCTGAATGTTTCATTCTTGTTGGAGGGTCTTGATTATTTGGGGCAGCTGAATTTCTTCTTGCTGAGCTTGAGAGAGAGCCTCTTCTACTTGCTTGAGCTCTGCCAGCAGGGCTTCCCTTTTTGCCGATAGGTCAGAGATCTTCTGCCTCAGTGTCTCCCCTGAGGATTGTAGAATGTCGATGCTCTTGTGTTTCTCATCGGCAAGGTGTTTCACTTGCATTACTTCCTCTGAGAGCTAGATGTGAGTGGCTCTATCGGCAAGACGCAGGGTAGCCTTTTGATACTGGAGCTGACGGCTTTCCAAGTGTGCAGCTTGGAAAAGAGTTTCCTCGGCATCGGCTAGGATTTGACCCCTAAGAGCTTTGAACAAATCTTTGGCTGGATCAGAGTCATCGACCAGTTGAGCAGTGTCTTGGTGTAGCAGAGCCAGCAGATCCTCTAGTTTTGCTCTGATTTCTGCCGATGAAATCCCTATCGCTTGAGAAGAGCTTGCTTCCTCGCCTTCGTCATCAGAAATTTTGATGGCAAAAGAAAACAAGCTATCCGGGGAGTCTTGTTCCTGAAGAAAAAATAAGATTAGTTATTTGATCATTGGATATTAGTCATATAAGGAATAGAAATCAGATAACTTACTTGTTTCAAGGCTATTTCACGCCTCTGGCTAGTTGATTGTTGATATTTGGGAACGCAATAAGGAATTGATCCGCAAGCGCATGGATATCGGTGAGCACTTCACCCGGGAAATTATCCAGAGTATCGTATTTATTTTTTTACCACTAGGAGAAAGAGTGCATCTGACTAACCGGTCTATTACTACTAACCCTTTAGGCAACAAAGAATGTCTCTCGATGTGAGTGATAAATAGAGAAGACTGCAACCGTAGTCTTCTTCTAACCTTGGTAAGGATGATCTACTGTTCTATTGGGGAGGCTAACGGAATCTAGACACCACAAAGGATGTTCCACCCGCACCTGTAAACCCTATCCTTCCTGCTAACGAGATATGGTCTGCAAAGGTAACTCGGAATTGTCACGTTCCTCACTACTACCACGGTCTAGCTAGTCAGGGAATATCTATGAGTACCCCAACCTAAACACCACGTTTATGCCAGCAATGATTACTCTAAACTCTACGCGAAGAGATTAAAGTAAACTCATAAACCAGAAGAACAATAAAACAAGAAATTACTAGAATTTAGAAGTCGAAATACTAAAGAATCCTAGGAGCAAGCTTCGGGTTAGGAGAACTTGATCCCGCAGGTACAAGCTTGGAGTAGACACCGACAGGCCGGGCTTCCTCCAATCTACACCTCCACTCTATCTCTCTCAATCTAGTAGAAACTAGAAGATCTATTTCTACTTTACATTGGTTGCTAAGCTTAAAAAGAAATATTAATTAGAGAAGAGGTTTTCCTTCGAGGGCACTGTTGACGGTTCTTAAGTATCAATTTTAATTATTAAATAAACAAGGGAAAGGACCAATATGCAACCAACACCTAGAATTAGGGTTTGATCTGACAGAATTCCATGAGTTTTGTTGTTTATCTGTTTCTGCAGGGGGTTATCAGGAAATAAGGAAGAAAGGCCCACATGTTGGGATTACATAGAGATATCAACGCACCGCGCGACTTTCTACCATCTAGAAGACTCCAGAAGCCACAGGAAGAAGGCAGAGGCCGAAAGGGGCCAGGCCCAGGGCGCCCGCCCTGGTGACCTGGGCGCCCACCCCCTGCTGGATGCCAATCAGGACTCTCTTCCCACGGGATGTTCCACCGACCTATTGGATCAAGGAAAACATAGTACCACCACGCTTACCGACCCATAAACGCATAGAGGAGGAGGACTATATAAGGAGACCCCCTGGCCCCTGGAGAAGACATGAAGAAATTATCATAGAGATTGAGGGGTGCCCTCGAAGGAAAACCTCTTCTCTAATTAATATTTCTTTTTAGGCTTAGCAACCAATGTAAAGTAGAAATAGATCTTCTAGTTTCTACTAGATTGAGAGAGATAGAGTGGAGGTGTAGATTGGAGGAAGCCCGGCCTGTCGGTGTCTACTCCAAGCTTGTACCTGCGGGATCAAGTTCTCCTAACCCGAAGCTTGCTCCTAGGATTCTTCAGTATTTTGACTTCTGAATTCTAGTAAGTTCTTGTTTTATTGTTCTTCTGGTTTATGAGTTTACTTTAATCTCTTCGCGTAGAGTTTAGAGTAATCATTGCTGGCGTAAACGTGATGTTTAGGCTGGGGTACTCATAGATATTCCCTGACTAGCTGGACCGTGGTAGTAGCGAGAAACGTGACAATTCCGAGTTACCTTAGCTGGAAGGATAGGGTTTATAGGTGCGGGTTGAACATCCTTTGTGGTGTCTAGATTCCGTTAGCCTCCCCAATAGAACAGTAGATCATCCTTACCAAGGTTAGAAGGAGACTACGGTTGCAGTCTTCTCTATTTATCACTCACATCGAAAGACATTCTTTGTTGCCTAAAGGTTAGTAGTAATAGACCGGTTAGTCAGATGCACTCTTTCTCCTAGTGGTAAAAAAATAAATACGATACTCTGGATAATTTCCCGGGTGAAGTGCTCACCGATATCCGTGCGCTTGCGGATCAATTCTTTATTGCGTTCCCAAATATCAACAAGCATTTCTGGCGCCGTTGCCCGGGAGAAAGACGGTTGCTGAGATAACCTGAGTCTTACTACTAGCTTGTATCTATACTTTTATCTTTTCTTATCTTTTATATTCTTTATTTATTTTCTTTACTCTTACCTTATGGAAAACCAAAATTCTAAATCGATCCATGAGTCTGCAATCCCTTCAGTAACTGACCTTTTACCATGGGAATCATCACAGCCTATCCAAACATCCCAGTATAAGTTAAGTTCTAGGTTGATTGCCATGATTCAAAACCTATCTTTTTTGGGAAAGGAAGACGAAAACCCTTACCTTCATTTTAGAGATTTTGAGCAAACATGTGATTGTCTTTGTATTGAAGGCATTTCTGATAAAACTTTACGTTGGAAGCTTTTTCCTTTTTCTTTAAGGGGAGAAGCTAGACAATGGTACAGTGAGAAGGTAAGTCAACAACAAGGTGAATGGGGAGTTTTACGAGCCAACTTTTGTCTAGATTTCTATTCCCTTGACCGTATAGCCGACCTTAGACTCGAAGTCCTATCTTTTAAACAAAAAGATAATGAAACTTTGGAAAAATCCTGGAAACGTTTTTCTGATCTTTTAGAATCTGGTCCAAACCTTAATCTTGAAGACCCTGTTCTTTTATTTCACTTTTTTCGAGGTCTTCAGAAAAATCACAAACAAATGCTACACACAATGTCTAGAGGTTCTTTCTTTCGCATCCCTACTAATGAAGCTAGAGTGATCCTAGATAGAATCCTAGAAGCTGAGATGGATAATACCCTTCATGATGAAACCTATGAAGTCGAAGTAGACACTCTGCCAAATTCTTCATCTACTTTAGCTATCCCAAGTTCTGAGCCACAAGAGGAAGAAATTCCACCACCGGACCTCATGCTGGATATAGAATCCGATCTTTTTGCCAATTTTGGAAACATTTCAAACTACCATTCTATTGACAAACCCCAAAACGGCCAGTTTAGCATTTATTTGCCAAGTGAACATCAATTGAGAGAGCTTATCTCAGTAATGAGTAGTGAATGGTTGGAGGAATCAGAGCTTACCTCTGATGTGATCCGTTTGGACACACCCTCTATAACTATACGCTGTGCTTATAATTCTAATCGATTTAATGCACTTTATAATCCTGTTGTGGGGATCAACATCATGTCTGAATTTTTTGCACTTAAACTATTTAAAACTCTTGTCTTAACCCCCACAACAAAGGTCATAAAGGAATCTTCGGGACGATTAGTCCCCAGTCTTCGAATTATTAATGTCCTACCTCTTACGGTAGAAGGCTCCATGGTTCATTTGAACTTCTATATCTTTGATACATGGGACTTCGACCTGTTGATAGGACAACCTTTTAGAAGACTCCTTTATGAAGGTCATACTGGAAAGCTATACATTTCTTTTGGAAAAACCTTTAAATTCCCAATAACAATTTCACACTCCTTAAACAATAAGGCCGAACCATATCTTTTGCCTGATCCTATGGAGGAGGTAAAGGGTGCATCTCTAGAGCTTTTAGATGAACCAGACTTAGAAGACGAAACTCCTTTCTTCACAGAAGAAGAAGCCGAACCTTCTGAGCCTGAACCCTTAGATGTGTTTGCATAAACACCTAGACCCCCCATAGAGCTTAAAACTTTACCACCCGGTCTTACATATGCTTTCCTAAACAATAATCCAGAGTTCCCTATAATCATTAGCGATAAACTCACTCAGGATCAAACTCTGCGATTAATGACCATTCTTGAGAAACATCACTCAGTGTTCGGCTACTTACTCCAAGATCTTACAGGAATCAGTCCTATGATTTGTACCCATCGTATTCCAACAGATCCTTCTGTTTCACCCTCTCGAGAACCCCAACGTAGACTTAATAACACTATGAGAGAGGTAGTTAAAAAGGAAGTTATAAAGTTGCTGCATGCAGGGATTATATATCCTGTGCCGCACAGTGAGTGGGTAAGCCCAGTGCAAGTTGTGCCTAAAAAGGGAGGCATGACTGTTATTATGAATGAAAAGAATGAGCTAATTCCGCAACGCACCGTCACAGGATGCCGGATGTGCATAGACTATAGAAAACTAAACAAAGCCACGAGAAAGGATCACTTTCCTTTACCTTTCATAGATGAGATGCTAGAGCGGTTAGCGAACCATTCGTTCTTCTGTTTCTTAGATGGATATTCAGGGTATCATCTGATCCCAATCCATCCCGATGATCAAAGCAAAACCACTTTTACATGCCCATATGGAACTTATGCTTATCGTAGAATGTCTTTTGGGTTATGTAATGCACTAGCTTCTTTTCAAAGATGCATGATGTCTATATTTTTTGATATGATTGAAGAGATTATGGAAGTTTTCATGGATGATTTCTCTGTTTATGGAAAAACTTTTGATAGTTGTCTTGAAAACATAGACAAGGTTTTGCAAAGATGTGAAGAAAAGCACTTAGTCCTTAATTGGGAAAAATGTCATTTTATGGTTAGGGAAGGAATAGTGCTGGGACACCTAGTGTTTAAAAGAGGTATTGAGGTAGACAAAGCTAAAATTGAAGTAATTGAACAACTACCTCCACCTGTGAATATAAAAGGAATTCAAAGCTTTCTTGGCCATGCTGGTTTTTATCGTAGATTCATAAAAGATTTTTCATTTATTGCTAGACCACTTACTCTTTTGCTAGCCAAGGATGCTCCTTTTGAATTTGATGATGCATGTCTAACATCTTTCAATTTATTAAAGAAAGCACTCATCTCTGCACCAATCATTCAACCCCCTGATTGGTCGTTGCCTTTTGAAATTATGTGTGATGCTAGTGATTATGCTGTGGGGGCAGTATTGGGACAAACTAAAAATAAGAAGCATCATGCAATTGCTTATGCCAGTAAAACTTTGACAGGAGCTCAACTTAACTTTGCAACCACTGAAAAAGAGCTTCTGGCTGTTGTCTTTGCCATTGATAAATTTAGATCTTATTTAGTTGGAGCTAAAATAATTGTTTACACTGATCATGCTGCACTAAAATATTTGCTCACTAAAAAAGATGCTAAACCTCGCCTAATTAGATGGATCTTATTACTCCAAGAATTTGACTTAGAAATAATAGATAAAAAGGGAGTAGAAAATTCTGTTGCTGATCACTTGTCTAGAATGTATTTTAAGAGTCCACAGGAAACCCCCATCAATGATTCACTCCAGGACGACATGCTCTACGGGACTAACAGGTCTGACCCCTGGTATGTAGATATTGTTAATTTTATGGTTTCAGGGTATGTACCACCAGGAGCAAACAAGAAGAAGCTTATTCAAGAAAGTCGTTCACATATATGGGATGAGCCATACCTCTTCCGAGTATGCTCTGATGGCTTACTTAGGAGATGTGTGACCACTGAAGAAGGATGGAAGATCATCGACAGATGTCATTCATCACCATATGGAGGTCACTATGGAGCATTCCGTACACATTCAAAGATCTGGCAGTGTGGATTCTTCTGGCCTACAATGTATGAAGACACGAAGCAATATATCAGAAGATGTGGGCCATGTCAAAGACACGGAAACATAAATACAAGGGATGCAATGCCACTCACCAACAGCCTTCAGATTGAGCTCTTTGATGTCTGGGGAATAGACTACATGGGTCCATTTCTTCCATCAAAGAAGTGTGAGTACATCTTGGTGGCAGTTGACTATGTCTCCAAGTGGGTAGAGGCATTACCTTACAAGCATGCCGACAACGTCAGTTCAAAGAGAATGTTTGAAGAAATTATATTTCCAAGATTTGGAGTCCCCAGAGTAGTGATAAGTGATGGAGGAGCACACTTCATCGACAAATGCTTCAAGCAATATCTATCAAAACATGGAATCTGTCACAACGTCGCTACCCCCTATCATCCTCAAACAAGTGGCCAAGCAGAGACTTCCAACAAACAAATCAAGAATATTCTTCAGAAGACAGTAAATGAAATGGGAACAGCGTGGAAAGACAAGTTACCCGATGCACTCTAGGCATACCGGACAACATACAAGACCCCAATTGGAATGTCCCCATACCAATTGGTGTACGGGAAGACTTGCCATCTACCTATTGAACTAGAGTTCAAAGCACACTGGGCCATAAAGAGATGGAATATGGACCTAGATGTTGCTGGAGATTATAGAAGAATGCAACTATCAGAATTGGAAGAATGGCGAGAGAAAGCATATCACAATTCAAAGATCTACAAAGAAAGAGTCAAAAGGTGGCATGACAAGAGAATTAAGAAGAAGGAGTTCACACCCGGAGATAAGGTATTACTTTTTAATTCCAGGGTGAAGCTTTTCGGGCATGGAAAACTCCGGAGCAAATGGGAAGGACCATTCAAGGTAATTAATTCATCATCCCACGGAGCTATCACACTTCAAAATGACGAAGGTACGTTATTCAATGTAAATGGTCAACGTCTTAAATTATTTTTAGAGCCCAATAAAGAATTAGAAGAAATAGACGTAGTCCATTTTTACCTTCCCATGGAGAATTAGAGCCCGACCTTTTTAGTCTGATGTTTATGGGTCATATATATATTTTTCTAAATAATTTTGCATCTAGAAACGCGCTCGGGAAAGTGGGCCCACAGAGGGGCCAGAGAGAGGGCGGGCGCCTAGATCAGGTGGTCGGGCGCCCAGCTCCTGTTCTCCCTCGGTCCCGATTTTCTCTGTTATGGAAAATGCACTTATGGTAATTCGAATAATCCCTCGGATGGAAAGTTTCGCACGCACATCGACGGAAGCAACCCGAACAACCCATAGAGGCACATTTTGACCCCTATATAAACAGACCCCTAACCTCAGTTTTCAAACACCAAGCCACCAAGCCTTCTCTCCTTCAATTAGAGCTTGATTAGTTCCTTACTGCTCCAATGGCCGAGAAGTACCACGATGATTGGGAAGTCGTCCCCTTCAACCTCAACATGGAGCCTGTGGAAGACCCCGATGCCCGTGCTCTCGTCCCGGCCAACACAGAGCGACAGCTAGAAGCCATGCCATTACACCAATGCAGCTCCGCCCAATCCTATCATGCTCAACCAGTTCTCACCGCACCGCCACAACCCCTACTCCTCAAGGGATCATCATCCAAGACGAAGACCACCATCAAGGTGCCAACCGGCACGAGGATCCTTCCACCTAGACCCAATGAGAGGGTCGTTGGAGTCAAGACCAACCGGAGCGGCGAGATCAGCAGTATTCGCTACACTACGGAGGAGGAAAGGCCTTACTTTGAAGGGATTAGAGCAGCCAAAGTCCGTCTCATCCCTCCAAAGGCAGCCCCGAAGCACGCTCTCAATGCTTTTGAGACACCTTCCAAGCGTCGCAAGACTATAATGGATATTGATGAGGACGTTCGCAGACTAGACAGAATTAGCATAGACCTCCAGTCCTCGATTAATTCCCTCACTAGGTAGCTCTCTAACCACAACACCATTATACTAGGCCTTAGGCAGGATCTTGCTAGTGCCAACAAGAAGATTAGGGAATTAGAGCGCCGCTAAGTTATCTAGATTAGACCTTGAGGCAATGCATCTTAGTTATCTATCTTTAAATTCGGTTTAGGTTTACTATTATCATCAGTTTGCTATGAGTTTGCTACTAGTCTTTTGTAATAAATACCTCAAGATTAATAAAGAGTATTATTATTATTATGTCTTCTGTGTCTCTACTTTTTTTTTGTGCAAGAAAGCAGAAAACAAGTATGGGGGAGATCCCTCAACGTGCCAAACACACTCCGACTACACCACTCCACGATTCAGGTACACACTCTGCACACTTTACGTTACACACACATATATCTTGGATTATGCAGAATATTATCTCCGACATGATAAATTAAAAAGATTAAAATATTTCTAATCATGATTAATCTCAATCTGTGATATTTCCTGAAAACTTGCAATTATTCTAAAATCATTTTAAAACCCTGTGTTACTTAAGACAGTATGGAATGTGAGATGGTAGAGTATGAGTTTCTTATTCTTGATATCATTGTTGCTTGGAGAATTTATTTCAAAATATTCAAAATTTTAGCTACCATCCTCAGTGTTTTATATGCCTGATAAAACTGAAAATATTAATTATAATTATAAAAGCTATCTCTTCTGTATTGAGTTTGTTCAAAATGAGTTAGACCCTTGTTGAGAGATTTATCATGCTCCTAAGATCAAGACATTTATTCAGAAAGATTCACTCTTCCGAAGTATTATTGCATTAGAGGCATGGGCTATGCAAAAATAGAGATAATTCGAGGAAATAAAAAGGAGCAAGTGCTCGACAACCTCGCAGAAAAATGGACAAGTGTCCGACAGTAGAATTAGGGGTACCTCGGTATCCACTTAAAAAAAAGAAGAAGAAAAATGATAGCCCATGGTCCCTCTAATAAGCAATATGCCAGCAAGAGTTGACAAAGATTTTAATTTCCAAAGTCTTTGATCTTAGAGTATGACATTCCCCTCCTCAGATCCCGTTTTGATCAGGCAATAAATGCAAAGTAAGTATGCTTGAGAATTTTTGCAAAATAAAACAACCTCAGTGAGATATATAAAAGATAATGAGTGATCTGAGAAGAACCTATGAGGATAAAAAGGTATGCTAACTTTCTTTCAAAAATATACAAAACTCCAAGTGACAGGATTGAGAAGAAAGGATCTTTACTCTTAACCATAAACATCCCTGACTATAGTACACAGTGGAATTTTAACACCCTACAAATAAAAAGAATGTTTTAAATGTTTACCCCAGATATTTTTCTTAACCATCCTTTTCTCGAGGACGAGTAAAAGCCTAAGTATGGGGGTATTTGTTGACGGTTCTTAAGTATCAATTTTAATTATTAAATAAACAAGGGAAAGGACCAATATGCAACCAACACCTAGAATTAGGGTTTGATCTGACAGAATTCTACGAGTTTTGTTGTTTATCTGTTTCTGCAGGGGGTTATCAGGAAATAAGGAAGAAAGGCCCACATGTCGGGATTACATAGAGATATCAACGCATCGCACGGGAAGAAGGCAGAGGCCGAAAGGGGCCAGGCCCAGGGCGCCCGCCCTGGTGACCTGGGCGCCCACCCCCTGCTGGATGCCAATCAGGACTCTCTTCGCACGGGATGTTCCACCGACCTATTGGATCAAGGAAAACATAGTACCACCTCACCTACCGACCCAAAAACGCATAGAGGAGGAGGACTATATAAGGAGACCCCCTGGCCCCTGGAGAAGACATGAAGAAATTATCATAGAGATTGAGGGGTGCCCTCGAAGGAAAACCTCTTCTCTAATTAATATTTCTTTTTAGGCTTAGCAACCAATGTAAAGTAGAAATAGATCTTCTAGTTTCTACTAGATTGAGAGAGATAGAGTGGAGGTGTAGATTGGAGGAAGTCTGGCCTGTCAATGTCTACTCCAAGCTTGCACCTGCGGGATCAAGTTCTCCTAACTCGAAGCTTGCTCCTAGGATTCTTCAGTATTTCGACTTCTAAATTCTACTATGTTCTTGTTTTATTGTTCTTCTGGTTTATGAGTTTACTTTAATCTCTTCGTGTAGAGTTTAGAGTAATCATTGCTGGCGTAAACGTGGTGTTTAGGCTGGGGTACTCATAGATATTCCCTGACTAGCTGGACCGTGGTAGCAGCGAGGAACGTGACAATTCTGAGTTACCTTTGCAGACCATATCTCGTTAGCAGGAAGGATAGGGTTTATAGGTGCGGGTTGAACATCCTTTGTGGTGTCTAGATTTCGTTAGCCTCCCCAATAGAACAGTAGATCATCCTTACCAAGGTTAGAAGGAGACTACGGTTGCAGTCTTCTCTATTTATCACTCACATCGAAAGACATTCTTTGTTGCCTAAAGGTTAGTAGTAATAGACCGGTTAGTCAGATGCAATCTTTCTCCTAGTGGTAAAAAAATAAATACGATACTCTGGATAATTTCCCGGGTGAAGTGCTCACTGATATCCGTGCGCTTGCGGATCAATTCCTTATTGCGTTCCCAAATATCAACAGGCACCCCTCAATCTCTATGATAATTTCTTGTCTTCTCCAGGGGCGAGGGGGGTCTCCTTATATAGTCCTCCTCCTCTATGCGTTTTTAGGTCGGTAGGCGAGGTGGTACTATGTTTTCCTTGATCCAATAGGTCGGTGGAACATCCCGTGCGAAGAGAGTCCCGATTGGCATCCAACAGGGGGCGGGCGCCCTGGGCCTGGCCCCTTTCGGCCTCTGTTTTCTTCCCGTGGCTTCTGCAGTCTTCTAGATGGTAGAAAATTGTGCGGTGCATTGATATCTCTATGTAATCCCGACATGTGGGCCTTTCTTCCTTATTTCCTGATACCCCCCTGCAGAAACAGATAAACAACAAAACTCGTGGAATTCTGTCAGATCAAACCCTAATTCTAGGTGTTGGTTGCATATTGGTCCTTTCTCTTGTTTATTTGATAATTAAAATTGACACTTAAGAACCGTCAACAAATACCCCCATACTTAGGCTTTTACTCGTCCTCGAGAAAAGGATGGTTAAGAACAATATTTGGGGTAAAACATTTCAAAGCATTCTTTATATTTGCAGGGTGTTAAAATTCCACTGTGTACTGTAGTCAGGGAATTATATGGTTAAGAGTAAAGATCCTTTCTTCTCAATCCTTGTCACTTGGAGTTTTTTGTATATTTTTGAAAGAAAGTTAGCATACCTTTTTATCCTCATAGGTTCTTCTCAGATCACTCATTATCTTTTATATATCTCACTGAGGTTGTTTTAATTTGCAAAAATTCTCAATCATACTTACTTTGCATTTATTGACTGATCAAAACGGGATCCGAGGAGGGGAATGTCATACTCTTAGATCAAAGACTTTGGAAATTAAAAGCTTTGTCAACTCTTGCTGGCATATTCCTTATTAGAGGGACCATGGGCTATCATTTTTTTAAGTGGATACAGAGGTATCCCTAATTCTACTGCCGGACACTTGTCCATTTTTTCTGCGAGGTTGTCGAGCACTTGCTCCTTTTTATTTCCTCAAAATATCTTTATTTTTGCATAGCCCATGCCTCTAATGCAATAATACTTCGGAAGAGTGAATCTTTCTGAATAAATGTCTTGATCTTAGGAGCATGATAAATCTCTCAAGAAGGGTCTAACTCATTTTGAACAAACTCAATACAGAGTAGATAACTTTTATAATCATAATTAATATTTTCAGTTTTATCAGGCATATAAAACACTGAGGATGGTAGCTAGAATTTTGAAGATTTTGAAATAAATTCTCCAAGCAACAATGATATCAAGAATAAGAAACTCGTACTCTACCATCTCACATTCCATACTATCTTAAGTAACACATGGTTTTAAAATGATTTTATAATAATTGCAAGTTTTCAGGAAATATCACAGATTGAGATTAATCATGATTAGAAATATTTTAATCTTTTTATTTTATCATGTCTGAAACAGTATTCTGCATAATCCAAAATATATGTATGTGTAAAGTAAAGTGTGCAGAGTGTGTACCTGAATCGTGGAGTGGTATAGTCGGAGTTTGTTTGGCATGTTGAGGGATCTCCCCCATACTTGTTTTCTGCTTTCTTGCACAAAAATAAAGTAGAGACACACAAGACATAATAATAATAATAATACTCTTTATTAATCTTGAGGCATTTATTACAAAAGACTAGTAGCAAACTGACGATAGTAGCAAACTGATGATAATAGTAAACCTAAACCGAATTTAAAGATAAATGACTAAGATGCATTGCCTCAAGGTCTAATCTAGATAACTTAGCGGCGCTCTAATTCCTTAATCTTCTTGTTGGCACTAGCAAGATCCTGCCTAAGGCCTAGTATAATGGTGTTGTGGTTAGAGAGCTGCCTAGTGAGGGAATTAATTGAGGACTGGAGGTCTATGATAACTCTGTCTAGTCTGCGAACGTCCTCATCAATATCCATTATAGTCTTGCGACGCTTGGGAGGTGTCTCAAAAGCATTGAGAGCGTGCTTCGGGGCTGCCTTTGGAGGGATGAAACGGACTTTGGCTACTCTAATCCCTTCAAAGTAAGGTCTTTCCTCCTCCGTAGTGTAGCGAATACTGCTGATCTCACCGCTCCGGTTGGTCTTGACTCCAACGACCCTCTCATTGGGTCTAGGTGGAAGGATCCTTGTGCCGATTGGCACCTTGATAGTGGTTTTCGTCTTGGATGATGATCCCTTGAGAAGTAGGGGTTGTGGTGGTGCGGTGAGAACTGGTTGAGCATGGTAAGATTGGGCGGAGCTGCGTTGGCGTAATGGCATGGCTTCTAGCTGTCGCTCTGTGTTGGCTGGGACGAGAGCACGGGCATCGGGGTCCTCCACAGGCTCCACGTTGAGGTTGACGGGGACGACTTCCCAATCATCGTGGTACTTCTCGGCCATTGGAGCAGCGAGGAACTAATCAAGCTCTAATTGAAGGAGAGAAGGCTTTGTGGCTTGGTGTTTGAAAACTGAGGTCAGGGGTCTTGTTTATATAGGGGTCAAAAAGTGCCTCTAGGGGTTGTTCGGGTTGCTCCCGTCGATGTGCGTGCGAAACTTTCCATCTGAGGGATTATTCGGATTACCATAAGTGCATTTTCCATAACAGAGAAAATCGGGACCAAGGGGGAACAGGAGCTGGGCGCCAGCCCACCTAATCTGGACGCCCGCCCTCTCTCTGGCCCCTCCGTGGGCCCACTTTCTCGAGCGCGTTACTGGATGCAAAACTATTTAGAAATATATATATATGACCCGAAAACATCAGACTAAAAAGGTCGGGCTCTAATTCTTCATGGGAAGGTAAAAATGGACTACGTCTATTTCTTCTAATTCTTTATTGGGCTCTAAAAATAATTTAAGACGTTGACCATTTACCTTGAATAACGTACCTTCGTCGTTTTGAAGTGTGATAGCTCCATGGGATGATGAATTAATTACCTTGAATGGTCCTTCCCATTTGCTCCGGAGTTTTCCATGCCCGAAAAGCTTCACCCTAGAATTAAAAAGTAATACCTTATCTCCGGGTGTGAACTCCTTCTTCTTGATTCTCTTGTCATGCCTCCTTTTGACTCTTTCTTTGTAGATCTTTGAGTTGTGATATGCCTTCTCTCGCCATTCTTCCAATTCTGATAGTTGCATTCTTCTATAATCTCCAACAACATCTAGGTCCATATTCCATCTCTTTATGGCCCAGTGTGCTTTGAACTCTAGTTCAACAGGTAGATGGCAAGTCTTCCCGTACACCAATTGGTATGGAGACATTCCAATCGGGGTCTTGTATGCTGTCTGGTATGCCCAGAGTGCATCGGGTAACTTGTCTTTCCACGCCGTTCCCATTTCATTTACTTTCTTCTGAAGAATATTCTTGATTTGTTTGTTGGAAGTCTCTGCTTGGCCACTTGTCTGAGGATGATAGGGGGTAGCGACGTTGTGACGGATTACATGTTTTGATAGATATTGCTTGAAGCATTTGTCGATGAAGTGTGCTCCTCCATCACTTATCACTACTCTGGGGACTCCAAATCTTGGAAATATAATTTCTTCAAACATCCTATTTGAACTGATGTTGTTGGCATGCTTGCAAGGTAATGCCTCTACCCACTTGGAGACATAGTCAACTGCTATTGATATTTGGGAACGCAATAAGGAATTGATCCGCAAGCGCACGGATATCGGTGAGCACTTCACCCGGGAAATTATCCAGAGTATCGTATTTATTTTTTTACCACTAGGAGAAAGAGTGCATCTGACTAACTGGTCTATTACTACTAACCTTTAGGCACAAAGAATGTCTTTCGATGTGAGTGATAAATAGAGAAGACTGCAACCGTAGTCTCCTTCTAACCTTGGTAAGGATGATCTACTGTTCTAATGGGGAGGCTAACGGAATCTAGACACCACAAAGGATGTTCAACCCGCACCTATAAACCCTATCCTTCCTGCTAACGAGATGTGATCTACAAAGGTAGCTCGGAATTGTCACGTTCCTCACTACTACCACGGTCCAGCTAGTCAGGGAATATCTATGAGTACCCCAGCCTAAACACCACGTTTACGCCTGCAATGATTACTCTAAACTCTACGCGAAGAGATCAAAGTAAACTCATAAACCATAAGAACAATAAAACAAGAACTTACTAGAATTTAGAAGTCGAATTACTGAAGAATCCTAGGAGCAAACTTCGGGTTAGGAGAACTTGATCCCGCAGGTACAAGCTTGGAGTAGACACCGACAGGCCGGGCTTCCTCCACTCTACACCTCCACTCTATCTCTCTCAATCTAGTAGAAACTAGAAGATCTATTTCTACCTTACATTGATTGCTAAGCCTAAAAAGAAATATTAATTAGAGAAGAGGTTTTCCTTCGAGGGCACCCCTCAATCTCTATGATAATTTCTTCATGTCTTCTCCAGGGGCCAGGGGGGCCTTGCTTATATAGTCCTCCCCTTCTATGCGTTTTTGGGTCGATAGGCGAGGTGGTACTATGTTTTTCTTGATCCAATAGGTCGGTGGAATATCCCGAGCGAAGAGAGTCCTGATCTGGCTCCAGAGGGGGGCGGGCGCCCTGGGCCTGGCCCAGTTTTGCCTCCGCTTCGGTCTCGTGGCTTCTGGAGTCTTCTAGATGATGTAAAATCGTGCGGTGCGTTGATATCTCTATGTAATCCCGACATGTGGGCCTTTCTTCCTTATTTCCTGATAACCCCCTGCAGAAACAGATAAACAACAAAACTCGTGGAATTCTGTCAGATCAAACCCTAATTCTAGGTGTTGGTTGCATATTGGTCCTTTCTCTTGTTTATTTGATAATTAAAATTGATACTTAAGAACCGTCAACAAATACCCCCATACTTAGGCTTTTACTCGTCCTCGAGAAAAGGATGGTTAAGAAAAATATCTGGGGTAAACATTTTAAAACATTCTCTATATAATTGCAGGGTGTTAAAAATCCACTGTGTACCATAGTCGGGAATGTTTGTGGTTAAGAGTAAAGATCCTTTCTTCTCAATCCTGCCACTTGGAGTTTTTGTATATTTTTGAAAGAAAGTTAGCATACCTTTTTATCCTCATAGGTTCTCTCAGATCACTCATTATCTTTTATATATCTTACTGAGGTTGTTTTATTTTGCAAAAATTCTCAAGCATTCTTACTTTGCATTTATTGCCTGATCAAAACGGGATCCGAGGAGGGGAATGTCATACTCTTAGATCAAAGACTTTGAAAATTAAAAACTTTGTCAACTCTTGCTGGCATATTGCTTATTAGAGGGACCATGGGCTACCATTTTTTTCTCTTTTCTCTTCTCTTCTTTTTTTTAAGTGGATACCAAGGTACCCCTAATTCTACTGCCGGACACTTGTCTATTTTTTCTGCGAGGTTGTCGAGCACTTGCTCCTTTTTATTTCCTCGAAATATATTTTTTTATTTTTTTTATTTTTTTATTATTTTTTTTTTGCATAGCCCATGCCTCTAATGCAATAATACTTCGGAAGAGTGAATCTTTCTGAAATAATGTCTTGATCTTAGGAGCATGATAAATCTCTCAACAAGGGTCTAACTCAATCTGAACAAACTCAATACAGAGCAGATAGCTTTTATAATCATAATTAATATTTTCAGTTTTATCAGGCATATAAAACACTGAGGATGGTAGCTAGAATTTTGAATATTTTGAAATAAATTCTCCAAGCAACAATGATATCAAGAATAAGAAACTCATACTCTATCATCACATATTCCATATTGACTTAAGTAACACAGGGTTTTAAAATGATTTTATAATAATTGCAAGTTTTCAGGAAATATCACAAATTGAGATTAATCATGATTATAAATATTTTAATCTTTTTTATTTTATCATGTCGGAAACAATAATCTGCATAATCCAAAATAAATGTATGTATGAAGTAAAGTGTGCAGAGTGTGTACCTGAATCGTGGAGTGGTGTAGTCGGAGTGTGTTTGGCATGTTGAGGGATCTCCCCCATACTTGTTTTCTTCTTTCTTGCACAAAGATAAAGTAGAGACACACAAGACATAATAATGATAATAATAATAATACTCTTTATTGATCTTGAGGCATTTATTACAAAAGACTGATAGCAAACTGATAGCAAACTAATAATAGCAAACTGATGATAATAGCAAACTTAAATCGAATTTAATCATAGATGACTAAGATGCATTGCCTCAAGGTCTAATCTAGATAACTTAGTGGCGCTCTAATTCTTTGATCTTCTTGTTAGCACTGGCAAGATCCTGCCTAAGGCCTAGTATAATGGTGTTGTGGTTAGAGAGCTTCCTAGTGAGGGAGTTGATCGAGGACTGGAGGTCTATGATAACTCTATCTAGCCTGCGAACTTCCTCATCAATATCCATTATAGTCTTGCGACGCTTTTGAGGTGTCTCAAAAGCATTGAGAGAGTGCTTCGGGGCTGCTTTTGGAGGGATGAAACAGACTTTGGCTGCTCTAATCCCTTCAAAGTAAGGCCTTTCCTCCTCCGTAGTGTAGCGAATACTGCTGATCTCGCCGCTTCAGTTGGTCTTGACTCCAACGACCCTCTCATTGGGTCTAGGTGGAAGGATCCTTGTGCTGGTTGGCACCTTGATAGTGGTCTTCATTTTGGATGATGATCCTGTGAGGAGTAGGGGTTGTGGCGGTGCGGTGAGAACTGGTTAAGCATGGTAAGATTGGGCAGAGCTACGTTGGCGTAATGGCATGGCTTCTAGCTGACGCTCTGTGTTGGCCGGGACGAGAGCACGGGCATCGGGGTCCTCCACAGGCTCCATGTTGAGGTTGAAGGGGACGACTTCCCAATCATTGTGGTACTTCTCGGCCATTGGAATAGTAAGGAACTAATAAAACTTTAATTGAAGTAGAGCTAATCAAGCTCTAATTGAAGGAGAGCTAATCAAGCTCTAATTGAAGGAGAGAAAGCTTGGTGGCTTGGTGTTTGAAAACTGAGGTCAGGGGTCTGTTTATATAGGGGTCAAAAGGATGCCTCTATGGGTTGTTCGGGTTGCTCCCGTCGACGTGCGTGCGAAACTTTCCATCCGAGGGATTATTCGGATCACCCTAAGTGCATTTTCCATAACAGAGAAAGTCGGGACCGAGGGAGAACAGGGGCTGGGCGCCCGCCCTCTCTCTGGCCCCTCTGTGGGCCCACTTCTCCGAGCGTGTTTCTAGAAGCAAAATTATTTAGAAAAATATATATGACCCAAAACCATCAGACCAAAAGTGTCGGGCTCTAATTCTCCATGGGAAGGTAAAAATGGACTACGTCTATTTCTTCAAATTCCTCATTGGGCTCTAAAAATAATTTAAGACGTTGACCATTTACCTTGAATAACGTACCTTCATCATTTTGAAGTGTGATAGCTCCGTGGGATGATGAATTGATTACCTTGAATGGTCCTTCCCATTTGCTCCGGAGTTTTCCATGCCCGAAAAGCTTCACCCTGGAATTAAAAAGTAATACCTTATCTCCGGGTGTGAACTCCTTCTTCTTGATTCTCTTGTCATGCCACCTCTTGACTCTTTCTTTGTAGATCTTTGAATTGTGATATGCCTATTGACGGTCCTTAAGTATCAAATTTAATTATCAAATAAATAAAGAAAAGGATCCAAATGAAATCAACATCCAGACTTAGGGTTTTATTTGACAGAATTCCACGAGTTTTGGTGTTTGTCTTTTTCTGCAGGGGGTTATCAGGAAATATGGAAGAAAGGCCCACATGTCGGGATTACGTAAAGATATTAACGTGCTGCGCAATTATCTTACATCTAGAAGACTCCAGAAGCCACGAGACCGAAGCGGAGGCGAAACGGGGCTAGAGGCAGGGCGCCCGCCCCCTCCAGGAGTCCAATCAGGACTCTGCTTTGCGGGAGATCTCCACCGACCTAAAGGATGAATCTAAACCATACAATCTATGTCGGTTTGATCCAAGGGCCCATATTCACTTGGAGGGACTATAAAACCAGACCCCCTGGCCCCTGGAGGAGAGAGCCTCTCAACCCTAATTCATTGTTCCATCAAGGGAGAAGAAGCCTCTGATCAAGATTAGAGCCACCACATCAATTAGATATCTAGATTAGCATAGCTACATAGGATTAGAACTAGAAGGAGTCAATCTTCGATTGGTTTCCGGATTTGTCAGGAGGATTCTTGGTAATTCTCTAATTGTGCTTCTAATTGTTCTTCTAATTATCTTTGTTCTTCAATATTATGAATATGACTTTGTTCTACTTCAATATATTGCTTATGACTTTGCTCTACTTGCTTATATTCAAGATTATATTGTTCTTAGTTTATCATAGTTATGTACTTGGCTTAGTTAGATTGGATCTATATACATGCTTAGGATCGTATAGCGTTTATCCATCGGATCCATGGGTAAATGATAGATATTGTGTAGGCGTGGTGCTTATACCGTATTTATCTGCGATTGTACCCAATATGCCAGATCGTGGGGTGGTTCGTGATAGTGACAGCTTTATTGATTCTTATATAGTCCCCCTCTCGTGTATTGGGCTGGCAGAGCAACATTATTACAGGGGAGTGATTGCTATGTTTCTCATATTCCTTGCTAATATCACTATGCATGGGCGTAGTCTTGTCTCGCAATGATTGCTAAGTATGCTTGCACTAACTGTGACAATGCTAGACTATATAGTTGAGAATAACTTAGGGAATATTCTTGTAGTTCGTTCTAATACCATGCTAATGACTTTCTAGAGTATCTAATTGAGGTGCTTATCATATTTATTATGTGGCTAGATCAGATTAGTTATCCTTGTCACTATCATTATTTCATATATCTTTTATGTGACACTTATCCCTGTATGAAGAGTTAGATATAATGTTCTCAATTATACATGCAATGATAGATGCTCAATCTCATATTCTATTCTGTAATCAATAGTGATGATTTCTAATCCCTTCCCAGTGGTAAAAATATAAATAACGATACCTGGAATACTTCCCGGTTAAAATGCTGCATCGGTATTAATCAGGCCTAGGACATTAATAAGATTTTTAAATAGTTTAAGTGCAAAGGATTCAGACATAATGTTGATCCCCACAACAGGATTATAAAGAGCATTAAATCGATCAGAATTATAAGCACAGCGTATAGTTATAGAGGGTGTGTCCAAACGGATCACATTAGAGGAAAGCTCTGATTCCTCCAACCATTCGCTACTCATTACTGAGATAAGCTCTCTCAATTGATATTCACTTGGCAAATAAATGCTAAACTGGCCGTTTTGGGGTTTGGCAATAGAATGGTAGTTTGAAATATTTCCAAAATCGGCAAAAAGATCGGATTCTAAATCCAGCATGAAGTCCGGTAGTGGAATTTCTTCCTCTTGTGGCTCAGAACTTGGAATAGCTAAAGTAGATAAAGAATTTGGCAGAGTATCTACTTCGGCTTCGTAGATTTCATCATGAAGGGTATTATCCATCTCAGCTTCTAGGATTCTATCTAGGATGACTCTTGCTTCATCAGCAGGGATGCGAAAGAAAGAACCTCTAGACATTGTGTGAAGCATTTGTTTGTGATTTTTATGAAGACCTCGAAAAAAGTGAAATAAAAGAACAGGGACTTCAAGATTAAGGTTTGGACCAGATTCTAAAAGATCAGAAAAACGTTTCTAGGATTTTCCCAATGTTTCATTATCTTTTTGTTTAAAAGATAGGACTTCGAGTCTAAGGTCGGCTATACGGTCAAGGGAATAGAAACCTAGACAAAAGTTGGCTCGTAAAACTCCCCATTCACCTTGTTGTTGACTTACCTTCTGACTGTACCATTGTCTAGCTTCTCCCCTTAGAGAAAAAGGAAAAAGCTTCCAACGTAAAGTCTTATCAGAAATGCCTTCAATGCGAAGACAATCACATGTTTGCTCAAAATCTCTAATATGAAGGTAAGGGTTTTCGTCTTCCTTTCCCGAAAAAGATAGGTTTTGAATCATGGCAATCAACCTAGAACTTAACTTATACTGGGATGTTTGGATAGGCTGTGATGATTCCCATGGTAAAAGGTCAGTTGCTAAAGGGATTGCAGACTCATGGATCGATTTAGAATTTTGGTTTTCCATAAGGTAAGAATAAAGAAAATAAATAAAGGATATAAAAGATAAGAAAAGATAAAAGTATAGATACAAGCTAATAGTAAGACACAGGTTATCTCAGCAACCATCTTTCTCCCCGGCAACGGCGCCAGAAATGCTTGTTGATATTTGGGAACGCAATAAGGAATTGATCCGCAAGCGCACGGATATCGGTGAGCACTTCACCCGGGAAATTATCCAGAGTATCGTATTTATTTTTTTACCACTAGGAGAAAGAGTGCATCTGACTAACCGGTCTATTACTACTAACCTTTAGGCACAAAGAATGTCTTTCGATGTGAGTGATAAATAGAGAAGACTGCAACCGTAGTCTCCTTCTAACCTTGGTAAGGATGATCTACTGTTCTAATGGGGAGGCTAACGGAATCTAGACACCACAAAGGATGTTCAACCCGCACCTATAAACCCTATCCTTCCTGCTAACGAGATGTGATCTACAAAGGTAGCTCAGAATTGTCACGTTCCTCACTACTACCACGGTCCAGCTAGTCAGGGAATATCTATGAGTACCCCAGCCTAAACACCACTTTTACGCCAGCAATGAGTACTCTAAACTCTACGCGAAGAGATTAAAGTAAACTCATAAACCATAAGAACAATAAAACAAGAACTTACTAGAAATTGGAAGTCGAATTACTGAAGAATCCTAGGAGCAAGCTTCGGGTTAGGAGAACTTGATCCCGCAGGTACAAGCTTGGAGTAGACACCGACAGGCCGGGCTTCCTCCACTCTACACCTCCACTCTATCTCTCTCAATCTAGTAGAAACTAGAAGATCTATTTCTACCTTACATTGATTGCTAAGCCTAAAAAGAAATATTAATTAGAGAAGAGGTTTTCCTTCGAGGGCACCCCTCAATCTCTATGATAATTTCTTCATGTCTTCTCCAGGGGCCATGGGGGCCTTGCTTATATAGTCCTCCCCTTCTATGCGTTTTTGGGTCGATAGGCGAGGTGGAACTATGTTTTTCTTGATCCAATAGGTCGGTGGAATATCCCGAGCGAAGAGAGTCCTGATCTGGCTCCAGAGGGGGATGGGCGCCCAGGCTACCAGGGCGGGCGCCCTGGGCCTGGCCCAGTTTTGCCTCCGCTTCGGTCTAGTGGCTTCTGGAGTCTTCTAGATGATGTAAAATCGTGCGGTGCATTGATATCTCTATGTAATCCCAACATGTGGGCCTTTCTTCCTTATTTCCTGATAACCCCCTGCAGAAACAGATAAACAACAAAACTCGTGGAATTCTGTCAGATCAAACCCTAATTCTAGGTGTTGGTTGCATATTGGTCCTTTCTCTTGTTTATTTGATAATTAAAATTGATACTTAAGAACCGTCAACAACTGCCACCAAGATGTACTCACATTTCTTTGATGGAGGAAATGGACCCATGTAGTCTATTCCTCAGACATCAAACAGCTCAATCTGAAGGTTGTTGGTGAGTGGCATTGCATCCCTCGTATTTATGTTTCCGTGTCTTTGACATGGCCCACATCTTCTGATATATTGCTTCGTGTCTTCATACATTGTAGGCCAGTAGAATCCACACTGCCAGATCTTTGAATGTGTAAGGAATGCTCCATAGTGACCTCCATATGGTGATGAATGACATCTATCGATGATCTTCCATCCTTCCTCAGTGGTCACACATCTCCTGAGTAAGCCATCAGAGCATACTCGAAAGAGGTATGGCTCATCCCATATATGTGAACGACTTTCTTGAATAAGCTTCTTCTTGTTTGCTCCTAGTGGTACATACGCTAAAACCATAAAATTAACAATATCTGCATACTAGGGGTTAGACCTGTTAATCCCGTAGAGCATGTCGTCCCGGAGTGAATCATTGATGGGGGTTTCCTGTGGACTCTTAAAGTACATTCTAGACAAATGATCAGCAATAGAATTTTCTACTCCCTTTTTATCTTTTATTTCTAAGTCAAATTCTTGGAGTAATAAGATCCATCTAATCAGGCGAGGTTTAGCATCTTTTTTAGTGAGCAAATATTTTAGTGCAGCATGATCAGTGTAAACAATTATTTTAGCTCCAACTAAATAACATCTAAATTTATCAATGGCAAAGACAACAGCCAGATGCTCTTTTTCAGTGGTTGCATAATTAAGTTGAGCTCCTGCCAAAGTTTTACTGGCATAAGCAATTGCATGATGCTTCTTATTTTTAGTTTGTCCCAAAACTGCCCCTACAGCGTAATCACTAGCATGACACATAATTTCAAAAGGCAACGACCAATCAGGGGGTTGAATGATTGGTGCAGAGATGAGTGCTTTCTTTAATAAATTGAAAGATGTTAGACATGCATCATCAAATTCGAAAGGAGCATCCATGGCTAGCAAAAGAGTAAGTGGTCTAGCAATGAATGAAAAATCTTTTATGAATCTATGATAAAAACCAGCATGGCCAAGAATGCTTCGAATTCCTTTTATATTCACAGGTGGAGGTAGTTGTTCAATTACTTCAATTTTAGCTTTATCTACCTAATACCTCTTTCAGACACTAAGTGTCCCAGCACTATTCCTTCTCTAACCATAAAATGACATTTTTCCCAATTAAGGACTAAGTGCTTTTCTTCACATCTTTGCAAAACCTTGTCTAAGTTTTCAAGACAACTATCAAAAGTTTTTCCATAAACAGAGAAATCATCCATGAAAACTTCCATAATCTCTTCAATCATATCAGAAAATATAGACATCATGCATCTTTGAAAAGAAGCTGGTGCATTACATAACCCGAAAGACATTCTGCGGTAAGCATAAGTTCCATATGGGCATGTAAAAGTGGTTTTGCTTTGATCATCAGGATGGATCGGTATTTGGTGATACCCTGAATATCCATCTAAGAAACAGAAGAACGAATGGTTCGCTAACTGATCTAGCATCTCATCTATGAGAGGTAAAGGAAAGTGATCCTTTCTCGTGGCTTTGTTTAGTTTTCTATAGTCTATGCACATCCGCCATCCTGTGACGGTGCGTTGCGGAATTAGCTCATTCTTTTCATTCATAATAACAGTCATGCATCCCTTTTTAGGCACAACTTGAACTGGGCTTACCCACTCACTGTGCAGCACAGGATATATAATCCCTGCATGTAGCAACTTTATAACTTCCTTTTTAACAACCTCTCTCATAGTATTATTAAGTCTATGTTGGGGTTCTCGAGAGGGTGAAATAGAAGGATTTGTTGGAATACGATGGGTACAAATCATAGGACTGATTCCTGTAAGATCTTGGAGTGAGTAGCCGAAAACTGAGTGATGTTTCTCAAGAATGGTCATTAATCGCAGCGTTTGCTCCTGAGTGAGTTTATCGCTAATGATTACAGGGAACTCTGGATTATTGTTTAGGAAAGCATATGTAAGACCGGGTGGTAAAGTTTTAAGCTCTATGGGGGGGTCTAGGTGTTTCTGCAAACTCATCTAAGGGTTCAGGTTCAGCAGGTTCGGCTTCTTCTTCTATGAAGAACGAAGTTTTGTCTTCTAAGTCTGATTCTTCTAAAAGCTCTAGAGATGCAGCCTTTACCTCCTCCATAGGATCAGGCAAAAGATATGATTCGGCCTTATTATTTAAGGAGTGTGAAATTGTTATTGGGAATTTAAAGGTTTTTCCAAAAGAAATGTGTAGCTTTCCAGTATGACCTTCATAAAGGAGTCTTCTAAAAGGTTGTAATATCCACAGGTCGAAGTCCCATGTATCAAAGATATAGAAGTTCAAATGAACCATAGAGCCTTCTACTGTAAGAGGTAGGACATTAATAATTCCAAGACTGGGGACTAATCGTCCCAAAGATTCCTTTATGACCTTTGTTGTGGGGGTTAATACAAGAGTTTTAAATAGTTTAAGTGCAAAAGATTCAGACATGATGTTGATCCCCACAACAGGATTATAAAGAGCATTAAATCGATCAAAATTATAAGCACAGCGTATAGTTATAGAGGGTGTGTCCAAACGGATCACATCAGAGGTAAGCTCTGATTCCTCCAACCATTCGCTACTCATGACTGAGATAAGCTCTCTCAATTGATATTCACTTCGCAAATAAATGCTAAACTGGTCATTTTGGGGTTTGTCAATAGAATGGTAGTTTGAAATATTTCCAAAATCGGCAAAAAGATCGGATTCTAAATCCAGCATGAAGTCCGGTAGTGGAATTTCTTCCTCTTGTGGCTCAGAACTTGGAATAGCTAAAGTAGATAAAGAATTTGGCAGAGTATCTACTTCGGCTTCGTAGATTTCATCATGAAGGGTATTATCCATCTCAGCTTCTAGGATTCTATCTAGGATGACTCTTGCTTCATCAGCAGGGATGCGAAAGAAAGAACCTCTAGACATTGTGTGAAGCATTTGTTTGTGATTTTTATGAAGACCTCGAAAAAAGTGAAATAAAAGAACAGGGACTTCAAGATTAAGGTTTGGACCAGATTCTAAAAGATCAGAAAAACGTTTCTAGGATTTTCCCAAAGTTTCATTATCTTTTTGTTTAAAAGATAGGACTTCGAGTCTAAGGTTAGCTATACGGTCAAGGGAATAGAAATCTAGACAAAAGTTGGCTCGTAAAACTCCCCATTCACCTTGTTGTTGACTTACCTTCTGACTGTACCATTGTCTAGCTTCTCCTCTTAAAGACAAAGGAAAAAGCTTCGAACGTAAAGTTTTATCAGAAATGCCTTCAATGCGAAGACAATCACATGTTTGCTCAAAATCTCTAATATGAAGGTAAGGGTTTTCGTCTTCCTTTCCCGAAAAGGATAGGTTTTGAATCATGGGAATCAACCTAGAACTTAACTTATACTGGGATGTTTGGATAGGCTGTGATGATTCCAATGGTAAAAGGTCAGTTACTGAAGGGATTGCAGATTCATGGATCGATTTAGAATTTTGGTTTTCTATAAGGTAAGAGTAAAAAAAATAAATAAAGAATATAAAAGATAAGAAAAGATAAAAGTATAGATACAAGCTAGTAGTAAGACTCAAGGTTATCTCAGCAAACCGTCTTTCTCTCCGGCAACGGCGCCAGAAATGCTTGTTGATATTTGGGAACGCGATAAGGAATTGATCCGCAAGCGCACGAATATCGGTGAGCACTTCACCCGGGAAATTATCCAGAGTATCGTATTTATTTTTTTACCACTAGGTGAAAGAGTGCATCTGACTAACCGGTCTATTACTACTAACCCTTTAGGCAACAAAGAATGTTTCTCGATGTGAGTGATAAATAGAGAAGACTGCAACCGTAGTCTTCTTCTAACCTTGGTCAGGATGATCTACTGTTCTATTGGGGAGGCTAACAGAATTTAGACACCACAAAGGATGTTCAACCCGCACCTGTAAACCCTATCCTTCCTGCTAACGAGATATGGTCTGCAAAGGTAACTCGGAATTGTCACGTTCCTCACTACTACCACGGTCTAGCTAGTCAGGGAATATCTATGAGTACCCCAGCCTAAACACCACGTTTATGCCAGCAATGATTACTCTAAACTCTACGCGAAGAGATTAAAGTAAACTCATAAACCAGAAGAACAATAAAACAAGAACTTACTAGAATTTAGAAGTCAAAATACTAAAGAATCCTAGGAGCAAGCTTCGGGTTAGGAGAACTTGATCCCGCAGGTACAAGCTTGGAGTAGACACCGACAGGCCGGGCTTCCTCCAATCTACACCTCCACTCTATCTCTCTCAATCTAGTAGAAACTAGAAGATCTATTTCTACTTTACATTGATTGCTAAGCCTAAAAAGAAATATTAATTAGAGAAGAGGTTTTCCTTCGAGGGCACCCCTCAATCTCTATGATAATTTCTTGTCTTCTCCAGGGGCCAGGGGGGCTCCTTATATAGTCCTCCTCCTCTATGCGTTTTTGGGTCGGTAGGCGAGGTGGTACTATGTTTTCCTAGATCCAATAGGTCAGTGGAACATCCCATGCGAAGAGAGTCCCGATTGGCATCCAACAGGGGGCGGGCGCCCAGGTCACCAGGGCGGGCGCCCTGGGCCTGGCCACTTTCAGCCTCTGTTTTCTTCCCGTGGCTTCTGGAGTCTTCTAGATGGTAGAAAATCGTGCGGTGCGTTGATATCTCTATGTAATCCTGACATGTGGGCCTTTCTTCCTTATTTCCTGATAACCCCCTGCAGAAACAGATAAACAACAAAACTCGTGGAATTCTGTCAGATCAAACCCTAATTCTAGGTGTTGGTTGCATATTGGTCCTTTCTCTTGTTTATTTGATAATTAAAATTGATACTTAAGAACCGTCAACATTGATGCTATTGGTACCACGGGTTGATCGGCTGGAGTTGCCGATGGGACGATGTGAACTAAAAAAATAATAAGGTTGCTTATAATTTGAGGAGGTAAATTCATCAGTGATAATGTTGTGGGCAGTAATTTACCTTGAGGGGTTGCAGTGCTTGTCTGTTCTGAAGAAACCACCGATGGTATGATTGGATCTACCGGATCGGCGGTTTGATCAAGCACATCGGCAGATGTTTCTTGTGGCTGAGGTGCTTCTTGTGGTTGAGGCGGAGACGGTGCTTGCTGTGTCTGAACTTCTGGTGAAGAAGGGGACAATTCTACGTGAATCGGCGACACTGGAGGAGGAGAAGAAGGTGGTGCTGTCTTCTGACGCTTTGCTTGTGACTTGGTGCTTTTAGGGCCTTTTCTCTTAATTTGGCTGGACTGGGGGGCATCGGCACTCGTCTTGGTACTTCTGATCTTTATCGATTTACCAGTTTTCTGTTACAATAAACAAAATTTCATAGGTCTGAACATGAAAGAATGTTAATGAGAATTCTTGTTAAAAGACAGAAGTTACCGATGAAGTTCCCATAGCAGCCGATGTATCCTGAAAAGACTATGTAAGTATAGAATAGGAATCGGTATAAATTGAGGAAATCAAAGATTTACCTTGAAAGCCTGTGCCAAGGTAGCAGCAGCGACCGATGGAGATGTCTTTGCCCATTTGGTGGTGATCTTCTTGAAACGCACGTTCCGGTGCATTAGGGCTTCCAGGCTTGGTGCATTGTTGCCGATCAGAGAAATCGGGCCCGGTGGTAGGAGCTCGATCGGCTTACCACTCCTGCTGATGGTTGGTGGTGTGTCGTTGACCTGATAAAAAGAGAGAAAGTGAGTTACCGATAAAGATAAAAGTAATGGAAGGATTGAAATATCGGTTAAAAACTTACAGTGTTTTCAGGGACTTTATACTTGGGGTTAATCATACTGCGGTATCTGAGAGCCGATGTGCAGAACAGATCCTCTTTCCACTCCTCCCACCACTGTTTGTATGCTTGAGTAATGAAGAGAGCTGGGATCCAGGCCGATAAATTAATATCTGACGTATCGGCATTTGGTGGGAGTTGGGCTATTCTGATCCACTCAAGACAGCTGGTTATGGTCTCCCTTGGCTTCACCACATCGGCGTAACAGAGTGCGATCGGCAGCTGTCCAAAGGCCAGTTGACGAGCCAGTGCTGATGGATTGTAGAACTCATAGGTGAGATTGGAAGTTTTCCCACTGCCAAAGAAGTTCAGTGGTATAGCTCTTGGAGTGATAATTGCCATCATCAGATCATGGTCCTCGTTGAGAGCATCATCAAAGGGGTGGAAAGTAAGTGGAAATCTGGTTTCCGGATCCTCATAAGGCATCCAGGCCCGCTGGTCTTTGGCCAGACCCTCATAGAGAGTCTGGAAGAATCGGCTGACCTGATCTTCATTGCCACCGGTACCAGGTAAAACTATGGCAGCTGTTGACGGTCCTTAAGTATCAAATTTCATTATCAAATAAATAAAGAAAAGGATCCAAATGAAATCAACATCTAGACTTAGGGTTTTATCTGACAGAATTCCATGAGTTTTGGTGTTTGTCTATTTCTGCAGGGGGTTATCAGGAAATACGGAAGAAAGGCCCACACGTCGGGATTACATAGAGATATTAATGTACCGCGCAATTATCTTACATCTAGAAGACTCCAGAAGTCACGAGACTAAAGCGGAGACGAAACGGGGCCAGAGGCAGGGCGCCCGCCCTGTTCCCCTAGGCGCCCGCCCCCTCCCTGAGTCCAATCAGGACTCTGCTTCGTGGGAGATCTCCACCGACCTAAAGGATGAATCTAAACCATACAATCTATGTCGGTTTGATCCAACGGCCCATATTCACATGAAGAGACTATAAAACCAGACCCCCTGGCCCCTGGAGGAGAGAGCCTCTCAACCCTAATTCATTATTCCTCAAGGGAGAAGAAGCCCCTGATCAAGCTTAGAGCCACCACATCAATTAGATATCTAGATTAGCATAGCTACATAGGATTAGAACTAGAAGGAGTCAATCTTCGATTGGTTTCCGAATCTGTCAAGAGGATTCTTGGTAATTCTCTAACTGTGCTTCTAATTGCTTTCTAATTATCTTTGTTCTTCAATATTATGAATATGACTTTGTTCTACTTCAATATATTGCTTATGACTTTGCTCTACTTGCTTATATTCAAGATTATATTGTTCTTAGTTTATCATAGTTATGTACTTGGCTTAGTTAGATTGGATCTATATACATGTTTAGGATCGTATAGCGTTTATCCATCAGATCCATGGGTAAATGATAGATATTGTGTAGGCGTGGTGCTTATACCGTATTTATCTGCGATTATACCCAATATGCCAGATCGTGGGGTAGTTCCTGATAGTGATAGCTTCATTGATTCTTATATAGTCCCCCTCTCATGTATTGGGCTGGCAGAGCAACATTATTACAGGGGAGTGATTGCTATGTTTCTCATTTACCTTGCTAATATCACTATGCATGGGCGTAGTCTTGTCTCACAATAATTGCTAAGTATGCTTGCACTAACTATGATAATGCTAGACTATATAGTTGAGAATAACTTACGAAATATTCTTGTAGTTCGTTCTAAATCCATGCTAATGACTTTCTAGAGTATCTAATTGAGGTGCTTATCATATTTATATGTGGCTGATCAGATTAATTATTTTTGTCACTATTTATTATTTCATATATCTTTTATGTGACACTTATCCCTGTATGAAAGAGTTAGATAATTGTTCTCAATTACATATTCAATGATAGATACTCAATCTCATATTCTATTCTGTAATCAATATTGATGGTTACTAATCCCTTCCCAGCGGTAAAAATATAAATAACTATACCTGGAATACCTCCCTGATAAAATGCTACATCGGTATTAGTCTGTGCGCTTGCAGATCCCATTCATTATTTATTTAGAAGAGCAATTGCATATTTCAATACCGCATCTCTCATATCATGCTAGGGATGACAACTTGGCTTAAGTGGTATGAGGGATAGGTTTGGCATTTTTGGCACCGTTACTAGATTTAGAGAACTTAGTCTACTTTTGGTAATGATGTTAAGAATACCCAACAAGCATTTTTGGCGCCGTTGCCGGGGAAGGTTGATTAATAATCACGAATGGAATAAAAGATTTTGAGTTATCATTCGCATCACTAATATGATTGAGCTTATCTATTCTCTCATACAGTTTTACCTCGATATTTTTCTATTTTATCTTATGCAGGGGAATGTATGAATAGAAGATATCTTCCAGGAAATTTTGTTGACAATCCCGAAGCATTATTCAAGAAGACGAGAGCCAAGCTCAAGAAGAGATCATCAACACTTCAGCAAGAAGCTTCATCCAATCAAGAAGATCACCGGAACTTGTCTTCAGAGTTCGAAGCCATGGCGAACAAAGCAATCCGTGAGTTCTCAGCTCCCACTACAGACAACATCCGCACTGGACCTGCTGCAGAGATCGATGGCAACTTTGAGCTCAAGCCTGGACTTATCAACATGGTGCAATCCAACCAGTTCTGTGGGAAGGCACACGAAGATGCTAGTGCTCATCTACAACACTTCCTGGAGATTTGCAACACATTTACCATATCAGGAGTTTCCAAAGATGCTATACTACTTCGCCTCTTCCCATTCTCACTGTTAGGAAGAGCGAAGCAGTCGTTCTACGCTACAAAGGAGAAGAATACTACGTGGGCACTCTGCTCCATGAACTTCCTGGCAAAGTTCTTTCCCATGGGCAAGACCAATGCTCTCCGTGGGAAGATTACAAGTTTTCAGCAACAAAATGATGAATCTGTTTCAGAAGCATGGGAGCGCTTTCAAGACTACATCCTAGAATGTCCCCATCATGGAATGGAGAGTTGGCTACTGATGCAGTCGTTTTATCATGGGCTCGGCAACAGTGCCCGAGAAACCATGGATGCTGTAGCTGGAGGAGCATTCTTATTACTTACTATACCACAAGCCACAACTCTTGTGGAGAAGATGGCGTCCAACCAAAGCTAGAATGAAGAGAGGACCCAGACACGCAAGAGAGGCAGAGGTATGCATCAGCTGAAGGAGGTAGACATGTTGTCTGCAAAGCTAGACCTGCTCATGAAGAAGCTCGACGATAGAGCTGGAGACAAGAAGGAAGTCATGCACATCTACGACTCTCACATCACTTGTAAGGAGTGTGGAGACACTGGACACTCAGGCAATCACTGCCCTGAGATACTTGAGGATGTGAACTACATCAACAACAACTACTACTACAACCGTCCTCAACAAAATCAAGGTTGGAATCAACAGAGCCCTAACTACTCAGGTAATTATCAAGGTAACAATTCTTACAACAATAATAATAATTTTCCACCTTTGAGAGAGTTAGTGTCTAATCAAGGAAAGCTAATGGATAACCTACCTAAGAAATTGGCATCTAATGATAAAATGCTAGAAAATATAAATAATAGAATGGATAATTTCTCTACTGTCATCAAGAATCAAATTAGCTTTAATAAAATGATTGAATCTCAGTTAAATCAAATAGCTGTTGTTGTTCCTACTACTAACCCCGGTATACCTTCACAACCGGAAGTATTAGAATCTGCAAATCTTGTAGACATGTTTGATGCAAGTAATTGGAGTAACCCCGTCACTGAATTCACTACTGACCTTCTGACGGTCAAGAGAGGTGATCCAGGACGCCCCGTCATCCTAATCTCCATCGGCATGGTGGACGTCCCAGAAGCACTCTGCGACTTTGGCTCCAGCGTCAACATTATACCCAGGGTACTCTATGAGAATTTCTTTACATATCCTTTATTAGAGACAACCATGTGTTTGCAGTTTGCAGATCAGACGATAACTTTTCCAAAGGGAATATTGAAGAACCTTTGTGTCCGAGTTGGTACCTTGTATGCCCTAATAGACTTCGTAGTAGTAGAGACCGGAAATGATGAGAGGGCACCTATCATCTTAGGGAGGCCATTCTTGAACACCACGGGAGCTATCATCTACGCTAGCGCTGCCAAGATCAGTTTCTACATCAAAGGGAGGAAGGAGACATTTTTCTTCAGGAACAAGACTACACAAATTCCAGATCAATCCAGACGTGAATCAAGGAAGAGGACCAATAGGAGGAACAGGAACAAGCAAGTGTGGACCGAGTCAGCTAAGATGGTCACTGCAGTTCATGGAGGCCAAGATCATCAACTTATGTCACCATTTTTGACCAAGAAGGACGACCCAGGAATGCCAAGCATCTACTGCTCCATAAATGGATACAGCTTCTACAAGACAACTTGCGACACCGGATCGGACGTCAACATAATGGCCGCAGTCACCTATCGGCTCTTGTTCGGAACCATGCCCCTGAAACCAACATACATTCAGCTCCAGACGGCAGATCAGACATTTTGAGAAGTTAAAGGAACAGTAACTGATGTCCCAGTCAAAATAGACGATCATTTTGTCTACATAGACTTTCAAGTTATTGACATGGGAGAAGACGAATACGATCCACCCATCATCCTTGGAAGACCGTTCCTCAGCACCGTTAAAGCAATCATCTACATTGGAACCGGAGAAGTCCATATGCACTTCCCCTCAGAGAAGGTACGACGTTATTTTACTGACCCTAACTATATCATTGAAGAATCTAAGCAGGTAAGGAAATGACGCAACCGCAACCAGAGGAGGCAGATCATCAAGGACGGATGGGCAGACTATGAAGGAGAAATTGTAAGGTCAGAAGACATAGAGTTTAAACAGAATTATCCAGAGGAGACCGTAGCACCGAGTCGGGTATGGAAAGAGAAGATAATTATACATGAAGAGGAGGCGTTGCCGGAAGTACCGACTATGCCACCCAACGAATCCCAGGACAATTGAGAAAATGAAGAGTCCCGTTCGGAGGACTTAAAAACACCGAACGCCTTGCCAAGAGGTAAACTTGGTAGTTATCCTTTTCCTTTCAATTATTTTAAACAGTTTGCTTAGTTAATCATGTTCGTGCTATCCTAAAAAGAAAATAAAAATATGAGAAACAGTAAGCCCCATGTGAGTATACGAGTGGCATAAAACCCATAAGTACATTCACTGTGGTGGCATAAAAATAAAATAAAATAAATATTTCATTTCTGCTTTATAAAATAAAAATATAAAAAATAGGGAGTAATAATTATTAAGGAGTCTCAACATGATAAAGGCTAGATATTTATGCTAACACTTAACCAGTTCCACAAGCTTTGTTGTCTATTTGAGATCCACAGAATATTAAGAATCAAGAAGACTAGCAGACGGAGGACATTCTAATCGCTGTCAGAATGCTGCTGATTTTCAAATACACCTCTGCCACCTGCTAGCTACATTAAGAGAAATTACATCAAAATTCAGCTTGGGGGAGAGCACCCCCATTTATCCCGCTAAGTATTTCTATCTTTCTATCTATCTTTATACTTATACTATATTAAAATATAAATATACATAAACTATAAAAAACCAAATAAAGATTTTATGCTTATATATATATATATATATATCTTTTGCTTAGTATGTTTAATAAATAACTAAAGTGGCTATGCTAATCTGTATCTTAATAATAAAACTCAAGCATGGTTATGATGAATAGTTGCTCTGCCTAATTTGCACATTTTAAGTTCTCTCTCAAGTTTAGACATAACTGTTATAATTTAAAGCTTGCTCTAGACCTAAACTTGTGGGATGAAAACTTGATCTGAAGTCTAAGTTGTTAACGGATACGATATGGGAAGATTGAACTGCTATTTATCTGTTCCTAGAGATGCTAGAATTCTGGAGAATTTTATCTTTAAAAATCTTTAAAATATTGCATGATGAGTTCCTGTATGATGAGAGTTTAAATTCCTACCACAGCCATATATACATGCTTGCTAGACTTTGAGCCACACATTTACTATTTATTGCTTATGAGCATTGAGTGTGGTCAAGCTGTGTAGACCCTTAGGAGCTTATCATGTGGTTAAATCAAGATTTCACTTGCACGTTCACTCATATATGCTACTTCTATTCTGGAAGTACCATCCACATATATCCATCCATTTCCGTCTCCAGAACCACTTAAAAATATTCTACTCCTAATTCGAGAGAGAATAACCAAAAATATTTCTGTTTTTCCCTTGTGAAATAAATGCTCAAGTTATCTTGTTACTACCACTTGCTATATTATCTCAAGAGATGAGTGCTCTAAAAAAAGAAAAAAAGAGATACAAGGAAATAAAAAGGGGCAAGTGCCCGGAACCTCGAAGGAAAAGAAAAAAAAGTGAGACGAGAGGTAAAAATGGTCAAGTGTCCGACAGTAAAATTAAGGGTACAAGATACCCACCTGAGAGAAAAGAAAAAAGAAGAGCATCTCATTCTCCTCACTATTCAAAAAAAAAGCAAGAAAGGTATGTATCTCCTCAAAGAGCAAAAGTAGAATTAGACTTTCACCATTGTTATCACCATCATCACCATACATCATTCATTCTCCACACATGCACATCTTGATTAAACTTATTGATTTGTTTCTTTAGATCCATGGTTTGACTATACAATAAATTTCTTGTAAGTATGTATATTTTAACTCCCACCTATGAGCTCCAGATATTAAAGCCTTATTAGAGTAGGGTGAGAGAGAAGGCAATGTCACTATGCTTCATACCACAAATACCACATATATTGAGAGAAGGCATATACCATCGCTGCATTGGTAAGGATCCAGAAATACCACAAAACAGAGATATGAGAGAATCATACAAGGAATTTCTGAGTTTTATTTGAAAATCTGCAAAAACACCAGAGCTATAGCTGATCAAGAATAAGAGACATGGCACTTGACTAGACTGTTCGATCTTTTAACTACTCAAGACAGAAGTGACGGTTACAAGTCCCATGGTGAAGGTAAAGTAAGTAGGTTTTAAGTCTTGACAGTTTACTCTAACTCAGAGATGAGATCTTATTTAAAAGCATGTGTACCGTCAATTTTTAAAGATACTGCAACAACTTATGATCCATTGCTGAGTCTATCCTTGCTCAGGGACGAGCAAGAGGTAAGCCTGGGCGAGTTTGTTGACGGTCCTTAAGTATCAAATTTACTTATCAAATAAATAAAGAAAAGGATCCAAATGAAATCAACATCTAGACTTAGGGTTTTGTCTGACAGAATTCCACGAGTTTTGGTGTTTGTCTATTTCTGCAGGGGGTTATCAGGAAATACGGAAGAAAGGCCCACACGTCGGGATTACATAGAGATATTAACGTGCCGCGCAATTATCTTACATCTAGAAGACTCCAGAAGCCACGAGACCGAAGCGGAGACGAAATGGGGCCAGAGGCAGGGCGCCCGCCCTGTTCCCCTGGGCGCCCACGCCCTCCCTGAGTCCAATCAGGACTCTGCTTCGTGGGAGATCTCCACCGACCTAAAGGATGAATCTAAACCATACAATCTATGTCGGTTTGATCCAACGGCCCATATTCACTTGGAGGGACTATAAAACCAGACCCCATGGCCCCTGGAGGAGAGAGCCTTTCAACCCTAATTCATTATTCCTCAAGGGAGAAGAAGCCCCTGATCAAGATTAGAGCCACCACATCAATTAGATATCTAGATTAGCATAGCTACATAGGATTAGAACTAGAAGGAGTCAATCTTCGATTGGTTTCTGGATCTGTCAAGAGGATTCTTGGTAATTCTCTAATTGTGCTTCTAATTGCTTTCTAATTATCTTTGTTCTTCAATATTATGAATATGACTTTGTTCTACTTCAATATATTGCTTATGACTTTGCTCTACTTGCTTATATTCAAGATTATATTGTTCTTAGTTTATCATAGTAATGTACTTGGCTTAGTTAGATTGGATCTATATACATGTTTAGGATCGTATAGCGTTTATCCATCGGATCCATGGGTAAATGATAGATATTGTGTAGGCGTGGTGCTTATACCGTATTTATCTGCGATTGTACCCAATATGCCAGATCGTTGGGTAGTTCGTGATAGTGACAGCTTCATTGATTCTTATATAGTCCCCCTCTCGTGTATTGGGCTGGCAGAGCAACATTATTACAGGGGAGTGATTGTTATGTTTCTCATTTACCTTGCTAATATCACTATGCATGGGCGTAGTCTTGTCTCACAATGATTGCTAAGTATGCTTGCACTAACTATGATAATGCTAGACTATATAGTTGAGAATAACTTAGGAAATATTCTTGTAGTTCGTTCTAATTCCATGCTAATGACTTTCTAGAGTATCTAATTGAGGTGCTTATCATATTTATATGTGGCTGATCAGATTAATTATCTTTGTCACTATTTATTATTTCATATATCTTTTATGTGACACTTATCCCTGTATGAAAGAGTTAGATAATTGTTCTCAATTACATATACAATGATAGATACTCAATCTCATATTCTATTCTGTAATCAATATTGATGGTTACTAATCCCTTCCCAGTGGTAAAAATATAAATAGCAATACCTGGAATACCTCCCGGTTAAAATGCTACATCGGTATTAATCTGTGCGCTTGCAGATCCCATTCATTATTTATTTAGGAGAGCAATTGTATATTTCAATACCGCGTCTCTCATATCATGCTGGGGATGACAACTTGGCTTAAGTGGTATGAGGGATAGGTTTGGCATTTTTGGCACCATTACTAGATTTAGAGAAGTTAGTCTACTTTTGGTAATGATGTTAAGAATACCCAACAGCAGCCTCACCATAGTTCAAAGGGGAGAGAGTTGCCGATTCTTCTTCGTCCAATTTGTAATCTTCGGCTATGTCTCTGGGTAAGCGTTGTGTAAAAAGATTGAATCCAAGGCGCTTATGCATATGGACACTGAGCCACATATTGATGAACCACCAAGGTCCCCCTAAGTTGCCGATGGGTTGGCCTAGCAAAAGCTTTTCAGCTACTTGATGAAGGAGGTGATAGACAGAACCTAACAAATATCTACCGAGCGGAAAACGACCACCGCCGGCTAATTTCTCTGCTGCCGATAGATAAACAGAAGTTGGTCCTGCCGATCGGCCGCAAAATACAAATTTATCTAGCCACATATTCAGAAAAATGGTGTGTTTCCTTTCACCAATAGATCTTGTTTTTCGGTACTTCTGAATGTACCCAGACCAACCGCCGATGCTGCGAGTTTCCACCTAAGACCTAGGCTTAGTATCAAACAGATGACTGTTATCGGTAGTTGATATATCTAAGCCAGTGAACATAAGCACATCGGCAAGAGTAGGAGAAGTAGGACCATGGCCGAATACGAAAGCATTAAGGGTGTCTGACCAAAAGTATGAAGCGGCTATTAGCAGCGACTCGTTCCTCTCCATATCGGCAATGGATAGCCTAATGCACTAGTTGTTGGGTATTTTAAACGCAGACAGAAAAATCCGCAAGCGCACGGATACCGATGTAGCTTTCACCCGGGAGTATTCCAGAGTATCGATTTTCCACAGAGAACGTGAGTGTACTAATTAAGATCCAAGATCGCCCAAGGATAACTATATAATTATTTTTGGTGGGAAGAGAGGAAGTTTCCTGAGAGTTCTCTAGTTGATCTAAGAATCAAGAATTACTTCAAGATTATCTATATCGGGACATCAGAGCACTAACCACAGAAAGAGATGAGAAGGGGGCCAGGAAGGTGTGACTACGGTCCTACAAACACCGATCCGAACGTGGTGGAATACGTCGACCGTTAGGGCTGTCACTAGCCTAAGGCTACCACAACAATCCGCAGGATTGGGTGCAATTCCAGGTAATCGCAAGACTAAACATCACGTCTAATCTATTAATTACTACTCTAGCGTTATAAAGACTAGAGCACTTGATGCAAGCGAGAATCCAATAAATAACTTGAATGTAAATAAAAGTAATTAAAGAACTCAGGAATTATGAATTGAAGAACCTGGAGAACGATGAAGAACGAACCAGATGCTGCAAAAGTATAATGTTGAGGAAGATCCGACAGATCCGGCTCCTCCTCCGCTCTCCTCTTCTCTCTCCCTATTTTCTAGATTACAACTAGAACTAACTAGAACTAGAACTAGAGGAACTAGAACTAGAACTAGATGAACTAGAACTAGATCTAGATGAACTAGAGATAGAACTAGAAGAACTAGAGGGATCCTCTCTACTTGGATGAAGAATTGAAACCCTAGCTTTGATTCTGTAGAAGAGGTATGCTCTCCAGGGGCCAGGGGGCCTTGCTTATATAGTCTTTTCAGATGAATCTGGGCCGTCGGATCAAACCGACATTAATCGCACGGTTTTCCTTGATCCCTTAGGTCGGTGGAGCACGATCCGCGAAGTTGAAGCTGATTGGTTACTGTAGCTGGGCGGGCACCCAAGGGACTTGGGCGGGCGCCCTGCCCCCGGTCCCGATCGGCCTCTCGTTCGTTCCCGTGGCTTGTGGAGTCTTCTAGATGGTAGAAAATTGCGCGGCATGTTAATATCTCTATGTAAACCTGACGTGTGGGACTTTCTTTCATATTTCCTGATAACCCCCTGCAGAAATAGACAAACACCAAAACTCGTGGAATTCTGTCAGATAAAACCCTAAGTCTTGGTGTTGGTTGCATTTGGATCCTTTTCTATGATTAGTTGCTGGTTAAATGTAAGCATTAAGGACCGTCAACACTAGTCCAATTTCCACTCTCCCCATTGGACTTCATTTGAGTTGCCGATTCTCAGGAACCAATCCTTCCATCCCTTGGTAGGACTGGGCCAGGAACGGAAAGCGTCTTTCTACACATCTAAGGAAAAGTTTTCAGCCCTAAAGGGGATCCTATTTGTCTCTGCATTTATTAGATCGGTAGGATCTGGATTTCCCAATAGACCAAGACACTGGAAGTGAGGTTGATCGGTAGGAATTACAATCTTATCATCCAACTCCTAAAAGGTTTGAAGGTTGGAAGAATGGAAAAGGAAACAAAGAAGAAAAAAACATTCTCAGTAAATGGATTCGCGGATAAATAGGAGTACAATAAAATTATGAAGAAGAAAGGTGGTGTTGAGTTAACCGAAGGGACGATGAAGTTGATAGCCATTTCTTGTCAAGGAGAGAAAGAACTCGAAGACCCAGAAGTTTGTCGGAGGAGATCCTTGACCGGAGTTCTTGAAGTTCTTGAGCAATGCCGCCGCTAGAAAGGTGGGTATGAAGCTGTAGAATTACAGGATGGAAGAAGAATACCGGAGAAGGAAGTATTTATAGGACAAAGAGGGCAGGGGCAAATCTGACTTATCTCTTCGTCGCATCCGAGAAATTTGAGGGTGTTCAGGTGGATATGGTAACTGTTCGCACGGTAATTAAGGGATTGCGCAGGTGATTTGACAACAAGCGGTCGTAATTTTGGAGATATCTTACTGTGCAAGATCTCTTGGTCGGTTCATCGGCAGTGTTATCTAACGGAAATGTTGCCGATGAACGTATTCTGGGGAGGTTCGGTTCGAGAAGTTGAGAGATTCGAGGAGCGCGCAGGAGAACTGGGCTGAGGTTGTTTAGATTTGGTAGTTGATTACCGATCGAAAGGAGTAATTGCGGAAAGGCATCATTACTGAGGAGAATTTCAGAACATTAATGATTTTATACTCTGAAATTGGGGGGCATGTGTTGACACCATTTTTGGACACATATCTTTAGACGCGTGTCTAGAGTTAATGAGGTGTAGATCGGCAGACAGACAAGTGGAGACTGGTCTACAGAAGAGTTGCCGATGAGGGTTGGTGCCGATGAAAAAACGACAGAATATGACCAAGTCCAGGAGTGGTGATGGGTTTGTGCCGATGACTAGTATTGATGGCTGCCGATGGCTGTCAGAGGTGGTCTGCCGATGGTTATGAAAAAAAGCGCAGGGATTGCCGATTAACTCGTGACAGTGTACCGATTGGTTGTGGAGGATAATTTAAAGCTTTCCATAGTTATTAGAGTTTGTTTTGTATATGAATTCTGTTTAATATGGAGTTCGAGTCCTAGTCGTATCTGATTGTAGCTCTTTGAGGCAGGGGATAAATATAGACCCCGTGGCAATGTAATGAGATATCTATCAATCAATCAAACATAAGTTTTTACATATATTCTAGCATCTACTTTTCGACGACTTCGTCATATTTTCTTTTCACTACGAGTTCTTAGGAATTCGTCAAGTCAAACTCGGCGTGTTATAAAAGTTCCGTGTGAGCACCTCTTGGCCGTGACATCTGGGCGCATCGCTGTTGTCGGGACCAAAGTGTTCGAGTTACCACCTTTGTCGATTGTAAGGTCAAATCGGCTGGCACGCCTTAACGTTTGAATCAGGTATTAGCCCTTTGTGTTTGCAGATCAGCTTTTGCATCAACAGCAATGTGTAAAGATGGGATAAGTACTGATTTACCTTATCAGCAAGGGCTCCATGTTTTAGGTTCGTAGAGCAGGACCTCTCCATCTTGTTTATTGCTTGGGTGCTTCAGATGGCCCTGGAGATATGGACCAAGCTTGCACCTCCTCTTGCCACACTTGCCTACCTTTGCCTTGGGGTTCTTGGAGGCATGTTATGGTTCTTCTTTAAGCACAATGGCCTTTATGGTGACCTCTGGTTTCGCAGCTAGTCTCGCTCATGATTGAAGGGGGCCTCACTAATAGAATTGATGACATTTGTGCTAGTGGGGGCCATGACAGGCTACTCAAGGTAACTTGGGAGGCATATAGGGGGCTAGATGGTGTTGAGTTTGAGACAAGGAGGATTGGGATGGAGAAGAAGAGGGAAGGCCAAGGAAAGCTATTGCCAAAGACTACAAACTTGTTTTTACAAGAGTTGCAACTAGGAATAGTTTCTAAGTGCTGGCACGACACTGTGGGTCAGATTGGGTTTCCCAACTATGGGTCGCCTGACCCCACCTCGGTGGAACCAAAAGTTCACACTTGTCCCTCAACTCTCCTTTTCGTAGAACCACTTTCAAGATACTTGCATCCTATCAAGTAGGGGTCGCCTGACCCCTAGTTGTTGGGTATAGAGCAAGTTTGGGTCCTACACTTTTTAGGTGATTAGAAGTGGTCCGGCCAAGTTTGAGCCATAGTGGGTACTAAGTCTAGGTCACCCGACCCTAGTTTGGAAGTTCTAGAGTGTATAGGTTCTGGGTTTGTACTTCCCCACATGTCATAGATGGTTTGGCCAAACATAGGCTTGGTTAGCTACTAAGATGGGCTCGCCTGACCCCAAAATGGAGGCTACCAAAGACCAATTTTGTCTTAAGGACTAACATAAGTGTATTCATGCTATCCTAAAGGGCAATCCACACAAAATATATAAAACAAGTTAAGACATGTAGATTAGTTTTGTTGATTCTTTAGCAAGGATGAGTTCTAGCATGTCAACTTCTTCTATCAAGGATCAAACTCCTAGAAAACTCATAAGAAGGTGGCCACTTACCTCAAAGATGATGAGTCATAGCATTGGCCCTTCTTAGTTGCATCGAAGTTCTCTTTGGCCATGAAACTTGTCTTCCACCATGAGGATCGCAAGTTGTCTACATGAATGATCTCATGACTTACCCATAGAGATATCGATCACTACAAGAAATTAACTTATACATGACGGTTTAATTCTGTCATGGACAAGCAAAAAACCGTCACAGTTAACTATCTGTGACGGTCCATAGGAACGTCATCTATTCCTCGTCATACATTTTTTGCACCAAAATAGAACATCACGGGTTGGTTTTTTGGATCGTCATGGATGAACCAGAGGGCAACTATAGAAAGAGACTATGGTAATGAACTGAACCGTCATGGTTTTGCTGCCATGTCAACACACATAAACCGGAACAAAGCTCACAATTGACAAATATTGCTCATCATTTTCATTGAAACTATCAACATTTGTACTTGTACAATATTTCACACGAAATACTAAGGCAATAACCAAGCTACACTCAAGTAACTACAAAACTAAGACGTTGGCTTGTACAACACATAACTCGTATGATTTGCTCAGACAACTGAATCTTTTATCACTAACGAAAATAGCCACCATGAGCACCTTGATCATATTGCCGCAATTCAGAGATAGCCTCACCAAATGCCTGCAAAAAGAAGAGCAATACCATAATGTATGAGATTGCAACTTTGTTTAAATTAACAGATAAAATACATAATTACATCTCATCACATTTCAGTCAAGTTTATGATTTTTTAGGTATAAGTGTTTACACTAGATCTCTACAAATGTTTTCTCTACATGAGGCATCATCTGTAGAGGTAAAGAAAGATAAAGAAAACACAGTTAGTCTTTGAGGTATAGGACAAACAGAATGCATAGACTTTCATTAGCATTAGGATTCGCGTGACAGGTTGCCACCAACACTTCTCGATGTATTTTTTTCTCCTTTAAACAAATTAGTCGGGCCGTCAGAGCGGGACTTCTTTGGTAACCAAAAAGAATTACGCCATACATAGTGTAGACGCTCAATTTTGGTGATATACAAGATTCTAAGTGCTACATATTTTGAAATATACAATTCCAAAAATAGTCCTTGCTCTGAAGAGAGCACTGGGAGTTCCAAGTCTTTAAGTTAACAAATAATCCAATCTGCTTTCTTTCTTCACTCAAAGATAATTACTTAGTGAGCATCAAACATTTTTATACTTTGATGGGATGGCAGCATGATATATCTAGTCATGTAGATGTTCCATTTTAACTATTGCTACAGCATCAATTGTTGTAAATTGAAGTTAGTTAAAATATATATCTAGTCATGTATTTTTGCTACACAATGCAGATCCTATATACTTTGGAATATTTAATTTCAATGTATAGGTCATGTGCAACTGCTACAATGAGGTCACTCTAGTTTCTAAATGTTGAGTTTTTTAGAAAGGACTGTCAGCAACCTGTATGTTTGTTCTCGACTTGTAGACAACATGGATGCGTCAACCTGAAACGTCTATGCCCTATTAGTGCTGAGATCAGGAGAGTTCAGGACCATCAGGATGCCATGCGAAATAAAATCAAAAGAACAGAAAAGGGCATGGCCAGTCCTATGTCGTCCTATCTGGTATGCACTAACCATACTAAGTGATAAGGCATTGTAGCGGCACTGAACCACACCGCCTCATTATAAGATTACAAGATGTGAACAACCTGAGCTACTAATTTCTAAATAAGGCAATAATCTGAATGAAAAAAAAACAATTCATGTTTTTTTTTGAAAATATGACCATCGTAGTAAAGCTTCTCCTACAGGTAGCAAATCCAGCAAGATGGTGTAACAAGGATAAACTTAAATTACTAAAGCTAACAAGCAGGTGTCTCTACAGCATAGAGCCTTCTTCAGTTAAACAAACTAAACTATTTTAGCATATCATTCTGCTTTTGAAAATAAACTGAAGCTCCAAAACTATAAACTACTAGCTATTGAAACTAAGTCACAAATTAGATCCAGTCTTATGAAATGCCACGATTTACCTCCGGGGCTGGTTCGTCATGGCCGTGGTGTTCGTGTGGTTTGCCATGGCCGTGGAAGGCAAGAGAGGAGCCAGCCGCAAGGGTGCACCTGCACCTTGGCTTGTAGCACCGTCGAGGGGCCACGCAGGGGCCGCCGGAGGGGGGCCTCGCAGGCGCCGCCACCAAGTGGCTGCGCAGATCCGCGCAGGCGCAACCGCCAGGCAAGGGGCCGCCAGCGGGAGGCCGCATAGGAGCCGGCGACGGGGGTCTTCTTGAGCGCCGCCACCTGGGGAGGTCGTGGGCAACGCTGCTGGGGGCGTACAGGCGTCGGCGCCGAAGGCTAAGCAGGAGCCACGGCAAGAACAACGTGGATGCAAGAAGAGAATAAGATGGAGGCGTGTGTGATGCAAGAAGAGGAGGAAAATTTCCACATACATCTAGGGTTTTCATCTCAACCATCGATTTGGTCCATCCAACGGATAAGATGGAGATGAGGGTGCTGGGCCTTGGGCCTTTTTTGCTTGATCGGTTTCCTTCCATGGTGCCAGGTTCAAATTAGAAAAGGGAACACAAGACCCCAATGAAAATAGTAACAGATGCTTGGCCTAGTGGTTTGTGCAGGTTGTTTTGACTTAAAGGTCCTAGGTTCAGTCCCTATGTATGCATATTTTTTTTTTATTTTTCTGTTTTTTACCATTTAGGCTTTAAGGGACCAATAATCTACCATGTACGAGACGTGGTCATTAGATCAAGACAAATAAAAGATAGAATAAAATAATAAAGTAATAACATTATTTTTCCCTATTTGTAGAGCTCACAATTTCTATTTATGATTTTTAATTACTTGGCTTTTCTAGAGTCGGACGTGAGGATCTTTTAACAATTTTTGTTGATGCATCTATGATTTGTGTTAATGACTATCTAACACCTAGGGTGTTATAATTCATTTGACTTTAAATATTAGCTGTAACTTTACGGTTACCATAAAAATTTCAATATGATCTATGACGTCCAACCATGACGATAACTTAACCAGTCGTCATAGATGTATCACCTCAAAAATGAACCGTCACAGATAATAGAATTTTGTGATGTTTTCTTAAAACGTCACCAGTAAACCGTCATGTATAGCCTTATTTCTTGTAGTGGATGTTCTTGCTGCAGGGGTTAGTCCAAAAGTGCAACCAAGTTCCATGCAAGTATGTTTGGTTCAATAATCAAACTTAACACCATGTCTTGTTTGATTGAGGTAGTCTATTTAACCTAAGCACCATGCTTAATTTAAAAAGACTACGGAGGTACTCACTCGAGCGATTAGTGTAACCAAACCAAAACATGCTAACATAGAAAGAGTTAGCATGATAGGATGAACTAGATTCATTATACTAGAGACAAGATAATGAGTGATGAACACAAGAGGCAAATATTTTTTTTCTTTTATTATTATTATTATTTTTTTAATTTTTTATATGTAAGGCAATGCAAAGTGGAGGATGAATGCATTTAAACAAATATGTTGTGGTTAAAATAAAGAGTAAAAAAATAAATGAGTGATATGCATGAACATCTAGGCTTTAGCTTTTTCCTGTGGCCCATCGAAAGGATATCATCATACCGACTATTAAAGCCGATATATGAGCCGAGATGTTCCCGTTTAACATTCGAGTACCACAAGCTAGACTAGGAGCCCGAATAGGTAGACAACAATAAAATTGTTGTCTATCTAGACTAGGAATGATGCCCGAATACAACTCAAAGACTAGGAGCTACCCAAGAAAGCACTAGATTTATGCAATATTAAGCAAACATGCAGTGGAATGGATAAAAAGAAAACAAAGGTAAAAGAAGGATAACTCGGACAACTTGGTTCTAAGTTAGATCTGCTACTGTTCCCCGAAAATGGTGCCAGAAAGCTTGTTGGCATTTCATAGCGTCATCACAAAAGATAGACTAAAAGTCCATCAATGCAACAGCGCTAGAAAGTCTGTTGACTCCAGAAGTGGCAAACAGAAATACCACAAGCATATGGTAGTCAATGTAGCTTTCACCGGGAGTATTCCAGGTATCATGTTTTCCATAGGGAAAGAGAAGTGAACTAACTAGGCTCAAGGTCATCCAAAGGGTCAAGGATAGGTAAGGATAGGTAAGCGATCTCACATAGATCCTAATCTAAAGATAAATGGTAGAGAGCTAGCTAGCTGGGAGGACAACGAGTGAGAAAAGACTCCTATGACTCTAACTTTACTCCTGTGAACCAATCTAATCTAGTAGTGGACACACACTAACATCGCTAAACATACCTGCTTGTTTGTTGGAAGTCGACTGCAATAGGAGGACAAAACTCCTATCCAAGCGGACTTGTTTCTTATGGGCGCCCACAGACCGTACCCAACGTAAATAGAACCTACTCAGAAGCATAGGCCTGTCATGCTTCGCCACCACCCACTATCATATTTGATATGGTGGTATTCAAGGGCAGGCTTTAGTCTAGGCACCACGCTTATGCTAACTCCTACTACTCACACTAAGTATACGAGCTAGTCCAAGCATCGTGTTACCGGTAGAGAAAACAACCCAAACACTTAATACTAACTTAGCTAGTATATAACTACTGTAAGACAGACTAGGACACTACAATAGAATATTGCATTAACTAATACTAAAAGTAAATACTTAGATAAGTAAAAGAAAAGTAAATATATTAAATACTCAAAGTCTTACGAGAGAAAAGGTAAAGAGGAATACTAGACTCTCCAGAAGATGACTCCGGAGACTCCGAGCTTCGCTCGACTCGACTCTAACTCCCACACTAGATTAACACTACTACCCTACATTGTAACAAGTGCATCTTGAAGTGTGAGATGATATGAGATGAAGGCCTATATGGGGAATTTATAGCAGGAGGTGAAGAAGGGGCTACTCCACGGCTATGTCAGCAATCCGCGTGACCTCCAGCATGCACCATTGGATAAACCGACCTTGGAACTGCCATATGATTAATGGTTGGGGATTTCAATCACATGTTCATCATGGGGACGTCGGTGGGAGTGAACTGATTCAAGATGGGGCCCACATATTGGTTGGCCGACCTGCCATCTAGATGACAGTGGGTCCCACTGACCTTATGGAAGGTCCGTAGGTCGGTGGGAGGCTGGGCCAGGTGGCATGACCCAATTGGTCGGTCGGCCGACCGACCTTTGGGGCCCATGGCCCAGCACTGGCCTCCTAGTGGTGTCCCCACTTGTCATGTGAAGTGTTATCCAAAGTTGAGTCTGGTTGCACACTTGCTTGCTTCCATGTGGGCCCAAGGATCCATGTGCTAAGTGTTGGAACCATTGAGGGCAAGCACATTTGGATCCAAGGGTTGGGATTGACTCCTTAGAGTATGCCATGGCTCATGCCATGGAGGGGAGCCCCTAGTGGGCCCAAACCATGGATGGCCGACCAAGGTTATGGGGCCCACGGGGCTCATTTCCTTCTTCCCGGCATTGAACAAGCTAAGAGTACAAGTGGAACTTTATTAGTGATAAATATGTTCATGTGATGCTTATCTTCCTTCAATCGAGGATTGTTGACGGGCTTTAGAGTATTTAGAACTGGGTCTTATTTCCCATCAACAGTCGGCACGCCCTGCTGCAGTGTGGGAGGCATGGCACACGTCGCGTTAGGTGTACGACCAATGTGTATTGGAAGCCTGGTGTTGACGGTCCTTAAGTATCAAATTTAATTATCAAATAAACAAAGAAAAGGATCCAAATGAAATCAACATCTAGACTTAGGGTTTTATCTGATAGAATTCCATGAGTTTTGGTGTTTGTCTATTTCTGCAGGGGGTTATCAGGAAATACGGAAGAAAGGCCCACACGTCGGGATTACATAGAGATATTAACATGCCGCACAATTATCTTACATCTAGAAGACTCCAGAAGCCACGGGAAGGAAGCGGAGGCCGAACGGGGCCAGGCACTGGGCGCCCGCCCAGTTGCCCTGGGCGCCCGCCCTCCTGCTGAGTCCAATCAGGACTCTGTTTCGGGGAAGCTCTCCACCGACCTAAAGGATCAAGGATAACCGTTCAATCAATGTCGGTTTGATCCAACGGCCCATATTCACTTGAAGGGACTATAAAACCAGACACCCTGGCCCCTGGAGGAGGGAGCCTCTCAACCCTAATTCATTATTCCTCAAGGGAGAAGAAGCCTCTGATCAAGATTAGAGCCACCACATCAATTTGATATCTAGATTATCATAGCTACATAGGATTAGAACTAGAAGGAGTCAATCTTCGATTGGTTTCCGGATCTGTCAAGAGGATTCTTGGTAATTCTCTAATTGTGCTTCTAATTGTTCTTCTAATTATCTTTGTTCTTCAATATTATGAATATAACTTTATTCTACTTCAATATATTGCTTATGACTTTGCTCTACTTGTTTATATTCAAGATTATATTGTTCTTAGTTTATCACAGTTATGTACTTGGCTTAGTTAGATTGGATCTATATACATGCTTAGGATCGTATAGCGTTTATCCATCGGATCCATGGGTAAATGATAGATATTGTGTAGGCCTGGTGCTTATACCGTATTTATCTGCGATTGTACCCAATATGCCAGATCATGGGGTAGTTTGTGATAGTGACAGCTTCATTGATTCTTATATAGTCCCCCTCTCGTGTATTGGGCTGGCAGAGCAATATTATTACAGGGGAGTGATTGCTATGTTTCTCATTTACCTTGCTAATATCACTATGCATGGGCGTAGTCTTGTCTCGCAATGATTGCTAAGTATGCTTGCACTAACTATGATAATACTAGACAATATAGTTGAGAATAACTTAGGAAATATTCTTGTAGTTCGTTCTAATACCATGCTAATGACTTTCTAGAGTATCTAATTGAGGTGCTTATCATATTTATATGTGGCTAGTTATGCTGATCAGATTAATTATCTTTGTCACTATTTATTACTTCATATATCTTTTATGTGACACTTACCCCTGTATGAAAAAGTTAGATAAATGTTCTCAATTATATATGCAATGATAGATACTCAATATTGATGATTGCTAATCCCTTCCCAGTGGTAAAAATATAAATAACGATACCTGGAATACTTCCCGGTTAAAATGCTACATCGGTATTAATCTGTGCGCTTGCAGATCCCATTCATTATTTATTTAGAAGAGCAATTGCATATTTCAATACCGCGTCTCTCATGTCATGATGGGGATGACAACTTGGCTTAAGTGGTGTGACGGATAGGTTTGGCATTTTTGGCACCGTTACTAGAATTAGAAAACTAAGTCTACTTTTGTTAATGATGTTAAGAATACCCAACAAGCATTTTTGGCGCCGTTGCCGGGGAAGGTTGATTACTAATCAGGAATGAATATAGAATTTTGAGTTATCATTCGCATCACTAATATGATTGAGCTTATCTATTCTCTCATACAATTTTACCCTGATATTTTTCTATTTTATCTTATGCAGGGGAATGTATGAATAGAAGACATCTTCTAGGAAATTTTGTTGCCAATCCTAAAGCATTATTCATGAAAACAAGAGCCAAGCTCAAGAAAAGATCATCAACACTTCAGCAAGAAGCTTCATCCAATCAAGAAGATCACCGGAACTTGTCTTCAGAGTTCGAAGCCAAGGCGAACAAATCAATCCGCGAGTTCTCAGCTTCCACTACGGACAACATCCGCACTGGACCTGCTACAGAGATCGACGGCAACTTTGAGCTCAAGCCTGGACTTATCAACATGGTGCAATCCAACCAGTTCTGTGGGAAGGCACACGAAGATGCTAGTGCTCATCTCCAACACTTTCTGGAGATTTGCCACACATTTACCATATCAGGAGTCCCCAGAGATGCTATACTACTTCACCTCTTCCCATTCTCACTGTTAGGGAGAGCGAAGCAGTGGTTCTATGCTACAAAGGAGAAGAATACTATGTGGGCACCCTGCTCAACAAACTTCCTGGCTAAATTCTTTCCCGTGGGCAAGACCAATGCTCTCCGTGGGAAGATTACAAGTTTTTAGCAACAAAGTGACGAATCCGTTCTAGAAGCATGGGAGCGCTTTCAAGACTACATCCTAGAATGTCCCCATCATGGAATGGAGAGTTGGCTATTGATGCAGACATTTTATCATGGGCTCGGCAACAGTGCCCGAGAGACCATGGATGCTGCAGCTGGAGGAGCATTCCTATCACTCACCATATCACAAGCCACAGCTCTTGTGGAGAAGATGGCGTCCAATTAAGGCTGGAATGAAGAGAGGACCCAGACACGCAAGAGAGGTGGAGGTATGCATCAGCTCAAGGAGGTAGACACGCTGTCTGCAAAGCTAGACCTGCTCATGAAGAAGCTCGATGGTAGAGCTGGAGATAAGAAAGAAGTTATGCACATCTACGACTCTCACATGACTTGTGAGGAGTGTGGAGATACTGGACACTTAGGCAATCACTGCCCTGAGATGCTTGAGGATGTGAACTACATCAACAATAACAACAACTACTACTACAACCGTCCTCAACAAAATCAAGGTTGGAATCAACAGAGGCCTAACTACTCAGGTAACTATCAAGGTAACAATTCTTACAACAATAATAATAATTTTCCACCTTTGAGAGAGTTAGTGTCTAATCAAGGAAAGCTAATGGATAATCTATCTAAGAAATTGGCATCTAATGATAAAATGCTAGAAAATATAAATAATAGAATAGATAATTTCTCTACTGCCATCAAGAATCAAATTAGCTTTAATAAAATGATTGAATCTCAGTTAAATCAAATAGCTGCTGCTGTTCCTACTACTAACCCCGGTATACCATCACAACTGGAAGGATTAGAATTTGCAAATCTTGTAGACATGTTTGATGCAGGTAATTGGAGTAACCCCGTCACTGAATTCACTACTGACCTTCTGCCGGTCAAGAGAGGCGATCCAGGACGCCCCGTCATCCCGATCTCCATCGGCATGGTGGACGTCCTAGAAGCACTCTACGACTTTGGCTCCAGCGTCAACATTATACCCAGGGTACTCTATGAAAAATTCTTTACATATCCTTTATTAGAAACAACCATGTGTTTGCAGTTTGCAGATCAGACGATAAGTTTTCCAAAAGGAATATTAAGGAACCTTTGTGTCCGAGTTGGTACCTTGTATGCCCTAGCAGACTTCGTGGTAATAGAGACCGGTAATGATGAAAGAGCACCCATCATCTTAGGGAGGCCATTCTTGAACACCTCGGGAGCTGTCATCTACGCTAGTGCTGCCAAGATCAGTTTCTACATCAAAGGGAGAAAGGAGACATTTTTCTTCAAGAACAAGACTACACAAATCCCAGATCAATCTAGACGTGAATCAAGGAAGAGGACCAACAGGAGGAACAGGAACAAGCAAGTGTGGACCGAGTCAGCTAAGATGGTCACTGCAGTTCATGGAGGTCAAGATCATCAACTTAAGTCACCATTTTTTACCAAGAAGGAGGACCCAGGAATGCCAAGCATCTACTGCTCCATAAATGGATATAACTTCTACAAGACGACTTGCGACACCGGATCGGGTGTCAACATAATGGCTGCAGTCACCTATCGGCTCTTGTTCGGAACCATGCCTCTAAAACCAACATACATTCAGCTCCAGATGGCAGATCAGACACTTTGAGAGGTTAAAGGTACAGTAACTGATGTCCCAGTCAAAATAGACGATCATTTTGTCTACACAGACTTTCAGGTTATTGACATGGGAGAAGATGAATACGATCCACCCATCATCCTTGGAAGACCGTTCCTCAGCACCGTTAAAGCAATTATCTACATTGGAATCGGAGAAGTCCATATGCACTTCCACTTAGAGAAGGTACGCCGTTATTTTACTGACTCTAACTATATCGTTGAAGAATCTAAGCAGGTAAGAAAACGACGCAACCGCAACCAGAGGAGGCAAATCATCAACGATGGATGGGCAGACTACAAAGGAGAAGTAGTAAGGTCAGAAGACATACAGTTTAAACAGGATTATCCAGAGGAGACCGTAGCACCGAGTCAGGTATGGAAAGAGAAGATTGTTGACGGTTCTTAAGTATCAATTTTAATTATCAAATAAACAAGAGAAAGGACCAATATGAAACAACACCTAGAATTAGGGTTTGATCTGATAGAATTCCACGAGTTTTGTTGTTTATCTGTTTCTGCAGGGGGTTATCAGGAAATAAGGAAGAAAGGCCCACATGTCGGGATTACATAGAGATATCAACGCACCGCGCAATTTTCTACCATCGAGAAGAATCCAGAAGCCACGAGAACGAAGCAGAGGCCGAAAGGGGTCAGGCCCAGGGCGCCCGCCCCCCTCTGGACTCCGTTCGAGACTCTTTTTGCACACGATGTTCCACCGACCTAAAGGATCAAGGATAACCGTCCAATCAATGTCGGTTTGATCCAATGGCTCACGTTCACTTGAGTGGACTATAAAACCAGACCCCCTGGCCCCTGGAGGAGACAAGTTTATCATAGAGTTGAGGGGAGCCCTCGAAGGAAAACCTCTTCTCTAAATAAAATTTCTTTTTAGGCTTAGCAACCAATGTGAGTAGAAATAGATCTTCTAGTTTCTACTAGATTGAGAGAGATAGAGTGGAGGTGTAGATTGGAGGAAGCCCGGCCTGTCGGTGTCTACTCCGAGCTTGTACGTGCGGGATCAAGTTCTCCTAACCCGAGGCTTGCTCCTAGGATTCTTCAGTATTTCGACTTCTAAATTCTAGTAAGTTCTTGTTTTATTGTTCTTTTGGATTATGAGTTTACTTTAATCTCTTCGCGTAGAGTTTAGAGTAATCATCTCTAGCGTAGACGTGGTGTTTAAGCTAGGATACTCATAGATATTCCCTGACTAGCTAGACCGTGGTAGTAGCGAGGAACGTGACATTTCCGAGTTACCTTTGCAGACCATATCTCGTTAGCAGGAATGATAGGGTTTATAGGTGCGGGTTGAACATCCTTTGTGGTGTCTAGATTCCGTTAGCCTCCCCAATAGAATAGTAGATCATCCTTACCAAGGTTAGAAGGAGATTACGGTTGTAGTCTTCTCTATTTATCACTCACATCGAGAAACATTCTTTGTTGCCTAAAGGGTTAGTAGTAATAGACCAGGTTAGTCAGATGCACTCTTTCTCCTAGTGGTAAAAAAATAAATACGGTACTCTGGATAACCTCCCGGGTGAAGTGCTCACCGATATCCGTGCGCTTGCGGATCAATTCCTTATTGCGTTCCCAAATATCAACAAGCATTTCTGGCACCGTTGCCGGGGAGAAAGACAGTTTGCTGAGATAACCTTGAGTCTTACTACTAGCTTGTATCTATACTTTTATCTTTTCTTATCTTTTATATTCTTTCTTTATTTTCTTTACTCTTACCTTATGGAAAACCAAAATTCTAAATCGATCCATGAATTTGCAACACCTTCAGAAACTGACCTTTTACCATGGGAGTCATCACAGCCTATCCAAACATCCCAGTATAGGTTAGGTTCTAGGTTGATTGCCATGATTCAAAACCTATTTTTTTGGGAAAGCAAGATGAAAACCCTTACCTTCATATTAGATATTTTGAGCAAACATGTGATTGTCTTCGCATTGAAGGCATTTCTGATAAAACTTTACGTTGGAAGCTTTTTCCTTTTTCCTTAAGGAGAGAAGCTAGACAATGGTATAGTCAAAAGGTAAGTCAACAACGAGGTGAATGGGGAGTTTTACGAGCCAACTTTTGTCTAGATTTTTATTCCCTCGACCATATCGGCGACCTTAGACTCGAAGTCCTATCTTTTAAACAAAAAGATAATGAAACTTTGGGAAAATCTTGGAAACATTTTTCTGATCTTTTAGAATCTGGTCCAAACCTTAATCTTGAAGACCCTGTTCTTTTATTTCACTTTTGTCGAGGTCTTCAGAAAAATCACAAACAAATGCTACACACAATGTCTAGAGGTTCTTTCTTTCGCATCCCTACTGATGAAGCTAGAGTGATCCTAGATAGAATCCTAGAAGCTGAGATGGATAATACCCTTCATGATGAAACCTACAAAGCCAAAGTAGACACTCTGCCAAATTCTTCATCTACTTTAGCTATCCCAAGTTCTGAGCCACAAGAGGAAGAAATTCCACCACCGGACTTCATGCTGGATATAGAATCCGATCTTTTTGTCGATTTTGGAAACATTTCAAACTACCATTCTATTGACAAACCCCAAAACGGCCAGTTTAGCATTTATTTGCCAAGCGAATATCAATTGAGAGAGCTTATCTCAGTTATGAGTAGTGAGTGGTTGGAGGAATCAGAGCTTTCCTCTGATGTGATCCGTTTGGACGCACCCTCTATAACTATACGCTGTGCTTATAATTCTGATCGATTTAATGCTCTCTATAATCCTGTTGTGGGGATCAATATCATGTCTGAATCTTTTGCACTTAAACTATTTAAAAATCTTGTCTTAACCCCCACAACAAAAGGTCATAAAGGAATCTTCGGGACGATTAGTCACCAATCTTGGAATTATTAATGTCCTACCTCTTACAGTAGAAGGCTCCATGGTTTATTTAAACTTCTATATCTTTGATACATGGGACTTCGACCTGTTGATAGGACAACCTTTTAGAAGACTCCTTTATGAAGGTCATACTGGAAAGCTACACATTTCTTTTGGAAAAGCTTTTAAAATCCCAATAACAATTTCACACTCCTTAAATAATAAGGCCGAGTCATATCTTTTGCCTGATCCTATGGAGGAGGTCAAGGCTGCATCTCTAGAGCTTTTAGATGAATCAGACTTAGAAGACGAAACTCCTTTCTTCATAGAAGAAGCCGAACCTTCTGAACCTGAACCCTTAGATGAGTTTGTAGAAACACCTAGACCCCCATAGAGCTTAAAACTTTACCACCCGGTCTTATCTATGCTTTCCTAAACAATAATCTAGAGTTTCCTGTGATCATTAGCGATAAACTCACTCAGGACCAAACTCTACGATTGAAGACCATTCTTGAGAAACATCACTCAGTTTTCGGCTACTCACTCCAAGGTCTTACAGGAATCAGTCCTATGATTTGTACCCATCGTATTCCAACAGATCCTTCTGTTTCACCTTCTCAAGAACCCCAACGTAGACTTAACAACACTATGAAAGAGGTAGTTAAAAAGGAAGCTATAAAGTTGCTACATGCAGGGATTATATATCCTGTGCTGCACAGTGAGTGGGTGAGCCCAGTTCAAGTTGTGCCTAAAAAGGGAGGCATGACTGTTATTATGAATAAAAAGAACGAACTAATTCCGCAACGCACCGTCACAGGATGGCGGATGTGCATAGATTATAGAAAACTAAACAAAGCCACAAGAAAGGATCATTTTCCTTTACCTTTCATAGATGAGATGCTAGAGCGATTAGCGAACCATTCGCTCTTCTGTTTCTTAGATGGATATTCAGGGTATCACCAAATCCCGATCCATCTTGATGATCAAAGTAAAACCACTTTTACATGCCCATATGGAACTTATGCTTACCGTAGAATGTCTTTTGGGTTATGTAATGCACCAGCTTCTTTTCAAAGATGCATGATGTCTATATTTTATGATATGATTGAAGAGATTATGGAAGTTTTCATGGATGATTTCTCTGTTTATGGAAAAACTTTTGATAGTTGTCGTGAAAACTTAGACAAGGTTTTGCAAAGATGTGAAGAAAAGCACTTAGTCCTTAATTGGGAAAAATGTCATTTCATGGTTAGGGAAGGAATAGTGCTGGGACACCTAGTGTCTGAAAGAGGTATTGAGGTAGACAAAGCTAAAATTGAAGTAATTGAACAACTACCTCCACCTGTGAATATAAAAGGAATTCGAAGCTTTCTTGGCCATACTGGTTTTTATCGTAGATTCATAAAAGATTTTTCATTCATTGCTAGACCACTTACTCTTTTGCTAGCCAAGGATGCTCCTTTCGAATTTGGTGATGCATGTCTAACATCTTTTAATCTATTAAAGAAAGCACTCATCTCTGCACCAATCATTCAAACCCCTGATTGGTCGTTGCCTTTTGAAATTATGTGTGATGCTAGTGATTATGCTATGGGGGCAGTTTTGGGACAAACTAAAAATAAGAAGCATCATGCAATTGCTTATGCCAGTAAAACTTTGACCGGAGCTCAACTTAACTATGCAACCACTGAAAAAGAGCTTATGGCTGTTGTCTTTGCCATTGATAAATTTAGATGTTATTTAGTTGGAGCTAAAATAATTGTTTACACTAATCATGCTGCACTAAAATATTTGCTCACTAAAAAAGATGCTAAACCTCGCCTGATTAGATGGATCTTATTACTCCAAGAATTTGACTTAGAAATAAAAGATAAAAAGAGAGTAGAAAATTCTGTTGCAGATCACTTGTCTAGAATGTATTTTAAGAATCCATAGGAAACCCCCATCAATGATTCACTCCGGGACGACATGCTCTACGGGATTAACAGGTCTGACCCCTGGTATGCAGATATTGTTAATTTTATGGTTTCAGGGTATGTACCACCAGGAGCAAACAAGAAGAAGCTTATTCAAGAAAGTCGTTCACATATATGGGATGAGTCATACCTCTTCCGAGTATGCTCTGATGGCTTACTCAAGAGATGTGTGACCACTGAGGAAGGATGGAAGATCATCGACAGATGTCATTCATCACCATATGGAGGTCACTATGGAGCATTCCGTACACATTCAAAGATCTGGCAGTGTGGATTCTACTGGCCTACAATGTATGAAGACACGAAGCAATATATCAGAAGATGTGGGCCATGTCAAAGGCACGGAAACATAAATACAAGGGATGCAATGTGACTCACCAACAACCTTCAGATTGAGCTCTTTGATGCTTGGGGAATAGAATATATGGGTCCATTTCCTCCATCAAAGAAGTGTGAGTACATCTTGGTGGCAGTTGACTACGTCTCCAAGTGGGTAGAGGCATTACCTTGCAAGGATGCCGACAACATCAGTTCAAAGAGGATGTTTGAAGAAATTATATTTCCAAGATTTGGAGTCCCCAGAGTAGTGATAAGTGATGGAGGAGCACACTTCATCGACAAATGCTTCAAGCAACATCTATCAAAACATGGAATCCGTCACAACGTCGCTACCCCCTATCATCCTCAGACAAGTGGCCAAGCAGAGACTTCCAACAAGCAAATCAAGAATATTCTTCAGAAGACAGTAAATGAAATGGGAACGGCGTGGAAAGACAAGTTACCCGATGCACTCTGGGCATACCGGACAGCATACAAGACCCCAATTGGAATGTCTCCATACCAATTGGTGTACGGGAAGACTTGCCACCTACCTGTTGAACTAGAGTTCAAAGCACACTGGGCCATAAAGAGATGGAATATGGACCTAGATGTTGCTGGAGATCATAGAAGAATGCAACTATCAGAATTGGAAGAATGGCGAGAGAAAGCATATCACAATTCAAAGATCTACAAAGAAAGAGTCAAAAGGTGGCATGACAAGAGAATTGAGAAGAAGGAGTTCACACCTAGAGATAAGGTATTACTTTTTAATTCCAGGGTGAAGCTTTTCGGGCATGGAAAACTCTGGAGCAAATGGGAAGGACCATTCAAGGTAATCAATTCATCATCCCACGGAGCTATCACACTTCAAAATGACGAAGGTACGTTATTCAAGGTAAATGGTCAACGTCTTAAATTGTTTTTAGAGCTCAATAAAGAATTAGAAGAAATAGACGTAGTCCATTTTTACCTTCCCATGGAGAATTAGAGCCCGACCTTTTTAGTCTGACGTTTTCGGGTCATACATATATTTTCCTAAATAGTTTTGCATCTAGAAACACGCTCGAGGAAGCGGACCCACAGAGGAGATAGAGAGAGGGCGGGCGCCCAGCTCCTGTTCCCCCTCGGTCCTGATTTTCTCAGTTATGGAAAATGCACTTATGGTAATCCGAATAATCCCTCAGATGAAAGTTTCGCACGCACATCGACGGGAGCAACCCCTAGAGGCACTTTTTGACCCCTATATAAACACACCCCTGACATCAGTTTTCAAACACCAAACCACCAAGCCTTCTCTTCTTCTTCAATTAGAGCTCGATTAGTTCCTCGCTGCTCCAATGGTCGAGAAGTTCCACGATGATTGGGAAGTCATCCCCTTCAACCTCAACATGGAGTCTGCGGAAGACCCCGATGCTCATGCTCTCGTCCCGGCCAACACAGAGCGACAGCTAGAAGCCATAACATTACACCAACGCAGCTCCGCCCAATCCTATCATGCTCAACTAGTTCTCACCGCACCGCCACAACCCCTACTCCTTAAGGGATCATCATGCAAGACGAAGACCACCATCAAGGTGCCAACCAGCACAAGGATCCTTCCACCTAGACCCAATGAGAGGGTCGTTGGAGTCAAGACCAACCGGAGCGGCGAGATCAGCAGCATACGCTACACTACGGAGGAGGAAAGGCCTTACTTCGAAGGGATTAGAGCAGCCAAAGTCTGTTTCATCCCTCCAAAGGCAGCCCCGAAGCATGCTCTCAATGCTTTTGAGACACCTCCCAAGCGTCGCAAGACTATAGTAGATATTGATGAGGACGTTCGCAGGCTAGACAGAGTTATCATGGACATCCAGTCCTCGATTAATTCCCTCACTAGGCAGCTCTCTAACCATAACACCGTTATACTAGGCCTTAGGCAGGATCTTGCTAGTGCCAATAAGAAGATTAAGGAATTAGAGCGCCGCTAAGTTATCTAGATTAGACCTTGAGGCAATGCATCTTAGTCATTTATCTTTAAATTCGGTTTAGGTTTACTATTATCATCGGTTTGTTACTACTATCGTCAGTTTGCTACTATTTATTTGTAATAAATGTCTCAAGATTAATAAAGAGTGTTATTATTATTATTATTATTATTATTATTATTATTATTATTATTATTATTATTATTATTATTATTATTATTATTATGTCTTGTGTGTCTCTACTATTTTTGTGCAAGAAAGTAGAAAACAAGTATGGGGGAGATCCCTCAACACGCCCAACATACTTCGACTACACCACTCCACGATTCAGGTACATACTCTGCACACTTTACTTTACACATACACATATCTTGGATTATGCAGAATATTGTTTCCGACATGATAAAGATTAAAATGTTTCTAATCATGATTAATCTCACTCTGTGATATTTCCTGAAAACTTGCAACTATTATAAAATCATTTTAAAACCCTGTGTTACTTAAGACAGTATGGAATGTGAGATGGTAGAGTATGAGTTTCTTATTCTTGATATCATTGTTGCTTGGAGAATTTATTTCAAAATATTTAAAATTCTAGCTACCATCCTCACTGTTTTATATATGCCTGATAAAACTGAAAATATGATTATAAAAGCTATCTACTCTGTATTGAGTTTGATCAAAATGAGTTAGACCCTTGCTGAGAGATTTATCATGCCCCTAAGATCAAGACATTTATTCAGAAAGATTCACTCTTCCAAAGTATTATTGCATTAGAGGCATGGGCTATGCAAAAATAAAGATATTTCGAGGAAATAAAAAGGAGCAAGTGCTCGATAACCTCGCAGAAAAAATGGACAAGTGTTCGGCAATAAAATTAGGGATACCTCGGTATCCAATTAAAAAAAAGAAAAAAAAAGAAGAGAAAAGAAGAAAATGATAGCCCATCGTCCCTCTAATAAGCAATATGCCAGCAAGAGTTGACAAAGATTTTAATTTCCAAAGTCTTTGATCTAAGAGTATGACATTCCCCTCCTCGGATCCCGTTTTGATCAGGCAATAAATGCAAAGTAAGTATGCTTGAGAATTTTTGCAAATTAAAACAGCCTCAGTGAGATATATAAAAGATAATGAGTGATGTGAGAGAACCTATGAGGATAAAAGGTATGCTAACTTTCTTTCAAAAATATACGAAAACTCCAAGTGACAGATTGAGAAGAAAGGATCTTTACTCTTAACCATATACTTCCCTGACTATAGTACACAGTGGATTTTAACACCCTGCAGGTATGAAGAATGTTTTAAAATGTTTTACCCCAGATATTGTTCTTAACCATCCTTTTCTCGAGGACGAGTAAAAGCCTAAGTATGGGGGTATTTGTTGACGGTTCTTAAGTATCAATTTTAGTTATCAAATAAACAAGAGAAAGGACCAATATACAAACAACACCTAGAATTAGGGTTTGATCTGACAGAATTCCACGAGTTTTGTTGTTTATCTGTTTCTGCAGGGGGTTATCAGGAAATAAGGAAGAAAGGCCCACATGTCGGGATTACATAGAGATATCAACGCACCGCGCAATTTTCTACCATCTAGAAGACTCTAGAAGCCACGAGAACGAAGTAGAGGCCGAAAGGGGCCAGGCCCAGGGCGCCCACCCTGAGGACCTGGGCGCCCGCCCCCCTCTGGACTCCGTTCGGGACTCTTTTTGCACACGACGTTCCACGGACCTAAAGGATCAAGGATAATCGTCCAACCAATGTCGGTTTGATCCAATGGCTCACGTTCACTTGAGGGGACTATAAAACCAGACCCCCTGGCCCCTGGAGGAGACAAGTTTATCATAGAGTTGAGGGGAGCCCTCGAAGGAAAACCTCTTCTCTAAATAAAATTTCTTTTTAGGCTTAGCAACCAATGTGAGTAGAAATAGATCTTCTAGTTTCTACTAGATTGAGAGAGAAAGAGTGGAGGTGTAGATTGGAGGAAGCCCGGCCTATCGGTGTCTACTCCGAGCTTGTACCTGCGGGATCAAGTTCTCCTAACCCGAGGCTTGCTCCTAGGATTCTTCAGTATTTCGACTTCTAAATTCTAGTAAGTTCTTGTTTTATTGTTCTTTTGGTTTATGAGTTTACTTTAATCTCTTCGCGTAGAGTTTAGAGTAATCATCTCTAGCGTAGACGTGGTGTTTAAGCTAGGATACTCATAGATATTCCCTGACTAGCTAGACCGTGGTAGTAGCGAGGAACGTGACATTTTCAAGTTACCTTTGCAGACCATATCTCGTTAGCAGGAAGGATAGGGTTTATAGGTGCGGGTTGAACATCCTTTGTGGTGTCTAGATTCCGTTAGCCTCCCCAATAGAACAGTAGATCATCCTTACCAAGGTTAGAAGGAGATTACGGTCGTAGTCTTCTCTATTTATCACTCACATCGAGAAACATTCTTTCTCATGTGCGGGTTGAACATCCTTTGCGCTCGCTCATGTGCGAGCTGCAGCGCAGAAACGTCGGCGGCGGGACGCGACGCGGCTCGCGCTCGGTGCGCGTGCGTCCGGCGCGAGGCGACGGCGTGCGTGGGCCCACCGCGGCTGCGGCGTAGCGGGGCAGAGGGTGCACGACGGGCGGCGAGGAGGGTCGCGCCGGCGGCGGGGTCGCGCGGCGTAGAGCGGAGCGAGGGCGCGAGGCACGGGGCGGCGTGGCGAGTTGCGCGCGGGTGCAGGCAGACTTGGTCGGGCGCGGTTGAAGCAGGGGAGATGGGAGAGGATAGAGCTGACGCGTGGGGGCCACAGGGTAGAGAGAGAAGGAGGGAGAGGGAGTGCAGGCCCGAGGTCTCCTCCTTCTTTTTATTTATTCTTCAGCTTTTCTATTTGTTCTTTTCTATTTCATTTCTTTTACTATTGTATGCTTTCTATTTTATTTCCTTTTTCCTTCTTTTACCTAATTAATTTTAGGTATGTAATTAGGAATCATTCAGATTTAATATTTATTTGTTAGTTGTCAATTATTCATTTGTAATTACTATTCCTATTTATGTTTTCCACCATTTTGCCTAATTAGGTTTTAATTAGGTTGGTATTAGTTTAACATAGTAATGTATTGGAGTAAATAATTATTTATCACTTAATTAATTATTTAGAAAGTTGAACAGCAATACAAAGTCCAATAAAATCCCAAATCACCAGAGAATTGCAATGCAATAAATTAAAAGTGCATGCACTGATAAAACCTTGGGTTAACAATATAGCAAAAATGAATGCATTGTGGTGAGGTTTTCTACATGCCACTCATCAATCATGGGGTATTTTAGAAAAAAATTGTAGCTGGGATTTTTGTGTCTTGTAAGTTTTAGGGTTATTACAGTACTACCCCCTTATCAGGATCTCGTCCCCGAGATCAAGAGTAACTTACCCGTCAAAGAGGTATGGATATTGTAGGCGAAGGTCAGACTCTCGCTCCCATGTTGCTTCGCGTTCGGTGTGATTGCTCCATTGCACCTTGCACATCGGGATGGTCTTGCTTCGGGTTTCTTTAGTGTCATGGCCTAGAATCTTGATGGGATGCTCCTTGTATTCCAGCGTGTCCTGGATATCAAGCGCATCTATAGGTACTTATTCATCTTCGGGCACCCTCAAGCACTTGCGGAGTTGCGACACATGGAACATGAGATGTACCCCAGTCAACTCTGGAGGTAGATCAAGCTTGTAAGCAAGCTTCCCAATTTTTCTGCAAATTCTGTATGGGCCAACATATCTCGGAGCAAGCTTTCCCTTCACATGAAATCTAACAGAGCCACGGAGTGGAGACACCTTGAGATAGACATAGTCCCCGACTGTGAATTCGAGGTCTCTACGCCTCTTGTCAGCATTGTTGACGGTCCTTAAGTATCAAATTTAATTATCAAATAAATAAAGAAAAGGATCCAAATGAAATCAAGATCTAGACTCAGGGTTTTATCTGACAGAATTCCACGAGTTTTGGTGTTTGTCTATTTCTACAGGGGGTTATCAGGAAATATGGAAGAAAGGCCCACATGTCGGGATTACGTAAAGATATTAACGTGCTGCGCAATTATCTTACATCTAGAAGACTCCAGAAGCCACGAGACCGAAGCGGAGGCGAAACGGGGCCAGAGGCAGGGCGCCCGCCCTGTCCTACTGGGCGCCCGCCCCCTGTTGGAGTCCAAACAGGACTCTGCTTTGCGGGAGATCTCCACCGACCTAAAGGATGAATCTAAACCATACAATCTATGTCGGTTTGATCCAAGGGCCCATATTCACTTGGAGGGACTATAAAACCAGACCCCCTGGCCCCTGGAGGAGAGAGCCTCTCAACCCTAATTCATTGTTCCATCAAGGGAGAAGAAGCCTCTGATCAAGATTAGAGCCACCACATCAATTAGATATCTAGATTAGCATAGCTACATAGGATTAGAACTAGAAGGAGTCAATCTTCGATTGGTTTCCGGATCTGTCAAGAGGATTCTTGGTAATTCTCTAATTGTGCTTCTAATTACTTTCTAATTATCTTTGTTCTTCAATATTATGAATATGACTTTGTTCTACTTCAATATATTGCTTATGACTTTGCTCTACTTGTTTATATTCAAGATTATATTGTTCTTAGTTTATCATGGTTATGTACTTGGCTTAGTTAGATACGATCTATATACATGCTTAGGATCGTATAGCGTTTATCCATCGGATCCATGGGTAAATGATAGATATTGTGTAGGCGTGGTGCTTATACCGTATTTATCTGCGATTGTACCCAATATGCCAGGTCGTGGGGTGGTTCGTGATAGTGACAGCTTCATTGATTCTTATATAGTCCCCCTCTCGTGTATTGGGCTGGCAGAGCAACATTATTAAGAAATTGGAGAGTCCCGTTCGGAGGACTTAAAAACACCGAACGCCTTGCGAAGAGGTAAACTTGGTAGTTACCCTTTCCCTTTCAGTTATTTCAAATAGTTTACTTAGTTAATCATATTCACACTATCTTAAAAAGAAAATAAAAATGTTAAAAACTATAAGCCCCATGTGAGTAGACGAGTGGCATAAAACCCATAAGTACATTCACTATGGTGGCATAAAAATAAAATAAATATTTTTCTGCTTTATAAATCAAAAATATAAAAACAGGGAGTAACATTTATTAAGGAGTCTCAACATAATAAAGGCTAGATATTTATGCTAACACTTAATCAGTTCCACAAGCTTTGTTGTCTATTTGAGCTCCACAGAAATTTAAGAATCAAGAAGACTGGCAGACGGAGGACATTCTAATCACTGTCAGAATGCTGCTGACTTTCAAATACACCTCTACCACCTGCTAGCTACACCAAGAGAAATTACGTCAAAATTTAGCTTGGGGGAGAGCACCCCCATTTATCACGATAAGTATTTCTATCTATCTTTATACTTATATTATTTTAGAATATTAAAATACACATAAACTATGGGAAAACCAAATAAAGATTTTATGCTTATATATATATATCTTTTGCTTAGTGTGTTTAATAAATAAATAAAGTGGCTATGCTAAATCTGTATCTAAATAAAACTTAAGCATGGATATGATAAATAGTTGCTCTGCCTAATTTGCAAATTTTAAGTTCTCTCTCAAGTTTAGATATAACTGTTATAATTTAAAGCTTGCTCTAGACCTAAACTTGTGGGATGAAAACTTGATCTGAAGTCTAAGTTGTTAACGGATATGATATGGGAAGGTTGAGCTGCTGTTTATCTGTTCCTAGAGATGCTAGAATTCTGGAGATTTTTATCTTTGAAAATCTTTAAAATGTTGCATGATGAGTTCCTGTATGATGAGAGTTTAAATTCCAACCACAGCCATATATACATGCTTGCTAGACTTTGAGCCACACATTTAATATTTACTGCTTATGAGCATTGAGTGTGGTCAAGCTGTCTAGACCCTTAGGAGCTTGTCATGTGGTTAAATCAAGATTTCACTTGCACGTTCACTCATATATATGCTACTTCTACTCCAGAAGTACCATCCACATATATCCATCCATTTCCATCTCCAGAATCACCTAAAAATATTCTACTCCTAATTCGGGAGAGAATAACCAAAAATATTTCTATTTTCCCCTTGTGAAATAAATGCTCAAGTTATCTTGTTACTACCACTTGCTATATTATCTCAAGAGATGAATGCTCTTTAAATATATATATATATATATATATATATATATATATATATATATATATATATATATATATATATATATATACGAGGAAATAAAAAGGAGCACGTGCTCGGAACCTCGAAAGAAAAGAAAAGTGAGACGAGAGGTAAAAATGGACAAGTGTCCGACAGTAGAATTAGGGGTGCAAAATACCCACCTGAGAGACAAAAGAAAAAAAAAAGAAAGAAAAAGAAGAGCATCTCATTCTCCTCATAAAGTTTCAAAAGCAAGGAAGGTATGTATCCCCTCGAAAGAGCAAAAGTAGAATTAGACTTCCACTACCATTGTTTTCACCATTGTTATCACCATCATCACCATACACCATTCATTCGCCAGACATGCACATCTTGATTTGGCTTATTGATTTGTTTCTTTGGATCCATGGTTTGACTATGCAATAAATGTCTTGTAAGTATGTATACTTTATCTCCCACCTATGAGCTCCAGATATTAAAGCCTTATTAGAGTAGGGTGAGAGAGAAGGCAATGTCACTATGCCTCATACCACAAATACTACATATCTTGAGAGAAGGCATATACCATCAATGTCTTGGTAAGGATCCAAAAATACCACAAAAGAGAGACCTGAGAGAATCATACAAGGAATTTCTGAGTTTTATTTGAAAATCTGCAAAAAACCCCAGAGCTATAGCTGATCAAGAATAAGAGACATGGCACTTGGCTAGACTGTTCTATCTTTTAACCACTCAAGACAGAAGTGACAGTTACAAGTCCCATGGTGAAGGTAAAGTAAGTAAGTTTTAAGTCTTAACAGTTTACTCTAACTCAGAGATGAGATCTTATTTAAAAGCATATGTACCGTCAAATTTTTTAAAGATATTGCAACAACTTATGATCCATAGCTGAGTCTATCCTTGCTCAGGGACGAGCAAGAGGTAAGCTTGGGGGAGTTTGTTGACGGTCCTTAAGTATCAAATTTAATTATCAAATAAATAAAGAAAAGGATCCAAATGAAATCAAGATCTAGACTTCGGGTTTTATCTGACAGAATTCCACGAGTTTTGGTGTTTGTCTATTTCTGTAGGGGGTTATCAGGAAATATGGAAGAAAGGCCCATATGTCGGGATTACGTAAAGATATTAACGTGCTGCGCAATTATCTTACATCTAGATGACTCCAGAAGCCACGAGACCGAAGCGGAGGCGAAACGGGGCCAGAGGCAGGGCGCCCGCCCTGTCCTACTAGGCGCCCGCCCCCTGTTGGAGTCCAAACAGGACTCTGCTTTGCGGGAGATCTCCACCGACCTAAAGGATGAATCTAAACCATACAATCTATGTCGGTTTGATCCAAGGGCCCATATTCACTTGGAGGGACTATAAAACCAGACCCCCTGGCCCCTGGAGGAGAGAGCCTCTCAACCCTAATTCATTGTTCCATCAAGGGAGAAGAAGCCTCTGATCAAGATTAGAGCCACCACATCAATTAGATATCTAGATTAGCATAGCTACATAGGATTAGAACTAGAAGGAGTCAATCTTCGATTGGTTTCCGGATCTGTCAAGAGGATTCTTGGTAATTCCCTAATTGTGCTTCTAATTACTTTCTAATTATCTTTGTTCTTCAATATTATGAATATAACTTTGTTCTACTTCAATATATTGCTTATGACTTTGCTCTACTTATTTATATCCAAGATTATATTGTTCTTAGTTTATCATGGTTATGTACTTGGCTTAGTTAGATGCGATCTATATACACGCTTAGGATCGTATAGCGTTTATCCATCGGATCCATGGGTAAATGATAAATATTGTGTAGGCGTGGTGCTTATACCGTATTTATCTGCGATTGTACCCAATATGCCAGATCGTGGGGTGGTTCGTGATAGTGACAGCTTCATTGATTCTTATATTGTCCCCCTCTCGTGTATTGGGCTGGCAGAACAACATTATTACAGGGGAGTGATTGCTATGTTTCTCATATTCCTTGCTAATATCACTATGCATGGGCGTAGTCTTGTCTCGCAATGATTGCTAGGTATGCTTGCACTAACTATGATAATGCTAGACTATATAGTTGAGAATAACTTAGGGAATATTCTTGTAGTTCGTTCTAATACCATGCTAATGACTTTCTAGAGTATCTAATTGAGGTGCTTATCATATTTATTATGTGGCTAGATCAGATTAATTATCTTTGTCACTATTATTATTTCATATATCTTTTATGTGACACTTATCCCTGTATGAAGAGTTAGATATAATGTTCTCAATTATACATGCAATGATAGATGCTCAATCTCATATTCTATTCTGTAATCAATATTGATGATTGCTAATCCCTTCCCAGTGGTAAAAATATAAATAACGATACCTGGAATACTTCCCGGTTAAAATGCTACATCGGTATTAATCTGTGCGCTTGCAGATCCCATTCATTATTTATTTAGAAGAGCAATTGCATATTTCAATACCGCGTCTCTCATGTCATGCTGGGGATGACAACTTGGCTTAAGTGGTGTGAGGGATAGGTTTGGCATTTTTGGCACCGTTGCTAGATTTAGAACTTAGTCTACTTTTAGTAATGATGTTAAGAATACCCAACAAGCATAGATCTTATATCGACTTTGAGCGATCTTCAGGTTCTCTTTCACCTGAGCAACTCCTTCCTCAGCTTCTTTGATCTTGGCAGGGCCAAAGATTGCCCTCTCACCAGGGTGGTCCCACATCAGCGGGGTTCTGCACTTTCGGCCATACAGAGCTTCAAAAGGAGACATCTTGATGCTGGCCTGGTAGCTATTATTGTATGAGAACTCAGCATAAGGCAAGAACTTCTCCCAATCTGTGCCATACTTCAGAACACTAGCACGGAGCATGACCTCCAGAATCTGATTCACCCTCTCTGTCTGCCCGTCAGTCTGCGGGTGATACACTGTGCTATAATCGAGCATGGTCCTAATGGACTCATGAAGTGATTGCCAGAATCGGGACATGAATATGGCTCCTCGATCAGATATGATGTTTGTCGGGGCACCATGAAGTCTGAGGATGTGCTTCACATAGAGATCAGCTAGCTGCTCAGCGCGAATCTTTGACCCACAAGGTACAAAATGTGCTACCTTGGTTAGGCGATCAACTACCACCCATATAGAGTAATGGCCTCCTTGGGATCGTGGAAGTCCCACTATGAAATCCATGGATATGCTTCCCCACTTCCATTCAAGAACATCCAGTGGTTTGAGCAATCCTGCGGGTCTTTGGTGCTCCGCTTTGACTCTATTGCAGATGTCACATTCAGCCACGTGTCTTGCAATATCTGCCTTCATATTCTTCCACCAAAAATGCTTCTTCAAGTCCTGGTACATCTTTGAGCCTCCAGGGTGAAGGCAATACTTAGAATCGTGAGCTTCTGATAATATCTCCTTTCGCAGGGCAGAGTTGTCAGGTACACAAATTCTGTCTTTAAACCAGATGACTCCTTTCTCATCTTCTCTGAACTCAAGGCTATAGCCTAGCTTCATCAGCCCACGGATATACTCTATCTTCTCACAATCCTTCTGGGCTTCATGGATTCGATCAGTGAGATCGTACTCAACTCGGAGCTCATGCAACAAGCCATGTGGTAGTATCTCAAGCTGGGAATCATAGATTTCTCGCCTCAACTCTGGTGGCATAGACTCAGTGATTAGAGTGTGGCAATAGCTTTTGCGGCTGAGAGCATCGGCGACCACATTAGCTTTTCCTGGATGATAGTGTATCTCTAGGTCATAATCTTTGATTAGCTCTAGCCATCGGCGCTGCCTCATGTTTAAGTCTTCCTGAGTGAAGAAGTACTTCATGCTCTTGTGATCGGTATAGATATCACATTTGTTGCCAATGAGGTAGTGCCTCCAGATCTTGAGAGCGTGTACAACAGCAGCTAACTCGAGATCATGAGTAGGATATTGATGTTCATGCTCCTTCAGCTGTCGGGAAGCATAAGCAATGACTCTCCCATTCTACATCAATACACATCCAAGTCCTTGGCGAGAGGCATCACAATAGATGACAAAATCCTTAGTGATATCCGGCAATGCTAGGACAGGCGTGGTAGTGAGCTTCTCCTTCAAGGTTTGCAAACTGTTCTCGCACTCAGGCGTCCATTCAAAATCTTTCACCTTCTTTCTGAGATTGGTCATCGGGCGAGCGATCTTGGAGAAATTCTCAATGAATCGGCGATAATATCCCACCAATCCCAGAAAACTCCTGACTTTAGTCACATTGCGAGGCTGGTCCCATTCTTTGACAGCTTCAATCTTTGCGGGGTCCACTGCAACACCATCCGCAAAGAGTACATGACCAAGGAAGGCAACCTCATTGAGCCAGAACTCACATTTGCTGAACTTGGCATATAGTGATTTTTCGGCTAGCCTTTCCAGAACTAATCTCAGATGTTGTTCGTGTTCCTCAGCAGTGGCGGAGTAAATCAGAATATCATCGATGAATACCACCACGAACTGGTCTAGCACATCATTAAACACCTTGTTCATCATATTCATGAAATAAGCAGGAGCATTAGTGAGACCGAAGGATACAACAGTGTACTCAAACTGCCCATAGCGGGTGACAAATGCTGTCTTTGGAATATCTTCCTCCCGAATCCTCATCTGATGATAGCCAGATCAGAGATTGATCTTGGAGAAGTACTTAGCACCTCGTAGCTGATCCAGTAGATCATCAATCCTCGGCAGGGGGTACTTATTCTTGATGGTAACAGAGTTCAAGTTGCCAAAGTCAATGCACATTCTCATTGAGCCATCTTTCTTCTTGACAAATAAGACAGGGGATCCCCATGGTGAGGCACTCGGCCTAATGAATCCCTTCTCTAGCAGCTCATCAATTTGCTTCTTCAGCTCTGCTAGCTCATCAACTAACATGCGGTACGGTCGCTTTGCAATGGGACCCGTACCCGGCATAAGGTCAATCATGAACTCCACATCACGGTCAGGCGGCATACCAGGTAGCTCCTTTGGAAATACCTTAGCATAGTCTCTAACCACCGGTACATCATCAATAGTTTTCTCCTTGGGCTGGGATTCTTCCTGAGCCTTGAGGGCGCACAGGAGTGTGACAGACTTTTCTTGACTGGGTCTACACTCGGCTTTTTGTGGGTTTGTAGGGTGGTGCACTTGGACACGTCTGGGGGAACATGATATCACTCCTCTGTGTTTGGTTAGCCAATCCATGCCTAGGATAACATCTAAGCCATTGGAGGGTAGCCGGGTAAGATCAGCTTCAAAGGTTACTCCCTCAATGCTAAGTTTCACTCCCTTACATATGTGGGTGCTTCTCATCTCTCCTAGGGGTGATGTGGTAATTATGGGTTCTAGACTAGGGGTAAAAGGTATGTTATGCTCTCGTGCAAATTTGGATGATATGTATGAACATGTAGCTCCAGTATCAAAAAGAACAGATGTTGTAATGCCTTTAAACAGGAACATACCGTACACGACATCCGGTGCAGCATGGGCCTCCTCAGCTGTGATGTGGTTGAGGCGACCACGAGAAGCAGACCCTCTGTATGTAGTCTTCTGTGCAGCAGGGGTAGTGGCCTTCAGAGGACACTGAGCAACGTTGTGACCAGGCTGGCCACAGTTGAAGCAGGTGAAAGGCGCGCCGCCTGCTGAGGCTGGTGCGGGGGCCTTCCAGTTGCTCGTACTTGGTGCAGCACGGGCAGGAGTAGAGTCATCAGTCTTGCGGCAAGGCTGCTCTGAGCAGTCACGAGAGTAGCGGTTCCTGGAGTGATCTCTGGAGTAGCGGTCACGCGAACGGTCACGGGGGTGACAGTCACATGAACGGTCGCGGGAGTAGCAATCACGTGAAGGTCGGGAGTAATCTGAAGAGTGGGTCTTGCCTCTCCTCCCAAATCCGGAGGCATCATCCCTGGAGTAGCGGGGGTGTCCAGATGACGACCCATCATGGTGGAACCTCTTCTGATCTCTGCCACGGTGAGAGAACTTAAATCTGCGCTTCTCCCTTCTGCTTTCCTCATTATCTTCAATCTGATCCTTCTCGATCTGTATGCTGCGGTCGATCAGATCATGGAGGGTGCGGCTCTTGGCTCCTCCCAATGCAACCTTGATCTTGGGGTTCAGTCCTTTTCTATAATGATGGGTCTTCTCTCTCTCGGAGGCCACCACAGCAGGGGGTGCGTAGCGAAGGAGGGTGGTGAAGCGAGTAGTGTACTCGTGTACAGTGTCACCCTTCTGCCGGAGGTTGCGGAACTCATCCTCCTTGCTGTCCAGGACTCCCTCTGGAATGTGATACTCGGTGAAGGCCTCAACAAACTCATCCCAAGTGATATGCTCGGGGTCCTCATGTGCATCTGAGTAGCTGTCCCATCAAGAGCGAGCTGCTCCAGTGAGCTGGTGGGCTGCAATCCCGACGCACTCCTCGTCGGTGCAAGTGGTGAGGTCCAGCTTCTTCTCGATCTCTCTCAGCCAGTCATGTGCTGCCAGGGGCTCCAGGTCGGTGCCGTCGAAGGTGGGCGGCCTGAGCTTCAGAAATCCCTCCAGCTTGCGCTGGAAATCATCAGGTCGTAAACCACCACCATTGCGGCGGTTCATGCTGTCGACCAGGGCGGCCATCAGCTGCGTCTGCTGAGCCATCACCTCAGCCAGATTAGGTGGAGGCGGCGGTGGAGGGTCGTTGCGGTCGTTGTTGTCGTTGCCACCGTGTGCGCCATCAGGAGCCTCTTTCCCGTCATTTTGAGCAACCTCAGCTGGGGACGTCTGCTCGAGGCCACCTCCCTCATTGCGGCCACGGCGGTTGTCATCTCGACTACCGCGACCACCACCGCGCTGACGAGCGCGGCGGTTGTCAACACGCCCAAGACTAGGCGCAGGGGTCGGGGAGAGGCGCTGCAGGCGGTGAGAACGGCGCATCGACATCTGTGACATGGCAAACATGGGGTTTAATGGGTGAGGCATAGGTCATAAAACTTATAACTGAGTTAATTGCTTAAGATTCAATAATTAATAAATGATTTCAACGAATTAAATAAGTTAATTAATCTATCCTACACTCATATAAATAAGAAGCAATAAAATCTAATAAAATTTCGGTAAGACCCAAGCACTCATTACATTGGTTTTATTACAGGGCAACTTCTCCAGTAGCTACACTAGGAGAATCGCGAGAAACGTGCTATGCGTAGGTATGTAGTAATGGTAGGCTTGCTATTTTCCATTTTGTCCACTGTGGTGCTCGTGATCGGGACATGTTCTTGAAATTACTCCAGGGCCCAAGAACATGATCAGCAGGTCAGTGGAAGGGGTAAGCCTTGCACAAAAATTGCGCATGGTCGGTAATATAACCGAAGAGAGAGTTGGCTTGCCCTATTCTATCGTCCATTCCTAGGGGCTTCGTCCTCGGGTCAAGTACGGCTCTCATACCAACTGAAACGACCTGATTTTCCACGAAGGGGAAAATCCACATAGTCGAAGTGTAAAATGACCATTTAAATCAAATTACCCAATTCCAGTTGATAATCATCATCCATACATCGTACAAAAGCATTAATAATAGAGAGTATTACATTATAACATTGCCACATGGCAGAAACAAAATCTAAATTATCAACCGGAACAGCTCGATAGATGCGGAAGGTAGAATCTCCATCGACTTGAGCAAAGGCACGAATCCCCTAGTCGCTATATCCCTCGGAATCATAAGAACCTGTATGCCAAAGTATCAGTACGATTTGTACTGGCCACTCCCACTCTATGCGCTTGCTTTGTGGAATTGGATGCAAATAAGGTAAATTGAAGAGGCCTAAATGGGGCTCTAGTTTTCCTATGCAATAGTAATCAAGTTTCAATTATAGTAATAGTCAAGTTTTAACACAACCCAAACCCATACCATCCATCACCCTCCATTCCATACCATCCCATATCCATCTCCATCACCAACACCAACATAACCCACACTCAAGTCGACAAGCCAACTCCCACTCGGCGTGTCTCAGCGGCCCACAGCCCTCAACCTATGGCTCGTGGCCGGAAGTATCTCTCGGGGAACGTAGAACACTCCTCTCTCTAGTCTAGTGAAAACAGAACACAGGAAGGCTCCATAGCCGAAAGGACGGCATATGTATCGATCGATCAACCATACACTCTGCAGAGGTTTTACTATTCCACAAGATAGCCGTCATCGATGCTTGCAATCATCTAGGCAGATTCCGGGCGCCTACCGGCCTAGGACAATGTCACTCTACCTCCCAACCCTGGAACACCCCACCTGGAGTGGCTGAAACTATGAAGTCATGTCCCCTGTCCCGAATAGGGAGCCATGATCGTCTTGGGAGGGTGTGAGACCAACCTGCCCGTACCTCCCTAACACATCCTCGCCTAGTAGTAGTGGCATCACCCTACCCGGTGGTTCGGCCGTCTCCCCCCCATGGAAAGCGAGTGGAAAGTAAGGATTCCTATGATCTCGTTACTAGAACTGTCAGTCCTTAAGTTTGACCAAACTGGAATATCTTCATCAGGGTTTCCATTTAACGTGCCACCACAGCACCTCCACCCGAAGCTCCTCCCGCCGGAGACTTATACCGGGTTCACCTCACACACATCCCCACCGCATAATTACCCGCCATAGGTATATCCAACAGGAATGTCTAGTTCATTCCACGGCATGACTCGCCCCACCGGCTCGTCGTAGATCCCAGTCTGGTCGACTCAACCCTCACCCTTCACACACCCAAGACACACGCCAAGACACCACATATCCTCACCATAATCCCCAGATCCAGCATGATCACCAGGTCCGGCTTCCCAAGCCAAACCATCCCCTTAGGTTCACCATCGGCGTCACATCATCGATATAAGCCGAAGAATATAAATATAGTAGAAATATAATAAAAGCGCGTTTCTAATCTATCAGCGGGTGAGCAGGGTGATAGGTAATACAAGGTAGGGTACAAGAATAGTAAATCTACTATGCATCCCTATAACAGCAGTTATATCAATAGAAATATAAAGCACTAGCAATTCTAATATTTGCAATGCGTAATGGGATCTACGAAAGTGGGTGGGATGTGGCACCTTTGCAGTAGTCGTCGCCTAACTCCTCCCGATATTCCCGATCCTCGTCAGTCCGATCGTCCTCCGACTCTGCACGTATATTATTGGTCGCGGAAGCGACCCCTATAGATAAGCACAAAGAACAAATAACAGCGAAAAGATCCAAATGCACACAAGAAATATATCATTAAGTAGAAATTTATTTTATATAAATTTTGATATTTATTGTGTGATTTTTGGTGTTCGTATAAACGAGATATGATTTTTCTGCGATTTTTAGCAATTATTTAATGTATTAAATAGAACCCTGAAAATTAATTGTTGTGAAGGCAGTGTGTCATAGCACTAAGGTGTAGGTATCATGGAGATGAATTCAACGCAATTTGAATCACTTAATTTGGAGTTAATTTGATTAAGTTATAAATTGTCAAAGTTTAATTCTATTAAAAAAAAAGAAAAAACCATTCCATCCCTTCTCTGATGCGCGTGGGCCGAAATCCGGCCGAGGCTAGCGCCCAAGTGGGCCAGAAGCAGGGCAGGGCAAGGCCCGCTCGCTCATGTGCGAGCTGCAGCGCAGAAACGTCGGCGGCGGGACGCGACACGGCGCGCACTCGGTGCGCGTGCGTCCGGCGCGAGGCGACGGCGTGCGCGGGCCCAGCGCGGCTGCGGCGTAGCGGGGCAGAGGGTGCACGACGGGCGGCGAGGAGGGAAGAGTGGGCGGTGGTTCACCTTGCGAAGGCGATGCGCGTCGAGGCGAACGTTGCGGCTCCGAGCAGAGGGCGATGGCGGTGCGGCACGGACGTTGGTAGGCGCGGCGGTCCGGTGCGGTGCGGAGCGGCGGCGTCGTGGCGGAGCGGAGCTCGGGCAGGGCACGACGACGGCACTGATTTGCGGTGCGGAGCGGTGGAGTGGCGCAGTTGGGGGGTGCGAGGCTGGGGATCGAGGACGTCTTAAGGGCAAGTAGTGGAGGGCACTGCGGTGGTGCGTGGTGCGCGGGCGTGTCGCGCGGACGGCTCGGTCCGCGGCGGCCGAGTCGTGTGGTTGCGCGTGCGTCGTGGAGTGCGGAGTCCGTGGGTGAGCGCGATGCGCGGCGAGCGACATGCGCGGGAACGGCGCGAGCGCGGACGGCTGGGTCTCGCGGCATGCGGCGGTTGCGCGGCGTCGTGGCGAATGCGGAGTCCGTGGGTGAGCGCGATGCGCGGCGTGATGCAGACGAGCGGCTGCGCGCGCGCGGAGCGGTGGCCAAGGCGGAGTCACGGGCAGGTGCGCGTGCGAGTCGCGCGGGGTGCGCGGCCGTGTCGCGATGCGCGCTGTGCGGGCGTGCCGCGTCGCGCCGGCGGCCGGGTCGCGCGGCGCAGAGCGGAGCGAGCGCGCGGGGCGTCCGGGTCGCGCGGCGCAGAGCGGAGCGAGGGCGCGGGGCACGGGGCCGCGTGGCGAGTTGCGCGCGGGTGCAGGCATACTTGGTCGGGCGCGGTTGAAGCAGGGGAGATGGGAGAGGATAGAGCTGACGCGTGGGGGCCACAGGGCAGAGAGAAGGTGGGAGAGGGAGTGCAGGCCCGAGTTCTCCTCCTTCTTTTATTTAATTAATTTTAGGTATGTAATTAGGAATCATTTCAGATTTAATATTTATTTGTTAGTTGTCAATTATTCATTTGTAATTACTATTCCTATTTATGTTTTCCACCTTTTTGCCTAATTAGGTTTTAATTAGGTTGGTATTAGTTTAATATAGTAATGTAATGGAGTAAATAATTATTTATCACTTAATTAATTATTTAGAAAGTTGAACAGCAATACAAAGTCCAATAAAATCCCAAATCACCAGAGAATTGCAATGCAATAAATTAAAAGTGCATGCACTGATAAAACCTAGGGTTAACAATATAGCAAAAATGAATGCATTGTGGTGAGGTTTTCTACATGCCACTCATCAATCATGGGGTATTTTAGAAAAGTTTTGTAGCTGGAATTTTTGTGTCTTGTAAGTTTTAGGGTTATTACAGAGGCGCCGCCGGAAGTACCGACTACGCCAACCAACGAATCCCAGGACAACTAGAAAACAGAGAGTCCCGTTCGGAGGACTTAAAAACACCGAACGCCTTGCCAAGAGGTAAACTTGGTAGTTATCCTTTCCCTTTCAATTATTTCAAACAGTTTGCCTAGTTAATCATGTTTATACTATCCTAAAAACAAATTAAAAATGTTAAAAACAGTAAGCCCCATGTGAGTATATGAGTGGCATGAAACCCATAAGTACATTCACTATGGTGGCATAAAAATAAAATAAATATTTCTTTTCTGCTTTATAAAATGAAAATATAAAAATAGGGAGTAATAATTAATAAGGAGTCTCAACATGATAAAGGCTAGATATTTATGCTAACACTTAATCAGTTCCACAAGCTTTGTTGTCTATTTGAGCTCTACAGAAAACAAGAAGACTAGCAGACGGAGGACATTCTAATCGCTGTCAGAATGTTGCTGACTTTCAAATACACTTCTACCACCTGCTAGCTACATCAAGAGAAATTACGTCAAAATTCAGCTTGGGGGAGAGTACCCCCATTTATCCCGATAAGTATTTCTATCTATCTATCTTTATACTTAAACTATATTAAAATATAGATATACATAACTATGAAAAACCAAATAAAGATTTTATGCTTATACATATATATATATATCTTTTGCTTAGTGTGTTTAATAAATAAATAAAGTGGCTATGCTAATCTGAATCTTAATAATAAAACTCAAGCATGGATATGATGAATAGTTGCTCTGCCTAATTTTTCAAATTTGAAGTTCTCTCTCAAGTTTAGACATAACTGTTATAATTTAAATCTTGCTCTAGACCTAAACTTGTGGGATGAAAACTTGATCTGAAGTCTAAGTTGTTAACGGATACGATATGGGAAGGTTGAGCTGCTGTTTATCTGTTCCTAGAGATGCTAGAATTCTGGAGAATTTTATCTTTAAAAATCTTTAAAAAATTGCATGATGAGTTCCTCTATGATGAGAGTTTAAATTCCTACCACAGCCATATATACATGCTTGCTAGACTTTGAGCCACACATTTACTATTTACTGCTTATGAGCATTGAGTGTGGTCAAGCTGTGTAGACCCTTAGGAGCTTGTCATGTGGTTAAATCAAGATTCACTTGCACGTTCACTCATATATGCTACTTCTACTCCGGAAGTACCATCCACATATATCCACCCATTCCATCTCCAGAATCACCTAAAAATATTCTACTCCTAATCCGGGAGAGAATAGCCAAAAATATTTCTGTTTTTCCCTGTGAAATAAATGCTCAAGTTATCTTGTTACTACCACTTGCTATATTATCTCAAGAGATGAGTGCTCTGAAAAAAATACGAGGAAATAAAAAGGGACAAGTGCCCGGAACCTCGAAAGAAAAGGAAAAGTGAGACGAGAGGTAAAAATGGACAAGTGTCCGACAGTAGAATTAGGGGTACAAGATACCCACCTGAGAGAAAAGAAAAATACAGAGCATCTCATTCTCCTCACAAAGTTTAAAAAAGCAAGAAAGGTATATATCCCCTCAAAAGAGCAAAAGTAGAATTAGACTTTCACCATTGTTATCACCATCATCACCATACACCATTCATTCGCCACACATGTACATCTTGATTTAACTTATTGATTTGTTTCTTTGGATCCATGGTTGGACTATACAATAAATGTCTCGTAAGTATGTATACTTTATCTCCCACCTATGAGCTCCAGATATTAAAGCCTTATTAGAGTAGGGTGAGAGAGAAGACAATGTCACTATGCTTTATACCATAAATACCACATATTTTGAGAGAAGGCACATACCATCACTGCCTTGGTAAGGATTCAGAAATACCACAAAAGAGAGATTTGAGAGAGTCATACAAGGAATCTCTGAGTTTTAAAATCTGCAAAAACTCCAGAGCTATAGCTGATCAAGAATAAGAGACATGGCACTTGATTAGACCGTTCTATCTTTTAACCACTCAAGACAGAAGTGACGGCTACAAGTCCCATGGTGAAAGGTAAAGTAAGTAAGTTTTAAGTCTTGACAGTTTACTCTAACTTAGAGATGAGATCTTATTTAAAAGCATGTGTACCGTTAATTTTTAAAGATATTGCACCAACTTCTGATCCATCACTGAATCTATCCTTGCTCAGGGACGAGGAAGAGGTAAGCTTGAGGGAGTTTGTTGACGGTCCTTAAGTATCAAATTTAATTATCAAATAAACAAAGAAAAGGATCCAAATGAAATCAACATCTAGACTTAGGGTTTTATCTGACAGAATTCCATGAGTTTTGGTGTTTGTCTATTTCTACAGGGGGTTATCAGGATTAGAACCACACGTCGGGATTACATAGAGATATTAACGTGCCGCGCAATTATCTTACATCTAGAAGACTCCAGAAGCCGTGGGAAGGAAGCGGAGGCCGAACGGGGCTAGGCACTGGGCGCCCGCCCAGTTGCCCTGGGCGCCCGCCCTCCTGCTGAGTCCATTCAGGACTCTGTTTCGGGGAAGATCTCCACCGACCTAAAGGATCAAGGATAACCGTTCAATCAATGTCGGTTTAATCCAACGGCCCATATTCAATTGAAGGGACTATAAAACCAGACCCCCTGGCCCCTGGAGGAGGGAGCCTCTCAACCCTAATTCATTATTCCTCAAGGGAGAAGAAGCCGATGATCAAGATTAGAGCCACCACATCAATTAGATATCTAGATTAGCATAGCTACATAGGATTAGAACTCTTGGTAATAGAATTCTTGGTAATTCTCTAATTGTGCTTCTAATTGTTCTTCTAATTATCTTTGTTCTTCAATATTATGAATATGACTTTATTCTACTTCAATATATTGCTTATGACTTTGCTCTACTTGTTTATATTCAAGATTATATTGTTCTTAGTTTATCATAGTTATGTACTTGGCTTAGTTAGATTGGATCTATATACATGCTTAGGATCGTATAGCGTTTATCCATCGGATCCATGGGTAAATGATAGATATTGTGTAGGCGTGGTGCTTATACCGTATTTATCTGCGATTGTACCCAATATGCCAGATCGTGGGGTAGTTCGTGATAGTGACAGCTTCATTGATTCTTATATAGTCCCCCTCTCGTGTATTGGGCTGGCAGAGCAATATTATTACAGGGAGTGATTGCTATGTTTCTCATTTACCTTGCTAATATCACTATGCATGGGCGTAGTCTTGTCTCGCAATGATTGCTAAGTATGCTTGCACTAACTATGATAATACTAGACTATATAGTTGAGAATAACTTAGGAAATATTCTTGTAGTTCGTTCTAATACCATGCTAATGACTTTCTAGAGTATCTAATTGAGGTGCTTATCATATTTATATGTGGCTAGTTATGCTGATTAGATTAATTATCTTTGTCACTATTTATTACTTCATATATCTTTTATGTGACACTTACCCCTGTATGAAAGAGTTAGATAAATGTTCTCAATTATATATGCAATGATAGATACTCAATCTCATATTCTATTCTATAATCAATATTGATGATTGCTAATTCCTTCCCAGTGGTAAAAATATAAATAACGATACCTGGAATACTTCTCGGTTAAAATGCTACATCGGTATTAATCTGTGCGCTTGCAGATCCCATTCATTATTTATTTAGAAGAGCAGTTGCATATTTCAATACCGCGTCTCTCATGTCATGCTAGGGATGACAACTTGGCTTAAGTGGTGTGAGGGATAGGTTTGGCATTTTTGGCACCGTTACTAGAATTAGAAAACTAAGTCTACTTTTGGTAATGATGTTAAGAATACCCAACACCTGGCACCGAGGCCGAGGCTTGGGCGAAGCGCTAATTGCGCTCGAGGCCGGAGCTGGGTCGGGTCGGAGATTGCCCCCGAGGCGAAGGGTCGGGTGAGGCGGAGATTGCGCCCGAGGCCAAGGGGTCGGGCGAGACGGAGATTGCGCCCAAGGCCAATGGGTCGGGCGAGACAGAGATTGCGCCCGAGGCCAAGGGCTCAAGCGTCGCTTTTACTCTTTTTTGCCGCTTTTTTGCCCTCTTGATTTGGGTATCCTAGTTTATGGTACCCAACACCATGCTACACATCTTCATCTATAGTGTGATAAACTCATAAAACATCATAAGGAGCATCAACTAATGAGGATATTAAGACACAAGGGTCACCTCCTTCGCAACTGCGCTCGGCTAGTCCTACGTACGGGTGTGGACTACAGAGGAACCAATGCAGCTATCACCTACGCGGACTACCACACGACTAGGCAGATTAGGGTTCCTCGTAGGTACACAATATATCTAGACACCACGTCTACATAATGCGCACCACCTAACTCCTACTCACACAAGTACTGAATCAGGCGCTTTACGATCATATAACGATAATCATCATAAACCACATCTATATCGAATATGCAACTAGAATAAACTAAGAACTGAATAAATAGCAATATATTAAAGTAGAGCAAAGTCATAATGAAATACAAGATAATAATACCAATTTCTAGAAAACAGATCTGAAATCCAGTGCGCAGCGCCCGATCTCTACTTGAACCTTGCTAGACACCTATACTAAGAACTTGAAGAACTAGAGCTCTACTTCTAATATCTAGAAACCCTAACTTCTGACTACTCTTAATAAATGAAGCAGGAGGAATGAATTGAATCTAGGGTGTCCCTTGAGAGGGGGGTCCGCCCCTTTATTTATAGCTTGGTGGAGTGCACGTGCGTCGTAGGATCAAACCAACTTAACCAAGGGCCGAGATGCATCTGGAGAGGCGGTGGAGGAAGCTTTGGGAAGGGGGGCCGAAACCCTAAAGGGGGCGCCGGCCGGTGCTAGGGTGGGGCCGACAGGCCTCACCTAGCGGCCTGTGGCCCCCCAGCTCTTCGGGTGTCTTCCAGAGTCTTCCCACGTCCCGTTCGTGATCTTTTCGTGGCGGACATGTTTCGTGTTTATTTTGCACTTGAATCCCTCATTTCTACCTTTCAGGAAGTAGATCCTGAAAAATACAGAATATGCCAAACTTGTGGAAATTGTCAGTTTAAACCCTAGACTAGTGTGTTTTCATGTTCTTCTTCGGGTTTAAAGTTCTAATAGAAGTTGACATTAACCACCGTTAACATGGTGATCGTTAGATATGTTTCCACTAGTTGACCGAATAGATCCATGATAATTAGCTGGTGCCGCTCTGGTGGTCTAGCTCGAGATTGAATTCACCAAGGTGAGGGTTTCAGAGAGCTTGTGGTCGACTCAATCGATGGCCTTGAATAGGTCGAAGTTGTCAATCTGCTTCCCAATATAGCGAAGGAAGTCAAGGACGTGTTGTTGGCATGGTCAGTGATGTTGTCGGGGCGATAGTCATTGTGGCCAACATTGTCTGAGCCGTTGCCAATGTCGCCATAGATTGGATCTGGGTTTTTTCTGAAGTCATGGTCGTGAGGCCACCGGTGCCGGTCGTCCAGGTGACCTGGCCGATGGTGAACATGAGGCCTTCTGCCACGAAAGCGGAAGCGGGGATGATGACCATCTTGTTTGTCTAGAGAGCTGTACGCACACCCCCTAGCTGGCAAACCACTATTGACAAAAGCTGGTCGGCAGTCTACCTTGGGGTATACCCACGGTTGTAGATTATCGGTAGACAGGTACGCAAGCTACGAACTAGATGGTGATGAAAGACACAGATAAGGATTTTATCTAGGTTCGGCCACCATGAGGACATAATACCTACGTCCGTTGATGCAAAATTGAATCTACAAACACAAAGGGCTAATACCCAATCTGATATCTAAGATGTGCCAGCCGATTTGACCTGTTAATCGACAAGGATAGTAATTCGAGTACTTTGGTCCCGACAACAGTGATGCGCCCGGAAGTCATGGCCAAGAGGTACTCACACGGAACTCGAGGATCACCGAGGGTTGCACCAGAGTAATGCAACTCGCCGAATCGATGAGAACTCGTAAAAGAAAATATGCAAGTTGACGAAATCGTCGAGAAGTAAGTAGATGTAAAAGTATGAGTGAACTTGGATTGATATTGATTGATTCTCTTATTACATTACCCCTTGGCCTATATTTATACCCCAACCTAAAGAGTTGCAACTAAATATGACTAGGATCTGATTCTAAGACAAAATTGGACTCTTACATAAGGCATACTCTAACAAATATAGAAAATAGAAAATAACACCTATCTACTTTCGTGTCCGCCTCAATCACGATGAAGTCTTCATCGGCTCCTGCTCCATCAGCTTACTTCCTGTCGTCATAGGCTTCACCAGTAGTAGTCTTTGTTTCTCCCTTCATCAACATCGGCAATGCATCATTATAAGACCTATTGGCAATAGTTTTCAAATTGCCATCGACAAACGCTATCTCCGATCTCACTAATCAACACTTCTAAATTTAAGTTAAAAGACAATCCTTCCAATGATCACCACCTCTCATCGACAACAATTTCCATCGGCTGCTCTTCATTGGCACCTTCATGTTAGTACAATGCAACAAATTCCCCACTGCCGATTAGTCCGTTTTGATTATCTTGACACATGCCAAAAACGGTGTCAACACATGCCCCCCAATTTTGGAGTATAAAATCATTAATGCTCCAAAATTTACACTAGCTAACAATTGCCTTTAATAATTATCTCCATGACAAAATTTGTTGCCAAATCCAGTTAAACCAGCCTTGATCCTTGCGCCTCAGTAAATATCGCACAACCTCCAACCATCCTTGTCCCAATTACGGCTAGAATATAAAGGCAACCACTCATCGGCAAGGATCTAATACCATGCCACACTGCCGATCCTGGTATTAAAATATTTTGTACATTGGAATATCCTCCAAATCATGATTACTAGCCATCAAATCATCCACACAATACCTTGATTATCGTGCGAACAGTGACCATATCCATCTGAACAACCTTGACTTTTACGCGCGCGACAGAGAGATAAGTCCAGAATACCATTGCTCTATTTAGCCTATAAATACATTTCCCTCAGATACCTTTCTTCTAACTCACCATCCTAATCTTCCAAAACCTACTCTCTCTGATGGCGATCTTGTCGAGCAACTGCACGACCTCAACTGGTGAGAACTCCCTCCAGAGGCAACCCCAAGTCCTCGGCTTCACCTCCATCCTGCTCAGAGTAATGACGATCAACTTCAACGTCCCTGCAGTCAGTCTTGTACCCATCTCCTTTTATTACAATCCCTTTTACCTTTGCAAGTTCAAATATTTAGCGATTTTCTTTTTCTTTTCTTCCATCCTTTTGATCTGTCAAACTTAGGAGCTGAGCAACAAATTAGTTATTCCAATCGATCAGTCGCAAATACAATACCTAGGCCCGATGGGTGACTCTGATCTAACCGATCAGATTAATGCAGAAACACATAGAATCCCCTTCAGAGCTCAGAATTTTTCTCTAGATATGTGGAAAGACACCTTCCGATCTTGGTCAAAAACCACCAAGGGATGGAAAGACTGGTATCTGAGGGTCAATAGATCGAATGAAGTATACTGGGCAGAACGGAAACTAGACCAATGTATCAGGCAGTCTATTGCCAATATATAGAAGAACGAGTAGATGATGATAGCGGCTGCTTACATTTGGTCAGACACCACTAATACTTTCATGTTCGGACACGGCCTAGCCACCCCTATTCTTGCCGATGTGCATATGCTCGTAGGCTTAGATATTTCAACAGCTGATGGCCACATGGTTTACAACAGAAGAGCTGAGTACAAAGTAAACACTCGCAACATCAACGGTTGGACATGATACATCCAAGAATACCAGAAGACCGGATCAGTTGGCCAAAGGGAACATGCCATATTCCTGAATATGTGGCTAGACAAATTTATCTTCTATGGCTGATCAGTAGGGCCAACCTATGTCTACCTTGCAGCTGCTGAGTTGCTAGCTCACAGCGCTAGGTTCCCCCTTGGCCGATACCTACTGAGCTCCACTTATCACCTTTTACACCAGGTGTCGGAGAAACTTCTGCTTGGCGAGCCCAATCTAGGAGGTCCATGGTGGTTTGTCAACATGTGGCTGAATGCTCACATGCACAAATGTCTGCAGTAGGACTTTATTGCTTAGTGTTGGGTATTTTAAACGCAAATAGAAAAATCCACAAGCGCACGGATACCAACGTAGCTTTCACCCAGGAGTATTCGAGAGTATCAATTTTCCACAGGGAACGTGAGTGTACTAATTAAGATTCAAGATCGCCCAAGGATAACTATATAATTATTTTTGGTGGGAAGAGAGGAAGTTTCCTGAGAGTTCTCTAGTTGATCTAAGAATCAAGAATTACTTCAAAGATTATTTATTTCGGGACATCAGAACACTGACCACATAAAGAGATGAGAAGGGGGCTAGGAAGCTCTGACTACGGTCCTACAAACACCGATCAGAACGAGGTGGAATTCGGCAACCGTTAGGGCTATCACTACCCTAGGGCTACCACAACAATCCACAGGATTGGGTGCAATTCTAGGTAATTGCAAGACTAAACACCACGTCTAATCTATTAATTACTACTCTAGCCTTATAAAGACTAGAGGACTTTATGCAAGCGGCAATCCAATAAATAACTTGAATGTAAATAAAAGTAATTAAAGAACTCCGAAATTATGAATTGAAGAACTTGGAGAACGATGAAGAACGAACCAGTTGCTGCAAAAGTATAATGTTGAGGAAGATCCGACAGATCTGGCTCCTCCGCTCTCCTCTTCTCTCTCCCTATTTTCTAGATTACAACTAGAACTAACTAGAACTAGAACTAGAGGAATTAGAACTAGAACTAGATGAACTAGAGGGATCCTCTCTACTTGGATGAAGAATTGAAACCCTAGCTTTGATTCTGTAGAAGAGGTATGATCTCTTGGGGCCAGGGGGCCTTGCTTATATAGTCTTTTTAGATGAATCTAGGCCATCGGATCAAACCGACATTGATTGAACGGTTATCCTTGATCCTTTAGGTCGGTGGAATATGATCCGCGAGACGGGTCCAAATTGGACACTATAGGAGGGCGGGCACCCTGGTCCTTAGGGTGGGCGCCCTGGGCCAGGCTCCGTTCGGCCTCTGCTTCGTTCTCGTGGCTTCTGGAGTCTTCTAGATGATAGAAAATTGCGCGACACGTTAATATCTCTATGTAAACCCGACGTGTGGGCCTTTGCTCCGTATTTCCTGATAACCCCCTACAGAAATAGAGAAACAACAAAACTCATGGAATTCTGTCAGATAAAACCCTAAGTCTGGTTGTGTGTTGCATTTGGATCCTTTTCCATGATTAGTTGATGGTTAAATGTGAGCATTAAGGACCGTCAACAAGCTCCCCCAAGCTTAACCTTTGCTCATCCCTAAGCAAAGATGAACTCAAGAGTTTCTGCAGTGGTTTCACGCCTTAAAGGTACACATGCATTCAAACAGGATCTCATCTCTAGGTTAGGGTAAATTGTTAAGATTTAAACTTACTCATTTTACCTTCCACCATGGGGCTTGCAATCGTCACTTGTGTCTTGAGCAGTTAAAAGATATAACGGTCTAGTCAAGTGTCATGTCTCTTGTTCTTTGATTAACTATAGCTCTGGAGTTTTTGCAGATTTTTAAATAAAACTCAGAGATTCCTTGTATGGCTCTCTCTAGTCTCTCGTTTGTGGTATTTCTGGATCCTTACCAAGGCAATAATGGTGTATGCCTTCTCTCAAAGAATGTGGTATTTTTGGTATGAGGCATAGTGGCATTGCCTTCTCTCTCACCCTACTCTAATAAGGTTTTGATATCTGGAGCTCATAGGTGGGAGACAGCTAATATATACTTACAAGACATTTATTGCATAGTCAAACCATGGATCCAGAAAAACAAGTCAATAAGTCAAATCAAGATGTGCATGTGTGGCGAATGAATGGTGTATAGTGATGATGGTGATAACAGTGGTGAAAGTCTAATTCTACTTGTGCTCTTTTGAGGGGATACAAACCTTTCTTGCTCTTTTGAAACTTTTTGAGGAGAATGAGATGCTCAATATTTTATTTTTCTTTTCTCTCAGGTGAGTATCTTGTACCCCTAATTCTAGTGTCGGACACTTGTCCATTTTTACCTCTCGTCTCACTTTTTCTTTTCTTCGAGGTTCCGGGCACTTGCCCCTTTTTATTTCCTCGTATTTTCACTTTTTTTAAAGCACTCACCCTCCTAGAATAATGTAGCAAGTGGTAGTAACCAAAACATCTCGAGCATTTATTTCACGGGGAATAACAGGGATGGATATGTTTTTGGCTATTCTCTCCCAGATTAGGAGTAGAATATTTTTGGATGGTTCTGGAGATGGAAATGGGTGGATATATGTGGATGCGTACTCCCGGAGTAGAAGCAGCATGTGTGAGTGAACGTGCAAGTGAATCTTGTTTTTAACCACATGACAAGCTCCTAAGGGTCTACACCGCTTGACCACACTCAATGCTCATAAGCAGTAAAAAGTAAATGTATGGTTCATAGTTTAATAAGCATGTATATATGGATGGGGTAGGATTTTAAACTCTCATCATACAGGAACTCATCATGCAACATTTTAAAGATTTTCAAATATAAAATTCTCCAGAATTCTAACATCTCTAGGAACAGATAAACAGTAGCTCAACCTTCTCATATCGTTTCTGTTAACGACTTAGACTTTAGATCAAGTACTCTTCCCACAAGTTCAGGTTTAGAGCAGATCTTAATTAATAACAGTCATGCCTAAACTTAAGAGAGATTTTAATTTTGAGAATTAGTCATGGTAGAGCAACTATTCATCATTTCCATGTGAGAGCTTATCATGAGGGTTCATAGCAAACTTTATTTATTTATTTATTTAGCAAACTAAGCAAAGATATATATATATATAAGCACAAAATCTTTATTTGGGTTTATATGATTATGCATCTTTTTATTATTAGAGTAAAGTATAAACGTGAGTAGAATACTTAGCTGGATAAATGGGGGTGCTCTCCCCCAAGCTGGATTTTGTCGCAATTTCTTCTAATGTAGCTAGCAGGTGGTGGAGGTGTATTTGAATGTCAGCAGCACCCTGACAGCGATTAGGATGTCCTCCGTCAGCTAGTCTTCTTTGATCCTTGAATTCTATGGAGCTCAAATAGACAACAAAGCTTTGTGGAACTGGTTAAGTATTAGCATAAATATCTAGCCTTTATCATGTTGAGCCTCATCTATAAATGTTACTCTCTTTAGTAGGATCATAAATTTATTTTTATAATTTTATTTTTATAGGATAGGAATATTTTTATTTTATTTTTACGCCACCACAGTGAATGTACTTATGGGTTTTATGCCATGAGCATACTCACATTGGGCTTACTATTTTTTAACATTTTTATTTTCTTTTCGAGATGATATGTGATTAAACTAAGCAAAAAAAATTGAAGGGAAAAGGATAACTACCAAGTTTACCTCTTGGCAAGGCGTTCGGTGTTTTTAAGTCCTCCGAACAGGACTCTCCGTTTTCTCAGTCGTCCTGGGATTCACTGGATGGCGTAGTCGGTGGTTCCAGGGCGCCTGCTCTTCATTTATAACTATCTTCTCTCTCCACACCTGACTCGGTGCTACGGCCTCCTCAGGACAATTCTGTTCAAGCTGTATGTCTTCGGACCTTACTACTTCTCCTTCGTAGTCTGCCCATCCGTCCTTGATGATTTGCCTTCTCTGGTTGCGGTTGCGTCGTCTTCTTCTTGTCCTGACCTGCTTAGAGTCTTCAACTATATAGTTAGGGTCAGTAAAACAGCGGCGTACCTTCTCAGAGGTGAAGTGCTTGTGGACTTCTCTAGTTCCAATGTAGATGATTGCTTTAATGGTGCTGAGGAACGGTCTTCCAAGGATGATGGGTGGATCGTATTCGTCTTCTCCCATGTCAATAACCTTCAACCTTTCGGAATGTATGATCTGCCATCAGGAGCTGGGTCGTCCTTTTTGGTCAGGAATGGTGACTTAAGTCGACGATCTTGACCTCCTTGAACTGCAGTGACCATCTTAGCTGACTCGGTCCACACCTGCTTGTTCCTGTTCCTCCTGTTGGTCCTCTTCCTTGGTTCATGTCGGGATTGCTTTGGGATTTGTGTAGTATTGTTCTTGAAGGAAAACGTCTCCTTCCCCCCCCTTGATATAGAAATTGATCTTGGCAGCACTAGCGTAGATGACAGCTCCCGAGGTGTTCAGGGATGGGCTGCCTAGAATGATAGGTGCTGTCTCATCCGTATCGGTCTCTATCACCACGAAGTCTGCTGGGGCGTACAAGGTACCAACTTAGACGCAGAGGTTCTTCTATATTCCCTTTGGGGAACTTAGTGTCCGATCTGCAAGCTGCACAAACATGGTTGTTTCTAGTAAAGATGTGTAAAGAATTTTTCATAGAGTACCCTGGGCATGATGTTGACGCTGGAGCCAAAGTCGCAGAGTGCTTCCAGGAAGTCCACCATGTCGATGGAGATCGGGATGACGGGGCGTCCTGGATCATCTCTCTTGACCGGTAGAAGGTCAGTAATTACTTCCACAACGGGGTTACTCCAGTAGTTACGTCCTCAAGCATCTCAGGGCATTGATTGCTTGAGTGTCCAGTATCTCCAGTGTGTTTGTGCTCGTAGATCTAGGTTCTTCACTTGGTGGAGTCTGGGAGTTGTAATACTCCTTCATATTTTGCTCGAAGTGTACCTGCTCATAGAGACAGGGCAGAGATCAAGTGCATGGGCCCTGTTGGTGGAAAACACCAAAAGAACCAAAAGTGTATTTGTTCTCTCTAACCTTAAGCATAGTGAGCAAGACAAAGTTGATGGATAATAAGATCATGAGTGTAGCATTTAAAGCATTTGTCAGATCAGATTACTCAACCTAATGGAAAGATAATCTATCTATACTTATGTTTTTTTTATATATACCTTCCAAAGATTGAGTGTGCAACATTTTAGCTCATATGATGAGGAGTGTGGGATCAAAAAGGTGGAAGGACTAAACATGTTGAATCGAATGGGTTGGTTAATCTAGAGTTGTAAATCATACATGTTTGTCTCTTTTATTCATGTGAACGCCAGAACCAAGGAGAAGCTTATAGAAGTGATAGTCAAGTACCTTAAGATGTTACCTTACTTGAAGAGTGATGGTACAGTATTACCTTGTGGAAGCTTTCCTTTCTTAGCGGTTGTGAATCGTGTTTGTGGCACCCTCCATGGATCATCTCTTGTGAGCTATGCCTTCCTTGTGTAAATTGTTAAACTTCATGTGTCTCTCTCTTGTCTCCAATGTGAGTTTATCTCAGGACTTACCAGGTCGATATTGAAAGTTTTCCTGTAAGGGTTAGTCCAACAAAATATCCAATATCTATTATAGCATACTATCGGCTCAAAAATCAACCTAGACACCATGTCTAATTTGATTTAGGAGGACATTTTCACCTAAGCATCATGCTTAATTTAAACTCCCTTGGAAGTAAGATCATCATTCCTAAACTAAGCACCATGCTTAATTAAGAGATAAATGAAACTACTCCAAACCTAGACATATACTAAAGCAAATAAAGGTAGCATGAGAGCATTTATAGAGTTCTACTCAAGTGAAGATGAAGTAGTGTGATTAGTATTTAACAAATTGAGCATGTCTCAAAGGTAGGGACAACCAACATAGCAACATGACACAAGATGTTTTTATGTAAAGTACTCCCCCAAGCTTGAATTTTGTAAAATTCAAGTTTAGATGAATTTAATTCAATGTTGTATGATGATTGGTTGGACATACCTTGTGCTTGTCATTCATCCGATCTTCTTGCTCCAATCCTGGAAAGGTTAGTGACAAGAATACCCGAAGGAATTTTTTACAATTATCCTTATATGATCAACACACAAGGTAATGTTGCAAATAATTAAAAGCTCATGTTACGATCTGATCAGTGCTTATTTTAGGACACTAAGCTTGTCCTTGGGAAACCATCAATTTATGTCGGCGAAATGGTTTCCCCTCCAACGCTGACCTATATCAAGATCAACTCAACGAGATCTACAATATTTATTATCGACATATGTATCGACAACTGCCCTTTTAAAGTTTTTATAAATAGAAAGGAAGAGGGGGCTGGAGATCTCGAATGTGGTGATGTTGGAGAGACCAATAGATTGGGAAGATGTTGCATATGAGCATGGAGTAAATGAAGTGGCTATGAAATAAATTCCATGCTCATTAATGCTTAGAGTGAAATCCATGTGGTATGGTGAAAATTATAAGGTGAGTGTGGTAAAAAAAGGGAAAAGAAAAAGGATACACGGACGACTTGGTTCGAAACTAGCACAGCTACCGTTCCTCGGCAACGGCGCCAGAAAGCTTGTTGGGTATTTTAAAAGCAAACAGAAAAATCCGCAAGTGCACGGATACCGATGTAGCTTTCACCCGGGAGTATTCCAGAGTATCGATTTTCCACAGGGAACGTGAGTGTACTAATTAAGATTCAAGATCGCCCAAGGATAACTATATAATTATTTTTGGTGGGAAGAGAGGAAGTTTCCTGAGAGTTCTCTAGTTGATCTAAGAATCAAGAATTACTTCAAAGATTATTTATTTCAGGACATTAGAACACTGACCACAGAAAGAGATGAGAAGGGGGCTAGGAAGCTCTGACTACGGTCCTACAAACACCGATCAGAACGAGGTGGAATACGTCGACCGTTAGGGCTGTCACTACCCTAGGGCTACCACAACAATCCGCAGGATTGGGTGCAATTCTATGTAATTGCAAGACTAAACACCACGTCTAATCTATTAATTACTACTCTAGCCTCATAAAGACTAGAGCACTTGATGCAAGCAGGAATCCAATAAATAACTTGAATTTAAATAAAAGTAATTAAAGAACTCAGGAATTATGAATTGAAGAACTTGGACAACGATGAAGAACGAACCAGTTGCTGCAAAAGTATAATGTTGAGGAAGATCCGACAAATCCGGCTCCTCCTCCGCACTCGTCTTCTCTCTCCCTATTTTCTAGATTACAACTAGAACTAGATGAACTAGAGGGATCCTCTCTACTTGGATGAAGAATTGTAACCCTGGCTTTGATTCTGTAGAAGAGGTATGATCTCCAGGGGCCAGGGGGCCTTGCTTATATAGTCTTTTTAGATGAATCTGGGCCATCGGATCAAACCGACATTGATTGAATGGTTATCTTTGATCCTTTAGGTCGGTGGAACGTGATCCGCGAGACGGGTCTGAATTGGACACTATAGGAGGGCGGGCGCCCTGGTCCTTAGGGCGGGCGCCCTGGGCCAGGCTCCGTTCGGCCTCTGCTTCGTTCCCGTGGCTTCTGGAGTCTTCTAGATGATAGAAAATTGCACGGCACATTAATATCTCTAGGTAAACCCGATGTGTGGGCCTTTCTCTGTATTTCCTGATGACCCCTGGAGAAATAGACAAACACCAAAACTCGTGGAATTCTGTCAGATAAAACCCTAAGTCTGGTTGTTGGTTGCATTTGGATCCTTTTCCATGATTAGTTGATGGTTAAATGTGAACATTATGGACCGTCAACACTCAACAGTTTCCTCGAGATATCGCTGAAGATTATGAGCTTGTGGATGAGGAATCGGCAACACACCTACCCCTCAATTTTGGCAAGGCCATAATAGTGCTCCCTAAAACATAAGCCAATGAAGACCAAATCGGCAGGTTCTTCCAAACCTTCTACAAAGGTCTCTCTCATGAACATCAGGCCTGGATGCCTTACATTGATACTGAGTCCAGATTCCCTCTCCTCTTCATCCTTGTCGATGAGGCTCTCAACAAGGATAACAACCTCATGATGGCTATTATTACTCCCCGGGCGATTCTAGTGAACACATTCAGCAGTGGGAAGAATACTAGCATCACTTATGAGTTCTATAACCCATTAGCGGTAGCACAACAATTAGCCTCTGGACAACTGCCGATCAAGCTCTACTATGCCGATGTAATCAGGCCAAGAGAAGTAATCACCAGTGGACTAGACTAGGACAAGGTGGTTCAACTCCCCCTCCCCGATGTCGACACTTTGAATGTCGACCTATCCACCTAGGTGTCAACCTCTTTTATTACAGAATCATACAAGTCATGGTGGCAAGAATAGAGTGGACAACTATTTGCAGCATCGGCTCATACATATCGGCATATGATCGACCCTGAGCACATCGTTCCCGATGATGCAGTAAGTTACTTTTAATACTAGTTTTTTCTTCACCCTTAATTCCATCGGCAACTAACTTCTCTGTCGACAGGTCGATGATCCAGCACCAACCATAAGCAAAAGTGGGAGAATTTTTGACCTCCGACCCGTGTCTCCGATTTCACCGATCGGTCATGATACTCCCACTTTAGCTGCTTTGAGTCATCAGGGGACTCGCTTCAAGAAAATCACCACCAAACATTCAAAAGTCACTACATCAGCTACTGCTGCAACCTTGGTGAAAGCATTCGAGGTAACAACCCCACTTGCTTTAATTTATGCGGATTTTAAATCGTACTGATACTATTCCTTTAGGGCATCACAATTGCAACTATGTCACCATTGGCGATCCCTCCCGCAATGGATACTACCATTCTTGATGAGCCTTCAGAGGTTTTTTCTTAACTTCATACTTACTTTGCCAAACATTATGTCTTATATTCGCTTTGCAGCAACAAACTGATGGATCGGCAAGAGCTTCGGATGTCCCACCATCAAGTGCCAATGCCCCCCAGCCAGCAGCCACCAAAGCTCAAACCAAACGAAAGGCTTCAACAGGCACCAAGGTTCAGCCAAAGTGGCAAAAAGTTGTACCGCCTTCACCACCTCAGTCGGCGCCTCTGAGCCAACCTGAACTAGCCGATGCACCCGAGCAGATGATTGACTCGTCCGGACAAGGCACGTCATCAGCCGTTGCACCTGAGCAAACCATCACTGTGACTACACAAGGTACACTATCGGTTGTTGTATTTAAAGAATTTACTGCCGATAAATCTGTAAATAAATTGCCTTTAATCCCAATACTATTCAACTCTATAGCTGAGGACATTCCATAGGCAGGCCCAGCCGATCAAGGCATACTTCAGGCTGCTCCTCCTAGCCAGAGGCAAGAAATTGCCTTGAAACAAGTAAGTCAACTGATTTAGTCGATCTACACTATTTATACTCGCTCTCAATTGACCCTTTTTCTTCTTTTAGGAGCAAGACTCTCCCGACAGTCTGTTCTCCTTCACCATCAACATCTCTAATGATAAAGGGGAAGAAGCAAGCTCTACACTGGCATTAGGGACAGTATCAGCAGAGGTCAGGTCTAAGCTAGAGACCCTATTGAATTTATTGCAACAAGGCACTACCCAGTTGGTAGACAACTCAGACCCTACGAAAATGATCTTCAAAATAGTACGTGGTCAAATCCCAGCCAACATCGAAGAAGCTCTTTCAGGTAGTACACTTAGAAAGTCACCAGCTTCAGTATCAAAAGGCCGCTCAACGTATTGCCGATAGGGCTGCCCAAGCCCAACTTAAAGAAGAGATACTGCAGCTGAAGCATACTGCCGATGAGAAACACAAGGGCATAGCAGCTTGCAAACCTTAGGCGCCAAATTAAAGCAAAAGATTTCAGATTTGTCGGCAAGGAAAGAAGCTCTTCTAGCCGAGTTCAAGGAGGTTGATGAAGCATTGGCCCACGCCAAACAAGAACAAAGTTAGCTGCCCAATGCCATCAAGGTTCTCCAGTAAGAGAGAGATGCTTAGGCCCGCAAAGCTTTGGCGATGAAGAAGAAACTCAAACTAGTAGAGGGCTCAGCCGATGAAGATACCAAGGAGATAGAGGAGGCCAACCAGATTCACCTATGTGCGATATCGGCTATCAATCTCTGTTAAATTTGTAAACTTCTTCATCGGTAGCGTGTTGCATCGGTGCTTTTCAGAAACATTGATACTTTTGTCTAGGCGATAGGATTGTTATCATCATTTATACTCTTACACATCAATCCAAATACTAGGGTAATATTTCTTGAAATATTTTCCATTCAATGCTTTGGGAAATACGACACCTTCGAGGGTTTCTAGAATATATGCGTTGCCAATAGTATATCGACTTATCCGATAAGGACCTTTCTAATTAGGAGACCACTTGCCGAACTTTGAACTTTTAGTTCCAATCGGTAAAATTAATTTCCAAACCAACTCCCCATCAGCAAACTCCTTTACTTTCACCCTTTTGTCATACCACCTGGCTACCCTCTTTTTATTTTCTTCAATGCTAACCAAAGCTTTTAACCGATGACCTGCTAAATCTTCTAACTCATCTTTCATCAGAGTATTATAGTCATCGGCTGCTAGTTGATCTTGAGAAAATATCCATCTAGAGCTAGTTTTAATTTCCCATGGTACTACTACATCATGTCTGTATACTAACTGGTAAGGTGACACTTTGGTTGCACCATGACATGCCATCCGATATGACCACAGAGCTTCATTTAGTACCGTACGCCACCGCCTTGGATTTTCTTCAATCTTACGCTTGATGAGTTTGATAATTCCTTTGTTAGAAGCTTCAGCCTGACCATTAGCTTGAACAAAATAAGGAGAAGAATTTAAAACTTTAATCCCCACACTGATACCAAACTCATCAAATTCTCCCGATGTAAACATAGAACCCTGATCGGTATTGATAGTTTGAGGAATACCAAATCGGTAAACAATATCCTCTTTCACAAAGTCAATCATATTGGATGATGTCACATTTTTCAAAGGAATTGCTTCAACCCACTTGGTGACATAATCAATAGCAACAAGTATAAATTTATGCCCTTTGCTCGATGGTGGATAAATTTGACCGGTGAGATCGATAGCCCATCCCCGGAAGGCCAAGGTTTAATGATAGGATTCATGGCCGATGCAGGCGCTCTTTGAACATTGCCAAACTTTGGAAACCCCTAGCATCCTTTAAAATATCAAAATCAATTTTCAAGAATAGTCGGCCAACAATATCTGTTTCTCCCAATCATCCACTTCATCTTAAAGGTTGATTAATGTGCCCCACACACTCCCTCATGGATTTCACTCATCAAGCTTTTTGATTCATCATTGCTAAGATATTTGAGTAAAACTCCATCCAAAGATCGATAATATAATTCATCATCAAGGAGCACATACTTAGTAGCTTGAAATCTTACACGTCTTTCAACTTTTTTGGATGGGTCCATTGAGTAATCGGCAATCTCAGTTCTCCAATCATCGACATCAACTATCGATGTCAGCACCTCTTGGATAGGCTGATATCCTGAGGCGTGCTGAGCTAGCCAATTAGCTTCCTCATTATGCAATCGAGGAATATGCTCAAGATGGAAATCTTTAAAATCTTTCAATAATTGCAAACATCTTTCATAATATGAGATTAAAACTTCACTTCGGCATTCATAAATCCCAATTAATTGATTTATAACCAACATGGAATCACCGAAGATTTCAACGGCATCGGCACGTATTTCTCTAAGTAATTCCAATCCCTTCATCAAAGCCTTATACTCAGTCTGATTGTTTGTCGATCTAGCAACAATCAGTAATGAAAACTCATACTTCCTCCCTCGAGGCAAAATCAACACAATGTCGATACCTACTCCTTCATCACAAGTACACCCATCAAAGAAAAGCGTCCAAGGAGCAATTTCTAAAGAATCCATGTATTGCAATGTTGATAACTTGCCCCTTAGCTGCCTAGGCTGATTCATAGTATAGATCCAACTCTGACAATGCTAAGATCCACTTGCCGATTCTACCACTCAAAATCGGCATCGACAACATATATTTGACCACATCATCTTTGCATATGACAGTGCATTCGGCTGATAGCAAATAATGCCTTAATTTAATACAAGAAAAGTATAAACACAAGCACAATTTCTCAATGGCCGAACACCTTGTCTCAGCATCCACCAATCTTCTACTTAGACAATAAATAACACGCTCTTTCCCTTCAAATTCTTGAATAAGAGCTAAACTGATAAGAGTATCATCGGTCGACAAATACAATCTGAAAGGCTTTCCATGTTGAGGTGGAACCAACACTGGAGGATTTATCAAATACATCTTAATCTCATCTAGGGCCAACTGTTGGTCAGTTCTCCATACAAACTCTTGGTCAGCCTTTAATTTAAGTAGTGGAGTGAAAGCATTGATCTTGCTTGATAGATTAGATATGAATCTTATGATGAAATTGATCTTGCCGATCAAATATTGTAGTTCAGTTTTATCGGCAGGGGCAACTACTTTGTTAATTGCATCAATAGATCTTCTACTAATTTCAATTCCTCTCTGATGTACCATAAAACCCAATAATTGACCTATTGATACACCGAACGCACATTTATTAGGATTCATCTTTAAACCATGCTTCCTTGTGCACTCAAGTATCTTTCATTGATTGGCTAGATGCTTTACAAAATCCCCAGACCTAACTACCACATCATCAATGTAGATCTCCACTATCGTGCTGATGAATTCATGAAAAATAGAATTCATGGTTCTCTGATAAAGCACCGGCATTTTTCAGACCAAAGGTCATAACTATCCATTCAAACAACCCAACATGACCTATACATCTAAAGGCAGTCTTGGGAATATCTTCTTCAGCCATGAATATTTGATTATAACCTGCATTGCCATCCATAAAGCTTATAATCCGATGTCCGGCCGTGGCATCAACTAACAAATCAGCAACAGGCATTGGATAACTATCCATTGGCGTAGCCCTGTTGAGGTTCTTGAAATCAATGCAAACACGAAGTTTTCCATTTTTCTTATAAATAGGAACAACATTGGTGAAACACTCTGCATACCGTCATTGCCGAATAAACATGGCTTCAATCAATTTAGTTATTCTGGCCATAATATTAGGAAGTATATTAGGGTTGCATCGGCGCGCTGGCTGCTGATGTGGCTGAAATCCAGACTTAATAGGTAACCAATGTTCAACTATCGATCGGTCTAAACCAGGCATCTTGGTATAATCCCAAGCAAAGCAATCTTTATATTCCTTTAACAGATTAGTTAATTGTTGTTTACACTTAGAATCTAACTTAGCACTAAAAAAACTAGGACTTGGCCTATCACCACTACCAATATCTTTTTCTATTAAATCATCAGCCGATGTAAACCCCTGTCCTAACTTTCCATCATTGGCAAACCTATCGATTAAAATTCTTCTTCAGAACTGACTGCTTGGATCGATGTAATTTCATAATCAGCAACTCTGAGGAACTCCTTCTCCCAAGCTTCTCCTGACATGCACCTAGTCCATTCATAAGTATATGATTCTGCTGATGCGATGATGTAAGAAGAATCACCAGGGACAACCTCAATCTTATCTCCAACCCACTATACGAGGCATTGATGCATTGTAGAAGGAACACAATAGTTGGCATGAATCCAATCCCTTCCTAAAAGCAGATTGTATGCACCCTTAGCATTAATGACAAAGAAAGTTGTTGGCAAAGTCTTGCTGCTGGTAGTCAATTCAACACATACTGCCCCCTTGGCTGGCGACATATTGTCCTCAAAATCCTTCAGCGTCATATCAGTTTTGGTCAAATCTTGATCTCCTTTGCCAAGTTTCTAATACATCACATATGGCATAATATTAATTGGAGCTCCCCCATCAATGAGTATCTTAGACACTAGCTGTCCATCAACCCTGCCTTTAACAAACAAAGCCTTGAGATGTTGTCTCTCATCATCGGTAGGTTTCTCAAAAACAGCCATCATTGGATCTAGTGCTAACTGAGCTATCTGATGAGAGAGAATAGTTTCTTCATCACTAGAAGGTGTGAGGAACTCCATCGGCAACATAAATACCAGATTAACATCTGCCGATGGGCCTTTACCCTTGTATTCTGACTGCTACCGATTTCCAGACCTTTTATTAGAAGAACTTTCCTCCCTGCACAAATCTTCTTGGCGCTCACGTTTCATCCTCCTCCTCTGTGTCTTGGTCAAGCCTTCAAGACACCATCGAGGAAGCTTGGTTATCCAAACTGGCTGATAACGGGTTTCAGTCGACTCTACACGACGTATATTAGGATCCCTGTAGAATATTTCCTCATTAGGAACCCTTGCATTTGCCATTTCCAAAAGCTTTTCTTGATTCCTTAGAAAATAGCCGACATGCCTACCAAGCTATTCATGCACACTGAGCCTACCCCCAACCGATCATGTACTGATGTTCTGCCTCTAATCGGCTCGTTAATGGACAAACCTTGATTATCAGACTAAAACCTCCCATCTGACCGATTGGTCCGGTAATAACCATTACACTCAGGACAGTCAGTGTTTTCGTCCCGGGGGGTCACACCAACGAGTAAAACTTGTGTGCGTGTTCCCCTTTCCAGATGGTGATGCAAGAAAGACACAAAGATTTATCCTGGTTTGGGCAAAAGGAGGCCCTACGTCCAGCGGAGGGGGAGATGTTTCTATTATCTTGCACCTAAGTGCTTGTACAGGGGTGAATACAAGTCAGTATCGTGGATGGATGGGGATGAAGAATGGTTGCTCTTCTACGTATGTCTTGTGTCTATCCTTTCCTGGGCTTCCCCTTTTATAGTCCCAAGGGGAGACCTAGGTTACATGCGTAGGTGACAGAGTAGGGGTCGATAGGGGCGTGGTGCACTGACCTTCTCGAGGCTTCCGTACCAGCGTGGCCTCGAGCCGTCTGGTTACCCAGTACTTGGATGATGATTACGCGTGCCATTGAATCCCGCTTCTGCGCGCCGTCCTGGGTTGGCTTACCGTGGGCACGCCTGTACGTCATGGCTGTGGTCGTGTCAGGGTGGTTGAGGTGCTGTCTTTCATCACCTGACTCTTCTTAGGGAAGGAACATATTCGCTCGAGGGTCCGATGCCGTGCAAAGCCTTGCTGATAGGAGTGCTGACTTTGGGCGTCTCGAGGGGGGTCATGACAAGACGTCCTGTTCGTCTCGCTGCGCCCTGCCATGCTCCGGTTCATCCGATGGACAAGGCTGCTAAAAGGGGCGATTGGACGGATGCTTGCTCCCTATCACGCTTCCCTTGACTGTCGGGTTAGGTGAGAACACGACAGGCGCATTAAATGCCCTGGTTCCCGTATCCGCGTCAGGCGGCGGGCGGCGTCCTTGCGCTCGAGGCTTGTCGATTCGTACGAGCCAGTTTCCGTATTCGACGGTCGCTGTTCGGTCGAGCCCCAGTTGATTCGCACGACGCTCTTTCCGTGTTTGAGGCTATGGACGTCGTCTTGTCTTGACAATCGTACATGCGATCGGGGGGCGTCGAGTGGGGTGCCTCGATTTACGTATGGGTGCTCTCGTTATGTGCATCGGTTAGGGTACCCCTTACTGATACCCTCAACAGTAGCCCCCGAGTCTCTATTCGAGCGCTTGCGCTCGAGTAGAGGCTCTTCTTGTTGGTCGAGTTTCTGTGGGGTCGCGCGAGCGACCACCGCGGGGGTAGCCCCCGAGCCCTTGGAGGAGTCTTTGACTCCTTCGAGGGTTATGTTGCCTAATCTGACAGAAGCGCTCTTGGTGTTCGTCACGGAAGAGGGACTAGAGGCTTCGATCGGTCGATTCCGCGTCTTGGTTGTGACGTACTCCTGGTGGAGCGAGCGCCACCTACCCCAGATTGAGCTCCTATCGGGTAATCCAAGTGAGAACCTGTGCCCCATTCGAGGCGGTCAGCTGTAGCCCAGAGGCATTCTCATAAAGCGGGGTCGATTTGATCGGGGATACTGGTCTCGTTCGATAGAGTCCAGTGGCTCGCTGCCTCCCTACGTGGGGAATCCTCTCGACCCTCTCGCCCTCGCCTTGGATACCCCCAATGAGTCCTCGAGGCAGACCTCGTTTTTCGACCACTCACTGGGGATCCCTGACTCCGGCACTCGAGATCGACTGTCGAACCCGTTCGGTGGGCCAGCCTGCGATCTCTTGAAATTTTTATCATGGCAGACGCATACATCTTACAAGGGAAGGAAGGGTCGTGGCGGTTCGCCTTTTTGCCCGTTCGGCGCGCCTTTTCAGGCAGGAGCCGTTGTGGCACTGTATCGTCGTGGAATTCGTAGCGCCCTGTCAGTGAGAGAAACAAGGACTGTTAGGCGGCGCATTTACTAGGGAAGTTACCATATCCGCCGGATCTATCCGTTGGAGGCTAGCCGTCTATAAATATCCTTGGGTCTTCTAGCCGTTGCCTCTTCTGCCTTCTGTCTTCGTTCTCGCCTCTGTCTCCTTACCATCTCCACGCGCGCGCGCACTCTCAAGCACGCAGTAGCCGAGTCGCCTTTCTTCCTCCTCAAGATGCCGGTGAGACTCATCGCCGCCGATGACTGGCGCCCGTCGTTGATGACGGAGCGCCGGTTGTTGGAGCTTGAGAAGGAGGGGCTCCTGCGTCCTCGTGTTTCCTCATCGCGGCCGGAGGGGATCGCACCGGTGGTGGACCACCGAGAGCCGAGACCACCCAAGGGATATGTGGTATCCTTTGCCAAATTCCACCGCCACGGTCTGGGTTCCCCTCCGAGCCGCTTGTTGGCAGTTCTTAATGACATATTTACCCCGCCAACATAGTCCATGCAAAGGAAGAAAAGCATGTATTTTACTCACATATACTTATTAAATGCTTACCAAGTTCCACATGTAGTGCAAGTTGTGTTTTGCAGATCATATACAGGCATATAGGTGGAAAGCAAATAAAAAGGCACAATCTGACACGTCAAAAAATGCGCAAATAAACAAGTATCCAAAAGCCCAATATAGAAGTGCATCAATTTGTAGGTGGATCTGGACTCAGGGGCCCGAGAGGAAGGCAACGGGCTTCGGGCCGGGGCCAGCGGGGCCCACCAGGGGGCGGCCGCCCCCTAGGGTCGGCCGACCCTGACCCAGCCCATCTCGGCACCGCCTTTCGCAGAGGCGGTGCTGAGCCTATCCTCCCGCAGTCCCCGCGTGCAAATTGTAGTTTACACCTTGGGGAACCGACCTTCCCCACCTATTTAAGGAGGGGGAGAGGGAGGCTCCATGCATCTCATCACATTCACAATCAACACTCCACCTTCAAGGCACTTGGGCACTACCTCTCTTAGTTTTTCCTTTTAGCTTTTAGAGAGAGAGTTGGGTGAGCTATCAAGGAGGGCTTGGCTCCTTGGAGAGAAACTTGGGTATGAATAAAGAATATCTTTACTCCAAGTCCATGCCTTATCATGTCCGATATAGTTCTTCATTTGAACTAGAGTATAGTTCTTATGCTATGGTATATGATATAGATCATAGGCCATGTTTTATGATGCTAGCATATGAACTAGAATATAGTTCTAGTGGAAATGATATGACATACATTTTAGTATATAGTTCTTATAGTATAATGCTACCCTAGGGCTAGTAGTGTATTATATGAACTAGTGCTGAGTGTATGTTGTATTATTCTCACTTAGGACTTTAGTCTAATTGCTTCATGTTAATTAATTGCCTAGAAATAGCTTTGTGTGAAGATGGGGGTTTATCATGCTCTTTTGAGTAGGCTCGGGCTTCTTACCTGTCGATCTGTATGGTCGGGGACCCGAGGGAGTCCGAGTAGGTTCTTTGCATGTAAGCATGGTGCTTGGGTGTAAAGGTCGGGTAAATGCATTGTCCTAGTCCATGGTTGAGGGGATGGCGGCAGGTGGTGACAGCCCTGTCTATCCTTGGCATTCCCCCACGTTCGGCTAGGGTGTAGGAGTCTAAATAGTTGTGGAGGTTGCTGCCAGACCAGTACTCGCGTAACCTCCCAAACCATTTAAACACAGGACTAGATGTAAGTAGTATAATTACATGATTAACTTGTTCTATGACATGATCTGTATCTAGGACCACACCTGCTCCAATAGGTTGTTTGTTTATTCTTTGATTCAATTCATTCTTTTAGTCTCTTTTTATTCCTTAGCCCATATAAATGTTTATCACCTGCTATGACCTTTGATTCCATTATTGCTATCATAATTACTTTGATCTATGCTTATCTTAGAATCCTTAACATATTAAGCCTTCCTTAGAGCGAACCTATAAATACGACACTCGGTAAATCCCTGGGTTGAAATGCTACACGATAATTCCCATCTGCTTGCGGTACTTAAACTCCAAACCTAAGGAACTATCACCCCAGTATATACTTAACACTGTTGCTAGACATGCGCCGAGCTAGTGACTTGTTAAGGAATACCAACATGGCAATCCTAGTGCCACTACCATGATTAAGAACTGGAACCCTACCCTAACGGTGATAAGGCGCCGTTATCAGGAAGGTAGATCTAGCTTCCTATTCAAGGTGGTGATGCTACGGATCTACCAATATAACACTGCCAATGTCATTATCATGAGTAGAGCAGAACCCTATTCTAGGTAGCGACGCTAAGAAACGCTAACAAGCATTTCTGGCACCGTTGCTTAGGATAGATTTATACTCTAATATTGGTTATTGCATTAGTAAGTGTTATCACGACATTTGTGACATCGTTGCTGACGACGGATTAAACCCTGTTCTTAGTGATGACGTTAAGAAATGCCAACAAGTAATCTGATGTGCGTAATGAGTCAATTGTTATGCAGGCTAACTCTGCCTGTTTTCTCCCTGTTGTGGATGAAACAGGAGGAATAGTGTATGCCTAGTTTCTCTTTGCCGGAAAACTACATCTCCGATCCTGAGGCACTCCTAAGGACTAGACGGTCTCGAACCATTTCGTCTTCTGCTACTCCACCGACAAGTGAACCAGCCGGTACCGCACCAACCCCGAACAAACTCATGGCCGCCGAGAAGACACTCCGCGAGTTCTCCGTGCCCGCTGTCACCAACGTGGCCACTGGCCCCGCTGTTGACACGGCCAGCAAGAACTTCGAGCTATGCACCGGCCTGATCACCACGGTGCAGGTGAGCCCATTCTATGGCTTGCCAAGCGAGGATGTGAATGCACACCTTCAACACTTCCTGGATCTATGTGACACGATTGTCATCAAGGACATCACTCCTGATGTCATTCGGCTCCGCCTCTTTCCTTTCTCCCTCGTGGCGAAGGCGAAGAGGTGGTTCTATCAAGATAAGGAAGCTGTCACCATGTGGGCAAAATGCTCCACGGCATTCCTCGCCAAGTTCTTCCCCATAAGCAAAACCAATGCTTTGAGGGGAAGGATTGCCAGTTTTCAACAAAATGCCAGCGAAACAATCCCTGAAGCATGGGAGCGGCTACAAGAGTACATCCTAAGTTGCCCCCATCACGGCATGGAGAACTGGATGGTGCTCCAGAACTTCTACAATGGGTTCACGCCCATGTCGAAGGGACACCTAGACGCCGCCGCTGGAGGCGCGTTCCTATCACTTACCACCGTCGGGGCCATGGCCCTGATTGAGAAGATGGTAGAACACCAGAGCTGGGGGGAGGACAGGACTCAACCCCCAGCTGCCAAAACACAAAAAGGCATGCATACCGTGAAGGAGACGGATATGCTTGCCGCAAAAATAGATTTATTGATGAAGCAACTCACCGAGAAGAACCAAGAGAACCCCTCGAACTCGGTGAAGGCCATAGACTCGCACATGACGTGCGAGGTCTGTGGAGAAGTTGGTCATTCGGGGAATGATTGCCCCGAAACCCATGAAGACGCTGCCTACATCAACAATGGGTTTCGCCAACAAGGAGGCGCCAACCAAGGTAATGGTTGGAATAATCAGTCACGCTCTTCATTCCAAGGTAATTCGAGTTTTAATTCGAATCAACCTTCATTAAAAGACCTAGTTCTTGGACAAGCTAAAATAAATGAAAAACTTAACTAAAAAGTTACTGTCCAATGATAAGGTTTTAGAAAACATAAATACAAAAATAGAAAACCTTGCCTCTTCCGTACAAAACCAACTGAGCTTTAATAAAATGGTAGAAACACAACTAGCTCAGATCGCCGCTGCAATTCCTACTGAGAATGCGGGTAGACTCCTGGGGCAACCCGAGAACTCTCCCACTAACCATGCAGGGTGAAATTCAAACGACGGAAGAGAGTCCTTCTCAAAAATGACTATAAACAATTTTTTTTGAGCCTCCGCCGAAGGTAATCGGTAGTTATCTTAAAAAATATATATATATATATATAATTTTGAAAAATATTCAAAAATTCATTTTTAGCTAGGAAATAAAATAAAATAATAGAAAAATATTTTTTCTAAATTTTTCGAAAAATAAAAATTTTACAAAGAAATGTTGGAAATTCATTTTTCAGCTAGAAGTGCATCAATATGCCAACGGAAAACTTCAAAAACTAGCCGTTGGAAGATGGAGACAAAAGCTGGGGAGCAGCGGGGCCCACCAGGGGGCGGCCGCCCCTAGGGTCGGCCAACCCCCCCCCCCCCCCCAACGGCTCTGGCCAACGGCCAGCTGGGGGAGGCTCCTAGCCGTTGCCCTCACCCCGAATCCACCTGCATTTTCAAACTATAAATACCAGGGGTTCGGGTGTGGCCCTCTCCACCCATTATGACTTCACTTCATCACTTCCATCTTCACTCTCCAAGCAACACTTTCACATCTTTGCTATTTCCAACCAACCACCAGCAGAAACCTCACAAAAAATCACCTATCCAAGCTAGCTATCCACTGGTGCAAGCATTGCACCATGAAAAGGTTCGGCAAAACAGTTTCGGGGGCATTTAAAAGAGTCACGAGGTCATCCTCGAAGCGCTCCTATCGGAGCACTTCCTCATACTACACCGATCCCTGATGGAGTCCTTCCGCTGAGGAAGAATCCCCAGAGATCGAGGAGGTAGAGGAAGAGGTAGAGGAAGAAGAAGAGGAACAAGAGGAGGAACAACATGAAGAAGGAGGAGCCCACCAATTCGACTTGGTGGGTGATCGAGAACATCAAGCCTACAACATGCTCAAGGACCGGATCTTCCTCCATACGTCGATCTACGACGACTCGCTCCTCTCCGACATCGGTATGGACTCTGAATTCCTCTCCATATGGAAAGCTGCCGGGTGGGACAACATTCACCACATAACTGAGTATGGATCCTATACCATTACCATTCAATTCCTATGCACTTTAAGAGAAACATATGAAGGTATTTCTGTTCGTTTATTTGGAAATGAATATGCTATCTTTTGGAAAGACTTAAACAAATACCTTGGTTTTCATCAAAGATGCTCTCTTGATTTAGTGCATGCCACAAAAGGGTTTAATAAGGATAAGTTTTGGGAAGAAATCACGGGGCAAGTTCACACTAGAAAATACTATCCTAGAAATGCCCACATCCAACACCCCACTCTAAGGTTTTTACACCTTTGGCTATCCATAACAATGTTTCCTAGCTAGGATACCCGCGTTGTGCGAGTAAATGAAATGAGGTTTGTCGAGGATATCGGTAAGGGGTACCCCAACTGATGTCCATGTCGGGATTATTCATACACAATTCGAGGCCTCCTACTCGATGCTCTACCCAGTCACGCGTACGGACATCGATGACCGCAGCCTCGAAGACAGAAAAGGCGTCGAGCGAATCGATCAGGGTTCGAGCGCCGGCTACCGTCGAATACGGAAACAGGCTCGAGCGAATCGGAAGGCGTCGAGCATAAGGACGCTGCCCGCCGCCTGACGCGGGCATGGGAACCAGGGCATTTAAAGCGCCTATCGCATTCTCACCTAACACGCCAGTCACGGGAAGCGTGATAGGGAACAGGCACCTGTCCCGTCATTCTTTTTGCAGCCTTCCCCGCCAAGCAATCCAGAGCGTGTCAGGACGTAGGAAGCGGGGTCGGAACCTCTAATCAAGACCCCCTCGAGACAGCCAAGGTCAGCACTCTGGCAAGCAGGGCGTTACATGGCGTCCGACCCTCAACCAGATACGATTCCTTCCTGGGGAAGGTTTGGGCATCGAAAGACAACACTACAACTACTCCGACGTATCTGCCGCCATGATATACAGGCGTGCGGCAGATAAACCAGCCCAAGACGACGCACAGAGCAGGATATAGGGGCACGCGTAATCATCATCAAGCTACCAGGACGGGACGGCTCGAGACCACGCCGGTACGGAGGCCTCGAGTAGGTCAGCGCGCCATACCTCTATCGACCCCTACTCTGACGCCTATACTTGTACCCTAGGCTTCTCCTTGGAGCTATAAAAGGGGAGGCCGGGGAAGAGATACATCACGACACGATACAACACACCACCCAAGCCATACGCAGTAGTACAAGCTCACTCCATCTTACTTCGTACCACGCTTGTATTCACCCCTGTACAAGCACTTAGGTGCAGAATAATACAAACTCTCCCCCCCGCTAGACGTAGGGCCTTCTCTTGCCCGAACCAGGATATATCTTTGTGTCTTTTTGCATCACCATCTAGAAAAGGGAGCACGCATACAGATTTACTGGTTAGTGTGACCCCCCGGGGAAAAAACACCGACAGTTGGCGCGCCAGGTAGGGGTCCTGCGTGTTTTTCACCGATTTCCCATTCTTTTCCAGATGGCCACTCTCACTTCGCCGATTCCGTGCTCCACGGTGATTTGGTTTGGGAGTCTCGAGTTCGTGTCTACTGGCTCCGGCTATGACATGATCTTGCTCTCGATCAAAGGACCGGGAGGAGTTCGCGTTGCGCCAGCACGGTCGAGGGCCCCGAGACGTCCTCGCCATCACGCCTCCCCGCCCAAGAAGAGGCGTGGTCAGCACCATCATCGCCTTTCTGCCTCGTCATGACCGACAGTTCGTGCCAGGCAGGAGGTGACACGGGAGCCGACAGCACCGCACGCCGGAGCCGTGCGCATGACGGCTCAGCGCCGCGAGGATCACGCGACGACAGGAGGTGACGCGCCCCGCGCACTCTCCCCCACCGCCAGGCTACTTCCACACAGGCTGTTTGCCCCAAGAAGAGCATTGTCGTTCGGCCTGGACAATGCTGCGGCGTCGCTTGCTAGGACAATATGTCCAAACGCCCAGACATACGTGGAAAGACCAATGGTCCTCCCATGCAACAATGGAGCACGGCCACAGGCGTCCGAGCTACCAGACTTTTTACAGGTACGAGGCCTCCGCCGCCTAGGCCCTGGGCGGTACACGATTATCTCCCTCAGGCAGCGGCTGCTAGAGGAAGGACACGGATGCTTCTACGCCGCCGAGCCAGACTCCGGCTCGGAATCCGACAGCTATGACCCTACTAGGGAGTGCTTCCATGTCGACGGGGCGGTGGAAACTACCGACGAAACACAAGACGCTGCTACGGGTGGTCGAGCCCCTGCGGCAAGGGAAGACCCCAGGACGCCTGGGAATGACGGACAGGTCGACCCACCACTGCAAGAAGACAGAGCCGCACAACTTGCGCAGCTGCGAGAGCTCAAGACAAAACTTGACGAAGATCGTGAGCACCTCGTCCTACTCGAGCAGATCCTTGAGCAGGACCTACCTTACCCGCCTGGCGGAAGCGTCCGCAGAAGGGCTCGAGAGGTGCATCGACAGATTGTCGGGGACGGGGAACCAGAACAACCTGTCAGCCGCTTCCCTCGTGTGGGCCAGAATGTGGTAGCAGCGACGATGCTGTTGCGTAACATGCCCGAGCCCTCGAATTCCCAAGCACGGCGCATTCGAGACGAGGTGCAGACCCTGCTCCAGGTGGCGGCAGTTCAGCAAGCAGAGAGCTCGGCCTCCCGACGTCGACGGGCGGCTACAGAGAAGCGTGATGAGCCAGCCCAGAACGAAAAGGAGGTATCAGTCCATCAGCAGCCGCCCCCTCGAGGGAAAAAGACCACGCTCATCCTCCCTGTCGATAACCAACGACGACACGATGCACGACGCGATATTGAAGAGAATCGCCGCCGTCGGTATGGGGACGCGGATGAACGCGGTTACATCGCCCATCGTGGCGGGAGGTACGACAGCGATGAGGACCGAATGGCCCCAGAGCCACCAGGCCCACGGGTGTTCAGCAGGGCGATCCGCAGCACGCCGCTGCCCAGCCCGTTCCGACCCCCGACCAGCATTGCAAAGTACTACGGCGAGACTAAGCCAGAGCTGTGGCTGGCAGATTTCAGGCTGGCCTATCAGCTAGGAGGCGCTCGAGGGGACGATCGAGCCATCATCAGACAGCTGCCGCTCTTCCTCTTCGACACCGCCCGCAGATGGCTCGAGGAGCTCCCGGCCAACCAGATCCACGATTGGGTCGATTTGGTCAGGGTGTTTGAGGGTAATTTCAAAGGAACCTACATACGACCCGGCAACTCGTGGTACCTCAGCAAGTGCAAGCAGAAGTGAGGAGAGACGCTTTGACAGTACCCTCGATGCTTCTCGAAGCAACGCACTGAGCTACCGCACATCCCCGACCACGACGTCATCCTAGCCTTTGTCTCTGGTACCACCAGTCGAGACTTGGTGCGGGAATTAGGCCGGAATCGTCCTCAGACCGTCAACGAGCTGATGGACATAGTGGCAAACTACGCTGCAGGGGAAGAAGCGGTCGGCGCCTTCTTCAGCTGTGAGGGAAGGAAAGGCAAGCCACCTGCTGATGATGATGAGGGCCCCAGTCGAGGACCCAAGAAGAATAAAAAGAAAAAGAAAGCCCGACCATTCCAGCGGGAGGACCTCGACGACGATCTCGTCGCCACCATGGAGCGCAAAAGGCCTCGTGGGCCCCCAGAAGGGGCCATCTTCGACAAGATGCTAAAGGAGCCATGCCCTTACCACAAGGGAGGGGCAAACCACAAGCTCGAGGACTGTCGTATGCTGAAAAAGCATTTTGATGGTCTGGGGTTCAAGAAGGATGCCCGTGACGACCCAAAGAAAGAGAAAAACGACGACAAGGGGGACGACAAAGATGACGACGGTTTCCCTGCCGTCCACGACTGCTATATGATCTACGGTGGTCCCTCGACGCAGCTGACCGCCAGACAGCGCAAGAGGGAACGCCGTGAGGTCTTCGCAGCAAGGATGGCAGTGCCCCAGTACCTCAGCTGGTCGAGCACCCCCCATCACCTTCAATCGAGACGATCACCCCGACAAGGTAGTCGCCCCTGGCGTCTACCCGCTCGTCGTTGACCCCATCATCATCAACACCCGGCTCTCAAAGGTGCTAATGGATGGCGGCAGCAGCCTCAACATCATCTACCTCGAGACCCTCGACCTCCTAGGCATTGACAGGGCGCAGCTCCAGCCAAGCGCCGGTGGCTTCCATGGTGTCGTACCAGGGAAGAAGGCGTTACCGGTAGGTCGAATCAACCTACCGGTTTGTTTTGGCACGGCGGCCAACTTCAGAAAGGAAACCCTCACCTTTGAGGTGGTGGGGTTCCGAGGTACGTACCACGCCATCATTGGGCGTCCGGGTTACGCCAAATTCATGGCCATCCCCAACTACACCTACCTGAAGCTGAAGATGCCTGGTCCCAAGGGCGTCATCACCGTTAGCTCCTCCTTCGAGCACGCATACGAGTGCGACGTCGAATGCGTTGAGTATGGAGAAGCGATCGAGAGTTCCACCGGGCTCGCCTCGAAGCTCCAGGCCCTGACCGCAGAGGCTCCAGAGCCTAAGCGCCACGCGGGCAGCTTCGAGCCAGCAGAAGGAACAAAGAAGATCCCGCTCGACCCTAACAACTCCAACGGCATGGTGCTGACGATCAACGCCGACCTCGACCCCAAATAGGAAGGTGTGCTCGTCAACTTTCTCTGTGCAAACACCGACATGTTTGCATGGAGTCCCTCGGACATGCCGGGCATACCGAGGGAAGTCGCCGAGCACTCCTTGGAAATTCGAGCCGGTTCCAAGCCAGTGAAGCAACGGTTGCGCCGATTCGACGAGGAGAAGTGCAAGATCATTGGCGAGGAGATCCACAAGCTTTTGATGGCCGAATTCATCAAGGAGGTTCACCATCCCGACTGGTTAGCAAACCCTATACTAGTAAAGAAAAAGAATGGGAAAATGAGGATGTGTGTTGATTATACAAGTTTAAATAAAGCATGTCCGAAAGTTCCTTTTCCATTACCACGTATCGATCAAATTGTTGATTCTACTACGGGATGTGAGACCCTTTCTTTCCTTGATGCATATTCTGGTTACCATCAAATAAAAATGAAAGAGTCCGACCAGCTCGCGACATCTTTCATTACGCCTTTTGGGATGTATTGTTATGTAACCATGCCGTTCGGGCTTCGAAATGCGGGAGCAACATACCAGCGCTGCATGCTCCATGTCTTTGGCAAGCACATAGGGTCGACGGTCGAGGCCTATGTCGACAACATCGTCATCAAGTCAAAGCGATGGGGAGACCTGATCCAGGACCTCGAGATTGCTTTCGGCTGCTTGCGCGCCAACCAAATCAAGGTCAACCCAGAGAAGTGCGTTTTTGGCATACCTCGAGGCATGCTCCTGGGTTACATCATTTCCCAGCGCGGCATCGAGGCCAACCCCAAGAAAATCTCGGCCATCACGAGAATGGGGCCAATCCGAGATGTCAAGGGCGTGCAGAGAGTCACGGGATGCTTAGCGGCACTGAGTCGTTTTATCTCGAGGATGGGAGAAAAGGCGTTGCCACTGTATCGACTTCTAAAGAAAGTCGAGCGTTTCTCTTGGACCCCAGAGGCCGAGGAAGCCCTCGATAACTTGAAGAAAACGCTAACCTCTGCACCAGTCCTAGTCCCGCCGCAACCCACGGAACCTCTGCTTCTATACGTCGCCTCGACGACCCAGGTCGTCACTGCAGCGGTAGTGGTCGAGAGGCAGGAGGAGGGGCATGCACTGCCAGTCCAGAGGCTGGTCTATTTCATCAGTGAGGTGCTCTCAGAGACCAAGGCGCGTTACCCACAAATCCAGAAGCTGATCTACGCCGTAATCCTCGCCCGACGCAAGCTGCAGCACTACTTCCTCGGTCACCCTATCACGGTGGTCTCATCTTTCCCCTTGGGTGAGATCATCCAAAGTCGGGAGGCCACGGGAAGAATCGCCAAGTGGTCGGTCGAGCTCATGAGTGAGACCCTCACTTATGCGCCCCGTAAAGCTATCAAGTCACATGCCCTAGTGGATTTTGTCGTGGAGTGGACAGACTCCCAGCTCCCCCCAGCTCTGGTCCAGGCAGAGCTGTGGACGATGTACTTTGACGGGTCTCTCATGAAGACAGGAGCTGGGGCGGGCCTGCTATTCATCTCGCCCCTGGGCGTTCATATGAGATACGTCATCAGGATACATTTTGCTGCGTCCAACAATGTTGCGGAGTACGAGGCCCTTGTCAACGGTCTAAAGATCGCCATCGAGCTTGGAGTTCGATGCCTCGACGTTCGAGGCGACTCCCAGCTCGTCATCGACCAAGTGATGAAAGCCTCGAACTGCCACGACCTGAAAATCGAGGCGTACTGCAGGGAAGTCCGTCGACTCGAGGACAAGTTCCATGGCCTCGAGCTCGTCCACGTCGTCCGACGCTACAACGAGGCAGCTGACGAACTTGCTAAGATCGTGTCGACTCGAGGCACGGTCCCACCTGACGCATTCTCGAGAGATCTACACGAGCCGTCCGTCAACTTAGGCTCGGGGGCTGGTGTCGAAGCCGCTCCTGCCCGGCAGACTGACACCGTCGAAGCGCTACTAAAGGCAGCTGAGGTAATGGAGGTGGAACAGCGGCCCAGTCGACCGTTTGACTGGCGCACGCCATTCCTCGACTGCCTAATCCGCTGTGAGCTACCAGAAGATCGATCCGAGGCCCGCCGTATTGCTCGACGGGCCAAGTCATATGTAATCTATGGCGAGGACAGTGAGCTATATCGACGAAGGCCGACGGGGATCTTGCAGCGTTGCATCACCATAGAAGAAGGCCGAAAACTCCTCGAGGATCTACACTCGGGGGCTTGTGGCCACCATGCAGCTCCACGGACCCTCGTAGGGAACGGTTTCCGTCAAGGCTTCTACTGGCCAACGGCCGTAGCTGACGCCATCGAGCTCGTGCGCTCATGCCATGGGTGCCAATTCTACGCCAAGCAGACGCATCTGCCCGCCCACGCTCTCCAGATGATCCCCATCACGTGGCCGTTTGCGGTGTGGGGGCTCGACTTAGTAGGACCTCTATAGAAGGCAAAAGGGGGGTACACACATTTGTTAGTAGCCATCGACAAATTCTCCAAATGGATCGAGGCTCGACCCATCACCAACATCCGCTCCGAGCAAGCCGTCCTTTTCTTCACCGACATCATCCACCGGTTCGGGATTCCCAACATCATCATCACTGACAATGGCACTCAGTTCACCGGCAAAAAGTTCTTGGACTTCTGCGATAGGCATCACATCCGTGTGAACTGGTCTGCAGTAGCCCACCCTCGAACTAACGGCCAGGTCGAGCGTGCCAATGGCATGATTTTGCAGGGGCTCAAACCAAGGATCTACAACCGCTTGAAGAAATTCGGCAAGAAATGGGTCGAGGAGCTTTCCTCAGTCCTATGGAGCTTAAGAACGACGCCAAATAGAGCCACAAAATACACCCCATTCTTTATGGTCTATGGCTCTGAGGCTGTACTCCCGACAGACCTCGAATATGGATCCCCTCGACTAAAAGCATACAACGAGCAATCAAATAAGGAGACTCAAGAGAATGCGGTCGACCAACTCGAGGAAGCTCGAGACATGGCCCTCCTCAACTCTGCCAGATACCAGCAGAAGCTTCGATGCTACCACAACAAGCACGTGCAGAAGAGAGACCTGAACGTGGGCGACCTTGTCCTACGGCAGCGGTAGAGCAATCAAGGACGCCACAAGCTGACTCCGCCCTGGGAGGGCCCATACGTCGTGGCCGAGGTCCTGAAGCCGGGAACATACAAGCTAGCGGACGAGAAAGGGGCAATCTTCACCAACACGTGGAACATCGAACAGCTACATCGATTCTACCCCTAGAATTTCAAAGCTTTATGTTCCCATGTACATTTTTGTACCAAGACCTTATGAATAAACTCATGAATGAAAAAGATCTTTCCCTCAAGTAATTTACCTTTTTTCGTTGGTCGAAATTTCAACATTAGAAGGGAGTACCAACTATGACCCGTCATAGTCGATACCCCCTCGGGGGCTAGCAGGGGGGTTTCCCCCCCCCAAATATCGGAAAAAATCAAAAAATTCTCTCGTTCCTATCAGTAAATCTCACGAGGTCGAGTAGTGGAGGCACCTCGAGCCCCTTAAGGGCCGAGGAACAATGAGCCTGAGGACTCCTATGCCCCCGGGCTATGGTACCTCTACTCACTTCCTCACCCTCGAGGTAATCGAGGTCGCTTTAACAAAAGACCAAATGGGAGCTACAGACATAGGCGCAAAGGGAAACAAAGAAGCCTCGAGCAGAAAGACAGATAAACATTCATAGAAATCTAACAACCACTTAAAGTCATTATATTACTTAAGACAAATTAGCAAAGTACTATACTAGAGGCCTAGGCACCCAGAGCAGGCTCACAGGCCTCAGTCCGCGTCTCGGCCCTCACCATCCTCGCCTGCGCCTGAGCTAGTCTCAGGAGGAAGTACTTCTGGCTCGAACGACTTAGCCAACCTCTCCCCAGGAACCTCTGTGTTGTCGATCAAGGCATGCAGCCTCTCCTCGTTCTCCGCGTCAGTCTTGGAGATGTCGGTGACGAAGCCGTGGGACACCACCTCCATGTCATAAGAAAAGCCTGAGCAGACTACCGCCATCGCCAGCTTCACTCCGACGTGAAGAGCGTCCCGCACTCGGTCCCTCAGCGTAGCTCCAAGGTAGCATAGCTGGTCGACGAGTGCGTCGCCTCGAGCCTCCTCCCTCGATTCGTCAACAGGCTCAAGCTCCCAGGAGGCCGAGAGGTCGCTTATCGTGGTTCGTAGACGACCATTCAAGGCGACCTCCCCCCCGAGCTGAGTCTTGATGGAACGGGCCTCGACTTGGGTGGCCAGCAGCTCATCTTTGAGCCCTGCAAGGACCAACATGAAGAAATTAAAAAACACCAAGCACACCTCAGAAAAGAAACTCAATAGTAGAAAACGTACCGCGGATGCTCTCCTCTAGAGCTGTGTTCTCACCGACCAAGTTGGTGTTGGCCCTCTCGACCTCCCTGTTGGAGCGCGCTAGCTCGGTGTTGGCGACACGTAGATCCTCGATCACCTTGCTGGCTTGCGCGATGGCCCCGTCTTTTTCCAGCAGCGCTCTCTTCAGACGAGCGACGTTGTCAGAAAGGCTGCGGGATCGAGCCCGCTCCTCCTCGAGATCTTCGAGGGCCTTCTTCTTGGCTTCCTCCGTGGCGCTCCTGGCGATCTCGCCATTTACGAACTCCACCTTCATCCTTTGAAAGGTTTCTCGGGCGGAGGCGAGTTCAGTCTGGAGGAGGCCCTTCTCTTTGTCCAGGTCAGCAGCCACACTCTTGTAGGCCAAGGCCTCGTCCTGGGCCTTAGACGTAGCCTCCTCGACCGTCATAGCCCGCTCCCTCAACAGCACAGCTTCTTCCGCCGCCTTCCTCGAGGCCTCTCGAACCTCGGCCAGAGCAGCCTCCCTCTCCTTTTTCTCCTCCTCAAGCGCCAAAAGATCTTCGTAGGCCTTGAGGAGCTTCTCCTGCGACTCCACGAGTTTATCCTTGAGGATGGGGAGTTGCTCCCAGCCGCCTCTTGTGGCGTGGATGAAGCTCGACTTAATGCGGGAGGTCTCTTTCAGGTCCAGCGAGCCGGTGGTCGAGCAGTTAGAACACAAAAGAAAATGTTCTATAAGGATTATGGACTAAAAAATACTTACAAAGTAGGCCGGTCCGAGCCCGTTGTTAACCACGTCAGACAGGAGCCCCACTGTGTGCTTCATCCACAGGCAAAGCTCCTCGACGTGCTCCCACTTCTCGGCCTCCTTTCAGTCGTCCAAAAAGATGTTGGGTTCGGACGGATCGGTGGAAGCCCGGATGTGGATCCGGTCGGGACACCAGTTCTCCATCTCCTGATCGGCGTGCGCCTTGACGCCTCGGATGAGCTCCCCGACGGTTTCGAGAAATCCCCCGTGGCGCAGGAACAGGTCGACGAGAGAGGGGAACCGCCCGTCGTCATCCACCATCTTCCACGTCCCAGTCTCGCTGCCGCCACCGCCACCCGACGTCCCGATCTCATCTTCCTCGGCGGGGACGCGCTCCTCCCACGATCGACGTCCCCGGAGGAACCCTGGAGCGATTCCGTCCATAGCATAGATCGTCCTCCTGATCTCAGAGTCGGGGTCGACGGGGGTACGCATCATGCAAGCGAGCGCTACCACGCCGTCCGCCCGCCCCGACTCTGCTGGGATCGCGGCAGGCGCCCCCGGACGGAGCCACGCCGGGGTCGGAGGACCGAAAACTAGCAGGCCCTCCTCCTGGTTTCCAGGCTCCTATGGAGCTACCGGCTCTGGTTGGGGTGGATCGAGCAGTTCCGCCAGCGGCTGGCCCCCCTGCTGCTACTGCTCTTGGAGCTCCTGCGGCTCCTGTTGACGGTCCTGCTCCTACAGCCCCTCGAGCTGGGGGCCGGCCGTCGGACGTCATTCCTCCCCTTCTTTCCGCTGCAGCCGCTGCTGCTCCTGCAGCTGCTGCTGCGTTTCCTGCTCACGCTCCTCTTCCTCTTTCTTCCTCTGCTCCTCGATGGAGCGAAGCCCGGCAGGCCAGGGCATCCTCCTCGCGATGAGAGAAGTCTGGTCCTCCTCGTCCATAGGACGGGCATCCCTCGAAGTCCCGTCGCCGCCAGACCCATCACTTATAGTGATAGGATCCCCTTGACCTCAGATCGGGGAGGCTCGGGGGCTCCCTCCTGCCCTTGGGGTGAGGTGCCTCGACCCGCTTTGGCGACGATGGGGCGGACTCACTCACCAAGGGACAGGGCGGGGCGCTCTCGATACTGGTCGGTGGTCGGAGGCCGGAGGAACCTATAAAACATACAAGGGAAAAAGTCAGCCGTCATGATGGTCGACATAAGAACAACACAAATCTCATAATGACGGGAATAAGCTGCTAACCTGAATCCTTGGAGGCCGCTCCCACTTTGAGCCTTTTGGCCAACGAGGGTTGGGCCTGCTCGAGCGTCCGCTTCAACCTGAACGGGCATGAAAGAAACTGTTACACGAAGAGAACACAGTGACATAGGAAGATGAAAATCATAATGTCGAAGACCTTACCCCACAGGGAGAACGGCTCGCCTGCAGGTACCTCGACCGGTAGGTCGCGAACCACCCCGCGTCGAGGCTCCAGGCCCCTCACGAGCGGGCGTCGGCCTCGGCTCGATGTCTCCCCCCTGGCGAGCGCCAGGGCTAGCGCTCCTGCGGCTTGCCTCCCCCTTGTCGGAGGCCGCGGCATGGCCACGGGTCAACGGCCCTGTCGCCTGGGGCTTGGCCCGTTCGCCCGCCTTTGGTGCAGGGGGAGGTTGGGGATGCAGGACGGACCGACTTTGAGCCGGTGCGGGGGGGACATCGGCACGGGAGCGGTGGGGGGACGACTCCCTCTGCTGCCTCTCAAGAGACCCGCCTGGTCCCTGCATTGGCGCTTCCGTCCACGGGATATCAGCGTCGGCTCGAGGCGGACCCTCGAGGAGCCTGTCGAGGCGAGACGCCATCCCCTCGAAATCGTCGCTATCGTCGTCGCCGTCGCCACCGTCGTCCTCACTGGGGGATTCTTCTTCAGGCTCCCCCCTTTGCCTGGACTTGGCTCGACGCGCCTCTAACAATTGGTGATCAAGATTCTTCTTCTTCTTCTCTTTCTTTTCTGAGTCCTTTGCAGACTTCTGCTTTTCTGCAGATTGGCACCGCTTGTCATGATCGACCCCGTCCTCCTTTACTGGAGGCCTCGAGGACCGAACGTCGATCGGTCCCTACGAGAGCAAGGACAGGCTTAAAAAGGGGATCGAAGGAAATCCGAAATCAAAGCCCTTGTCATGATCGACCCCGTCCTCCTTTACTGGAGGCCTCGAGGACCGAACGTCGATCGGTCCCTACGAGAGCAAGGACAGGCTTAAAAAGGGGATCGAAGGAAATCCGAAATCAAAGCCATACGCAAGGAAAGAACTTACCAGGTCGATTGAGCCCACGTCAGGCCTCATGGGGAAGCCGTTGACGTGCTCCAGCTGGAAGTAGCCGGCGACGGCCGCCCTGACCCGGGTCGCGACCTCGTCGTCCGCCGAAGCCTCGTTGGACATCCGGCACGCCTCGAGGTCCTGGGACGAAACGCCGGGACCCAACTCATCCATCCTCAGCGACCGAGACATCAACGGGAGAATCCTCCGATGATGGACGGCCAAGAGGACGAGAGCGGCGGACAGACCCTCCACACGTAGTTTCTTCAAGGCGTCGAGGAGGGGGTCAAGCCGCGACTGATGAACTTGGACGATGCCGTACGTCCAGTTCTCCGGGCGTTCCGTGATCAGGTGGCCGGTGTAGGCAGGGAGGAGACCATCGTCATTCCCCAGGTAGAACCACTGGGAGTCCCATCCGGCGTGGTTCGATGACAATCCCACCGGGATGTACTCGCGTGGCCTCTCCGTCTTCCCCGTCTTCAGCACAAGGTTGAGGCATCCCACCCGAACAGGTTTCCTCACGCCTATGGTCCCGGTGGGGGCGTTGAAGAGCTCGCCCCTATAGAGGTGGAGCCATAGGTCCCAGTGGGGCATCATCCCCAAATAGCCCTCACACACCGTGGCAAAGATCACCGCGACGGTGATGGCATTTGTGGAAAAGTGCTGGAGCTCCACCCCGTAATGGTGGCAGAATGCCCGCATGAAGCGGCTCGGAGGAGCGCCCGGGCCGTGGCGGTGAAACTTGGCGAAAGAGACCACATAGCCCGTGGGTGGCATGGGCTCCCGGTGGTCCACCTCCGGCGCAATCCACTCCGGCCGCGACGATGATGTGCGGGGGCGCAGAAGTCCCTCCCTCTCAAGCTCCAGCAACCGGCGCTCCGTCGTCGACGACGAGCGCCAGTCGTCGGCGGCGACAAGCCTCACAGGCATCTTTGAGTGGAAGGAAGGCGGGTTCGCTGCTACTCGAGGGTGCGCACGTGCGTGAGATGGCAAGGGAGCTAAGGCAAGAATGGAGGCACAAGGCAGAAGGGAGAACGGTGGCAAGGCCACGGGATATTTATAGACGGCGACCTACCAACGGACAGATCCAATAGACACGGTAACTCCCCCCATAAATGCGCCGCCTAACGGTCTTATTCCTCCTCACAGATGGGCTGCTACAAATTCTACGCCGATACAGTACCGCAACGACTCCGGCCTAAAAAGACGCGCCCAACGGGCAAAAAGGTGAACCGCCGTGGCCTCTTCCTTCCCTTGTAAGCCAAGGTACGTACCTATGAGAGTCTCGAGAGGTCGCAGGCTGACCCGCCGAAAGGGTTCGACAGTCGATCTCGAGCACCAGAGTCAGGGATGCCCGGCGAGTGGTCGAAAATCGAGGCCCACCTCGAGAACTCGCTGGGGATGTCTAAGGCAGGGTTGACACGGTCGAGAGGAATGCCCCCGAAGGGAGGCAACGAGCCACTGGACTCTATCGAACGAGACAAGCATCCCCGACCACGTCGACCCCGCTTTATGAGAACGCCTCCATGCTACAGCTGACCCCCTCGAAAGGGGCACAGGTTCTCACTTGGATTACCCGTTAGGAGCTCAATCTGGGGTGGATGACGCTCGCTCTATCGAGAGTACGTCAAAGCCCCTGCGCAAACGAACCAATCGGAACCTTCCACCACAGGTGTCGACAGCGTTTCTACACATTAGGCAATATAACCCTCAAAGGAGTCAAAAACTCCTCCAAGGGCTTGGGGGCTACCCCCGCGGGGTCGCTCGCGCGCCCCATGGAACCTCAATCATAAAATATAGCCTCCACTCGAGCCCCAGCGCTCAAATAGAGACTCGGGGGCTACTATCGAGGATATCGGTAAGGGGTACCCCAACTGATGTCCATGTCGGGATTATTCATACACAATTCGAGGCCTCCTACTCAACGCTCTACCCAGTCACGCGTACAGACATCGATGACCGCAGCCTCGAAGACAGAAAAGGCATCGAGCAAATCGATCAGGGTTCGAGCGTCAGCTACCGTCGAATACGGAAACAGGCTCGAGTGAATCGGAAGGCGTCGAGCGCAAGGACGCCGCCCGCCGCCTGACGCGGGCACGAGAACCAGGGCATTTAATGCGCCTGTCATGTTCTCACCTAACATGCCAGTCACAGGAAGCGTGATAGGGAACAGGCACCTGTCCCGTCATTCTTTTTGCAGCCTTCCCCACCAAGCAATCTAGAGCGTGTCAGGACGCAGGAAGCGGGGTCGGAACGTCTAATCAAGACCTCCTCGAAACAGCCAAGGTCAGCGCTCTAGCAAGCAGGGCGTTACACGACATCCGACCCTCGACCAGATAGGTTTCCTTCCTGGGGAAGGGTTGGGCGTCGAAAGACAACACTACAACTACTCCGACGTATCTGCCGCCATGACGTACAGGCATGCGGCAAATAAACCAGCCCAAGACGGCGCACAGAGCAGGATATAGGGGCATGCGTAATCATCAACAAGCTACCAGGATGGGACGGCTCGAGACCACGCCGGTACGGAGGCCTCGAGTAGGTCAGCGCGCCATACCTCTATCGACCCCTACTCTGACGCCTATACTTGTACCCTAGGCTTCTCCTTGGAGCTATAAAAGGGGAGGCCGGGTAAGAGATACATCACGACATGATACAACACAATACCCAAGCCATACGCAGTAGTACAAGCTCACTCCATCTTACTTCATACCACACTTGTATTCACCCCTGTACAAGCACTTAGGTGCAGAATAATACAAACTCTCCCCCCCCGCTGGACGTAGGGCCTTCTCTTGCCCGAACCAGGATAAATCTTTGTGTCTTTTTGCATCACCATCTAGAAAAGGGAGCACGCATACAGATTTACTGGTTGGTGTGACCCCCCGGGGGAAAAAACACCGACAAGGTTACTTTACGCGGCTAGAATGAAAATAAAAGTTGCGCCTATGCAAGAAATTGTAAGGCATTGGTTAGATATAATCAAGACAACCACCCCTATCTCTTTGACTTCACTCATAACAGGTGTGGCCACGGCCATTGGTGCGTTGGAAGGGCAAGATCTCGATTATATTCAAATTCCACGCACCATGATTAATGAAACTTATCTTATCCAAGGTCACCATTTGAAAAGAGATAATGCGGGCGGTCTTGTGTTTTATTTCCCAGGGTATAAAAACGTAATCCGGTTACCTAAACCGGGTCTACGCTTGTATAACTCTGGGAGACTAACCTTTGATCTGCAGACAGCTGAAACTGCGCGAAGGCGTAGTGTTTCTGGTAGGGACATCAGCGGATCCAGCTCCCAGCCACCACCCTCCTATACACAGCCGATCTACCAGTCGGGGTGGGACACACCCAGGCCGACACAAGGTGTTAGGGGTGGGCTAAGGCGGATTCCAGTGCTTGGGAACAACAATCGCACTGGAGGGCCGAATCACCAGAAGAACATCCTTCAGCCTCCACAGTAGGCCGAACCAACTTGGAGCGCCTCCAAGCTAAGCTTGGGGGACTGGTGGTGCGCACGGATGAGATCTAGGATACTCTCCAACAACACATCCAAACCACCGATTCGCACCGCCAGCAGGCCGTGGAGTGGCACCAGCAAGGGTTGCTATGGCAACAGCAACAACAGGCCTGGCACCAGCAGCAGCAAGAAGAAATGCAAGCTCGCCAAGATCAGCTGCTGAAATAGTCCCAAGACTTCTGGCGGTACATGGGGTACAACCCCGATCAGTAGGCCAGAAGCTAGCTTGGGGGAGGACCCCCAATCCCGAGGTTATCTGCATTGCATATTTATTTTCATGCATCCTTAATTTTAAATTAGCATGTTTACTATATGAAATTTCCATTAGTTAAATTCATGTTTTAATTATTGCATATAAAAAAATAAAAAAAAAATAAAAAATGCTAAAAATACAAAAATATAATTCCACTCTTATATGTGATGTAAGATATATGCTTCTTCCTTGTTGAAATGATGAATAGTTTCTCTATCGTAATTTCTTTCCAGTATCTAGTTTCAACCTTGAATTCTCCAAATTAATAAAATGATTAAATGCGTGGGTTGCAAAATGCTCTATCTAAAGTCTAAAGTAATTAATGGATATATTTGTCATGATCTGAGCTGCTAGTATCCTGTTCTAAACAACGCTAGAGTTCTGGAGTTTTTACAAAAATAAAATAATCACATTGAGTTAGATTAAGCTTTGTTGACCCTTTGAGAGGTTGTCATACCATTGAAAACAGAAATATTTCATTATGTTATCATCTCAAAAGTTTGTTAGAAGGCATATGGCTATGAAAAAGAAAAAAAAAGCATCCGAGGAAATAAAAAAGGACATGTGTCCGAAACCTCAAAAAGAAAAAAGATCACAAGGAAATAAAAAGGGACATGTGTCCGGAACCTCGAAAAAAAAACAAAAATAAAAAAAATGGGCAAGTGCCCAATAGTAGAATTAGCCACATAGCCATGTGTCTCTAATAGACAAAAAGAGAATGATGGAAAAGAAAAAGTTTTCAAAAATTCAATGGTATGATTAACTTTCTCTTTGGATCCATTGTTTAATTTGACAAATAAATGTGCTAAGTTTTGAAAATCAAAAACTCTGGAACAAAGGTGAAGTAAAGAACTAGGGATATAGCACTCGATCTGATCAAATCCATCCTGCAAATGCTTAAGGACCCAAGGTATGAGCAACAAGCCCCATGACATATCTGTTCAAAATTCAAAGGTGAATTCTTGTTTGAAGGTATGTACTGGATAGAAGTGAAAATATTGTAGCAACTCCTGATCAACAACCAAGATCTTAGATTCTTGCTCGAGGACGAGCAAGGGGTAAGCTTGGGGGAGTTTGTTGGCAGTTCTTAATGACATATTTACCCCGCCAACATAGTCCATGCAAAGGAAGACAAGCATGTATTTTACTCACATATACTTATTAAATGCTTACCAAGTTCCACATGTAGTGCAAGTTGTGTTTTGCAGATCATATACAGGCATACAGGTGGAAAGCAAATAAAAAGGCGCAATCCGACACGTCAAAAAATGCGCAAATAAACAAGTACCCAAAAGCCCAATATAGAAGTGCATCAATTTGTAGGTGGATCTGGACTTAGGGGCCCGAGAGGAAGGCAACGGGCTTTGGGCCGGGGCCAGCGGGGCCCACTAGGGGGCGGCCGCCCCCTAGGGTCGGCCAACCCTGACCCAGCCCATCTCGGCACCGCCTTTCGCAGAGGCGGTGCTGAGCCTATCCTCCCGCAGTACCCGCGTGCAAATTTTAGTTTACACCCTGGGGAACCGACCTTCCCCACCTATTTTAGGAGGGGGAGAGGGAGGCTCCATGCATCTCATCACATTCACAATCAACACTCCACCTTCAAGGCACTTGGGCACTACCTCTTCTTAGTTTTTCCTTTTAGCTTTTAGAGAGAGAGTTGGGTGAGCTATCAAGGAGGGCTTGGCTCCTTGGAGAGAAACTTGGGTATGAATAAAGAATATCTTTACTCTAAGTCCATGCCTTATCATGTCCGATATAGTTCTTCATGTGAAGTAGAGTATAGTTCTTATGCTATGGTATATGGTATAGATCATAAGCCATGTTTTATGATGCTAGCATATGAACTAGAATATAGTTCTAGTGGAAATGATACGACATACATTTTAGTATATAGTTCTTATAGTATAATGCTACCCTAGGGCTAGTAGTGTAATATATGAACTAGTGCTAAGTGTATGTTATATTATTCTCACTTAGGACTTTAGTCTAATTGCTTCATGTTAATAATTGCCTAGAAATAGCTTTGTGTGAAGATGGGGGTTTATCATGCTCTTTTGAGTAGGCTCGGGCTTCTTACCTGTCGATCCGTAGGGTCGGGGACCCGGGGGAGTCTGAGTAGGTTCTTTGCATGTAAGCATGGTACTTGGGTGTAAAGGCCGGGTAAATGCATTCTCCTAGTCCACGGTTGAGGGGATGGCGGCAGGTGGTGACAGCCCTGTCCGTCCTTGGCATTCCCCCACGTTTGGCTAGGGTGTAGGAGTCTAAATAGTTGCGGAGGTTGCTGGCAGACCAGTACTCGCATAACCTCCCAAACCATCTAAACCCAGGACTAGATCTAAGTAGTATGATTACATGATTAACTTGTTCTATGACATGATCTGTATCTAGGACCACACCTGCTCCAATAGGTTGTTTGTTTATTCTTTGATTCAATTCATTCTTTTAGTCTCTTTTTATTCCTTAGCCCATATGCCATGCCTAGATTGTGATGGATCACTATTCTACATATAAATGTTTATCACCTGCTATGACCTTTGATTCCATTATTGCTATCATAATTACTTTGATCTATGCTTATCTTAGAATCCTTAACATATTAAGGCTTCCTTAGAGCGAACCTATAAATATGACACTCGGTAAATCCCTGGGTTGAAATGCTACACGATAATTCCCGTCCGCTTGCGGTACTTAAACTCCAAACCTAAGGAACTATCACCCCGGTATATACTTAACACTATTGCTAGACATGCGCCGAGCTAGTGACTTGTTAAGGAATACCAACATGGCAATCCTAGTGCCACTACCATGATTAAGAACTGGAACCCTACCCTAACGGTAATAAGGCGCCGTTATCGGGAAGGTAGATCTAGCTTCCTATTCAAGGTGGTGATGCTACGGATCTGCCAATATAACACTGCCAATGTCATTATCATGAGTAGAGCATAACCCTATTCTAGGTAGCAACGCTAAGAAACGCTAACAAGCATTTCTGGCACCGTTGCTTAGGATAGATTTATACTCTAATCTTGGTGATTGCATTAGTAAGTGTTATCACGACATTTGTGACATCGTTGCTGAGGACGGATTAAACCCTGTTCTTAGTGATGACATTAAGAAATGCCAACACCGCTTTATGCGGGCGCTCTGCCACCATTACGGCGTGGAGCTCCAGCATTTTTCGCTGAACGCCATCACCGCCGCGGTGAATTTTGCTGCGGTGTGTGAGGGTTACCTAGGGATGATGCCACACTGGGACCTATGGCTCCACTTGTACCAGGGCGAGCTCTTCAATGCCCCTGGTGGAGCTATAGGGGTGAGGAAGCCGGTACAGGCCGGCTGCCTCAACCTGGTGCTAAAGACCGGCAAGGCGGAGGAGCCTCGAGAGTACATCCCGGTGGGGCTGACGTCGAACCACGCCGGGTGGGACTCCTAGTGGTTCTATTTGCAAAACGACGACAACCTCTTCCCCGACTACACTGGGCGCTTGATCTCAGTGTGCCCAGACCACTAGAACTACGACGTCGTCAAGACCCTCCAGTTGCGGCTCCGCCCCATCCTCGACGCCCTAAAGAAACTTCGTGTGGAAGGCTTGACCGCTGCGCTCGTCCTTTCAGCCGTGCACCATCGATGGGTGCTCCTGTTCATGTCTCAGCCGCTGAGGATGGACGAAATGAGCCCTGGCGTTTTGTCTCGCGACCTCGAGGCGTGCCGAATGTCCAACAAGGCGCCTGTGGACGACGAGGTCGCTGCCAGAGTTAGGGCGACCGTCGCGGGCGATTTCCAACCCGAGCGCGTCAACGGCTTCCCCATGAGGCCCGATGAGGGGTCGATCGACCTGGTAAGTCTTTCTCTACCATTGCTTGATTCTTCCATCCTTTTCTGGGACTTACTCTCATTTTCACAGGGCTCGATCGATGCTCGGTCCTCGAGGCCTCCGGTGACGGAGGACGACGTCGATCGAGATAGGAGGTGTGAGTCCATGGAGAAACAAAAGACCGCAAAGGACTTAGAAAAGAAGAAAGAGAAGAAAAAGAACCTCGAGCGGCAAGCGGTCGAGAAACGCTGCGCGAAGTCGAGGCAGAGGTGGGAATCCGAGGAAGAATCCCCCGATGAGGACGATGGTGGCGATGGTGATAGCGATAGCGACGACTCTGAGGGGATGGCGGCCCGCCTTGACAAAATCCTCGAGGGTCCGCCGCAAGCCGACACCAACGTCCCGCAGACGGGAGCTCCTAAGAGGGCGTCGGGTGGATCCCGTGATGGTCAATGGAGGCAGTCTTTACTGAGTCGCTCTCGCGCCGACACCCCCCCTGTGACCGCGCCGGGTCAGGCCATTCTGGGCCCCAACCTCCTCCCGCATCTAGAGCGGGCCACTGGGTTAAGTCTATGGCGACGGGGCCGCTGACCTGTGGCCGCGCCGCGGCCTCGAGTCAGGGGGAAATAGGTCGTGGGAGCTCTACCCCTGGTACTCGTTAATCGGGAGACGTCGAGCCGCGGCCCGCGCCTGCCCTCGAGAAGCCTGGGGTCTCGACGCGGGGCAGTTCGAGAGAAGTTGGTCGAGGCGCCGGCAGGCGGGTTGTTCTTCCCGTGGGGTAAGATTTAAACGTTGCTGTTCTTGTTTTCCGATGTCTTGCGAGTTCTCAGGCTACGGCTTTCCTTACGTTATTTTCGCTTCTCTAGGTTGAAGCGGCCGCTGGAACAAGCCTAGCCCTCGATGGCCAAGAAGTTAAAGGTGGGGGCGGTTTCCAAGGACTAGGGTAATTGGTTTAATTTCCTTTCAATAGTGTTGGAGTCGTGTGATCCTTACGTCGAGCTTCTTAGCGGCTGATGTGTTGTTTTTGAATGCACACAGGTTCGTCTCATCCTCGACCATCGACGGGCGTCAAGGGCACCCCGCCCCGTCCATCGGTGGGAGAGACTGCCCCACCGTCACCAAGGCGGGTCGAGGCGTCTCACGCTCAAGAGCATGAGGGAGCCCCCAAGCCTCCCCAGTCTGGGGGCGTGGGGGATCCCATTACCGTTAGCGATGGGTCCGGCGGTGATCAGCTCTCGAAGGACGCCTGTTCCATGGATGTAGAGGTCGCGGCCTCTCCCATCGCGAAATGGACACCCTGGCCTATCGGGCCTCACTCCGTCAAGGAGAGGAGGAAGAAGGAAGAAGAGGAGCGTGAGCAGGAGCCGCAACCACAACCGCACGAGATGCGGCAACAGCCACAGCGGGGTGAATCGCTCGAGGACGAGTTGGAGCAGTGTCGGTAGCAGGAGTTGCTGGAACTCCAACGACAGCAGCAGCAACAGAGCCAACAGTTGGAAGAGCAGCTTGAACTGCCGCCGCATAGCCCGCGCCGGCCTGAATCGTCACCGCCGCAAGGGCCCGAGGCCGGGGAGGTGGAGTTGCCATTTTACGGCCCTCCGACCCCTGCGTGGCTCCGCCCAGGGGCGCCGGCTTCCATCCCGGCCGAGCCAAGGCGGGCAGATGGTGTGGTGGCACTTGCCTGTGCCATGCGCACCCCCACGGACCCCCAGTCAGAGATCAAGGGCATGATTTATGGTATCGAGGGAATTGCCCTCGGGTTCCTTCGAGACCGGCGGCCATGGGTAGACCTTAGCACCGTTGGGGAGGATGAGGCTGCGACGTTAGGCGGAGGTGATGCCGGGGAGACCGGGACCTGGAGGACGGTGGGCGACGACGGGCGATTTCCCTCCCTCATCGACCTGTTCTTGTGCCATGGCGGGTCACTCGAGACTGTCCAGGAACTCATCCAGGGCGTCAAGGCGCACACGGAGGAGGAGATGGAGAACTGGGGCCCCGGTCGGATCCGTATTCGGGCCTCCACCGATCCGTCAGAGCCCAATATTTTTATGGATGATCGGAAGGAGGCCGAGAAATGGGAGCATCTCGAGGAGCTTCGTCTCTGGATGAAGCACGTGGTGGGACTTATGTCTGACATCGTCAACAATGGGCTTGGTCAAGCTTATTTTGTAAGTATCTTTGGACCTTAGCCATTTGGGCATATAATCTTGTATTCTTACTGTTCAACTACTGGCTCGTAGGATCTGAAAGATACCTCCCGCTTGAAGTTGGGTTTCATTCATGCGACGCGGTGCGGCTGGGAGCAGCTTCCTCTTCTCAAGGACCAACTCCTGGAGTCACAGGAGAAGCTTCTCAAGGCCTACAAGGACCTTTTGGCGCTCCAGGAGGAGAAAAAGGAGACAGAGGCCACCCTGGCCGAAGCTCGGGAAGCCTCGAGGAAGGCAGCAGAAGAGGCCATGCAGCTGAGGGAGCGGACCATGATGGTTGAGGAGGCTACGTCCAAGGCCCGGGAAGAGGCCATATTTTACAAGGACACGGCCGCCGATCTTGACAAGGAGAAGGACCTCATCAAGGCTGACCTTGCCTCTGCCCGAGAGGCCTATCGAGAGATGAAGGGAGAGTGTGTGAAGAGCAAAATCGCTCGGAGCGCCACGGAGGAGGCTAGGAAGAAGGCCCTCGAGGATCTCGAGGTGGAGCCGGCTCGCTCTCGCAGCCTCTCTGACAACATCGATCGTCTGAAGAGAGCGTTGTTGGAGAAAGAGGGAGCTATCACACAGGCGGGCAAGGTGATCGAGGACTTGCGGGTCGCCAACACTGACCTGGCCCGCTTTTACAGGGAGATCGAGGGGGCCAACACCGATTTTGTTGGTCAAAATACTGCTCTGGAGGAGAGGATTCGCGGTAAGCTTGTTTACACTTTCATACTTCTTTTGGCAATGTCCTTTTTTGTGTTGTCTAATTTCCCCGTATCGGTCTTTGCAGGGATTAAGGACGAGCTTCTGGCTGCCCAGGTCGAGGTCCGCTCCGCCAAGGCTCAGCTCGAGGAGGAGGTTGCTTTAAACGGTCAACTAAGGACTGCGATAAGCGACCTCTCGGTCTCCTGGGAGCTTGAGCCTGCGGACGAGTCAAGGGAGCAGGCTCGAGGCGACGCGCTGGTCGATCAACTGTGCTACCTAGGCGCCACGCTGAGGGATCGAGTGCGGGACACCCTTCATACTGAGGTGAAGCTAGCAATGGCGGTCGTCTGCTCGAGCTTTTCCTATGATATGGAGGTGGTGTCCCATGGCTTCGTCACCGACATTTCTAAGACCGAGGCCGAGAACGAGGAGAGGCTCCACGCCTTGATCGACGACGCGGAGGTCCCTAGGGAAAGGCTGGCGAAGCTGTTCGAGCCAGAAGTACTTCCTCCCGAGACTAGCCCGGGCGCGGACGATGGTGGTGAGCGCCGAGACACGGACTAAGGCCTGTGAGCCTATTCTGGGTGCCAAGGCCCACTGTAAAGTACTTATTGTCTATCTTAAGTGGTACACTGTGCCTTGAATGGTTTTTATGATTTGTGAATATCTGCTTATCTTTGTGCTCGAAATTCCTTTGTTTCCTCGTTCGGTCTTTTGTTAAGGCGACTTTGATTGCCTCGAGGGTGAGGGAGTGAGTAGAGTTACCATAGCCCAGGGGCGTAGGTGTTCTTAGGCTCGTCGCCTCTCAGCCCTTAAGGGGCTCGAGGTGCCCCTATTACTCGACCGTGCGAGGTTTACTTATAGGAAATAAAAAATCGTTCAGTTTTTAGGAACTTGGGGGGTGCCCCCTGCTAGCCCCCAAGGGAGTATCGACTATGATGGATCATAGTTGGTACTCCCTTCTAACGTCGAGACCTTGACCGGCGAAAAAGTAAACTATTTGAGGAAAAGATCTCATTTATTCATGCATTCATTCATAGGATCTTGGTACAGAATGTACATGAGAGCATAAAACTTTAAAACTCTAGGGGTAGAATCGACGTAGCTGTTTGATGTTCCACGCGTTGGTGAAGACTACACCTCTTTCATCCACGCGTTTGTACGTCCCTGGCTTCAGGACCTCGGCCACCACGTATGGGCCTTCCCAGGGCCGGGTCAGCTTGTGGCGTCCATGGTTGCTTTGTCATCGCCGTAGGACGAGATCGCCCATGTTCAGATCCGTTTTGCGCACGTGCTTGTCGTGATAGTGTTGAAGCTTCTGCTGGTATCTTGCGGAGTTGAGGAGGGCCATGTCTCGACCTTCCTCGAGCTAGTCGACCGTGTTCTCTTGAGTTTCCTTGTTCGTCTGCTTGTTGTAGGCCTTGAGTTGAGGTGACCCATACTCTAGGTCTGTTGGAAGCACAACCTCGGAGCCGTAGACCATGAAGAATGGGGTATATTTTGTGGCCCTGCTAGGCGTCGTCCTTAAGCTCCACAGGACCGAAGAGAGCTCTTCGACCAATTTCTTGCCGAATTTCTTCAACCGGTTGAAGATTCTCGGTTTGAGCCCCTGCAAAATCATGCCGTTGGCACGCTCGACCTGGCTGTTAGTTCGAGGGTGTGCTACTGCAGACCAGTTCACACTAATGTGGTGCCAGTCACAGAAGTCCAAGAACTTTTTGCCGGTGAACTGGGTGCCATTGTTGGTAATGATGACGTTGGGTATCCCAAACCGGTGGATGATGTCGGTGAAGAAAAGGACGGCTTGCTCAGAGTGGATGTTCGTGATGGGTCGAGCTTCGATCCATTTGGAGAATTTGTCGATGGCCACCAGCAAATGGGTGTATCCTCCTGCTGCTTTCTGCAGAGGTCCTACGAGGTCGAGACCCCACACCACGAACGGCCACGTGATGGGGATCATCTGGAGGGCATGAGCGGGAAGATGGGTTTGCTTGGCATAGAATTGACACCCATGGCATGAGCGCACGAGCTCTATGGCGTCAGCTACGGCCGTTGGCCAGTAGAAGCCTTGTCAGAAAGCGTTCCCTACGAGGGTCCTGGAGCAGCGTGGTGGCCGCAAGCCCCCGAGTGTAGATCTTCGAGGAGCTTTCGGCCTTCTTCTATGGTGATGCAGCGCTGCAAGATCCCGGTCAGGCTTCGTTGATATAGTTCGTTGCTTTCGCCGTAGATCACGTATGATTTGGCCCGTCGAGTGATACGGCGAGCCTCGGATCGATCTTCCGGTAGCTCACATCAAATCAGGCAATCAAGAAATGGCGTGCACCAGTCGAACGGTTGACCGGGACGCTGTTCCACTTCCATTACTTCCGCTGCTGCTAGCAGTGCTTCGATAGCGTCGGTTGGATGGGGGCGGTGGTTTTGAGGTCAGCCCCAAGCTCAAGTCGACGGATGGCTCGTGCAGATCTCTCGAGAATGCGTCGGGCGGGATCGTGCCTCGAGTCGATGCGATCTTAGCGAGTTCATCGGCCGCCTCGTTGTAGCGTCGGGTGATGTGGACGAGCTCGAGGCCGTGGAATTTGAACTCGAGTTGAGGTACCTCCTTGTAGTATGCCTCCATTTTTTGATCGTGGCAGCTCGAGGCCTTCATTACTTAGTCGATGACATGCTGAGAGTCGCCTCGAACGTCGAGGCGCCGAACTCCTAGCTCGATGGCGATCTTCAGCCCGTTGACAAGGGCCTCGTACTCTGCGATGTTGTTAGATGCGGTGAAATGTATTCTAATGACATACCTCATATGGAGGCTGAGGGGTGAGATGAACAGCAGACCTGCCCCAGCTCCCGTCTTCATGAGAGATCCGTCGAAGTACATCGTCCACAGCTCCGCTTGAACTTGAGCCGGGGGGAGCTGGGAGTCCGTCCACTCCGCGACAAAGTCTGCCAGAGCTTGAGATTTGATGGCTTTGCGGGGCGCATAAGTGAGGGTCACACTCATGAGCTCGACCGACCATTTGGTGATTCTTCCTATGGCCTCCCGACTTTGGATGATCTCTCCCAAGGGGAAGGACAAGACAACCGTGATAGGTGACCAAGGAAGTAGTGTTGCAGCTTGCATCGGGCGAGGATCACTGCGTAGATTAGTTTCTGGATCTGTGGGTACCGTACCTTGGTTTCTGATAGTACCTCGCTGATGAAGTAGACTGGCCTCTAGACTGGCAGCACAAGTCCTTCTTCCTATCTTTTGACCACCACTGCCGCACTGACCACCTGGGTTGTTGCAGCAACATACAGAAGCAGAGGTTCTGCGGGCTGAGGTGGAACTAGGACCGAGGTGGAGGTCAATGTTTTCTTTAGGCTATCGAGGGCCTCCTCGGCTTTAGGGGACCGTGAGAAACGTTCAGCTTTTTTCAAGAGCTTATATAGCGGCAATGTCTTTTCCCCTAACATCGAGATAAAACGGCTTAGCGCCACCAAACACCCCGTGACCTTTTGTACCCCCTTGACGTCTCGAATCGGCCCCATTCTCGCAATGGCCGAGACCTTCTCGGGGTTGGCCTCGATGCCGCGTTGGGAGACTATGTACCCCAAGAGCATGCCTCGAGGCACGCCAAAGACACACTTCTCGGGGTTGAACTTGATTTTGTTGGTGCGTAGACAACCGAAAGCGATCTCGTGGTCCTGAATCAGGTCGCCTCGTTTCTTTGATTTGACGATGATGTCATCGATGTATGCCTCGACCGTCGACCCTATATGCTCGCCAAACACGTGGAGCATGCATCGTTGGTATGTTGCCCCAGCGTTTCGGAGCCTGAACGGCTTGGTCACATAACAGTACATCCCAAAAGGCGTAATGAAAGATGTCGCGAGCTGGTCGGATTCTTTCATTTTTATTTGATGGTAACCAGAATATGCATCAAGGAAAGAAAGGGTTTCACATCCCACGGTAGAGTCAACAAATTGATCGATGCGTGGTAAAGGGAAAGGAACTTTTGGACATGCTTTATTTAAACTCGTGTAATCGACACACATCCTCATCTTCCCATTCTTTTTCTTAACTAGTACAGGGTTTGCTAACCAGTCGGGATGGTGAACCTCCTTGATGAATCCAGCCGCCAAAAGCTTGTGGATCTCCTCGCCAATCATCTTGCATTTCTCCTCGTCGAAGCGACGCAGCCGCTGTTTCACTGGCTTGGAACCGGCTCGAATTTCCAAGGAGTGCTCGGCGACTTCCCTCGGTATGCCTGGCATGTCCGAGGGACTCCATGCAAACATGTCGGCGTTTGCACGGAGAAAGTCGACGAGCACGGCTTCCTATTTGGGGTCGAGGTCGGCGCTGATCGTCAGTACCTTGCCGTCAGAGCCGTTGGGGTCGAGCGGGATCTTCTTAGTGCCCTCCGCTGGTTCGAAAGTGCCCGCATGACGCTTTGGTTCGGGAGCTTCAGCAGCGAGGGCCTCGAGCTTTGAGGCGAGCTCGGTGGAGTTCTCGATTGCTTCTCCATACTCGACGCACTCGACATCGCACTCGTACACATGCTCGTTGGAGGAGCTGACGATGATGACCCCCTTGAGCCCAGGCATCTTCAGCTTTAGGTAGGTGTAGTTGGGGATAGCCATGAACTTAGCATAGCCTGGGCGCCCGATGATGGCATGGTACGTGCCTCGAAATCCCACCACCTCAAAGGTGAGAACCTCCTTTCTCAAGTTGGCCGCCATGCCAAAATAGACCGGCAGGTCGATTTCACCTACTGGCAACGCCTTCTTTCCAGGTACGACACCATGGAAGCCGCCCGCGCTTGGTTGGAGCTGTGTCCTTTCGATGCCGAGGAGGTCGAGGGTCTCGAGGTAGATGATGTTCAGGCTGCTGCCGCCATCCATCAGCACTTTCGAGAGTCTGGTGTTGATGATGATGGGATCGACGACGAGTGGATAGACGCTAGGGGCGACTACCTTATCGGGACGGTCGTCTTGATTGAACGTGATGGGGGTGTTCGACCAGTTGAGGTATTGGGGCACCGCCATCCTTGCTACAAAGACCTCATGGCACTCCCTCTTGCGTTGCCTTGCAGTTTGCTGCGTCGAGGGTCCGCCGTAAATCATGTAGCAGTCATGGACGGCTAGGAAACCCTCGTCTTCTTTGTCGTCCCCCTTGTCACCGTTCTTTTCTTTCCATTGTTCGTCCTTCTTGAGCCCTAGGCCGTCGAAGTATTTTTTTCAGCATGCGGCAGTCTTCGAGCTTGTGGTTCGCCCCTCCCTTATGGTAAGGGCAAGGCTCTTTTAACATCTTATCGAAGATGGCACCCTTAGGGGGCCCTCGAGGCTTTTTACGTTCCACAGCAGCGATGAGGTCGTCGTCGAGGGCCTCTCATTGGAACGGTCGTGCTTTCTTCTTCTTCTTGTTCTTCTTGGGTCCTCGACTGGGGCCCTCGTCGTCGTCGGCCGGCGACTTGCCTTTGCCTCCTACGTAGCTGAAGAAAGCGCCGACTGCTTCCTCCCCCGCTGCATAGTTTGCCACCACGTCCATTAGCTCGTCGACGGTCTAAGGGTGATTCCTGCCCAATTCCCTCACCAGATCTCGGCAAGTGGTGCCTGAGATAAAGGCCAGGATGACGTCGTGGTCGGGGATGTGCGGCAGCTCGGTGCGCTGCTTCAAAAAGCGTCGAGCATACTCTCGGATGGTTTCTCCTGATTTCTGCTTGCACTTGCTAAGGTCCCATGAATTGCCGGGCCATATGTAGGTCCCTTTGAAGTTGCCCTCGAACACTTTGACCAAATCGGTCCAGTCGTGGATCTGGTTGGCTGGGAGCTCCTCAAGCCATCTGCGGGCGGTGTCGGAGAGGAAAAGCGGTAACTGTCGGATGATGGCTCGATCATCCCCTCAAGCGCCTCCCAACTGGCAGGCTAGCCGGAAGTCTGCCAGCCACAGTTCTGGCTTGGTTTCGCCGTTGTATTTAGCAATGCTGGTCGGGGGTCAAAACGGGCTGGGCAGCGGCGTGCTGCGGATCGCTCTGCTGAACACGTGAAGGCCCGGTGGTTCTGGGGCCATCCGGTCCTTGTCACTGTCGTATCGTCCGCCGCGGTGGGCGCTGTAACCACGCTCCTCTGCATCCTCGTGCCGACGGTGACGATACTCGTTGATGTCGTGTCGTGCGTCATGTCGCCGTTGATTGTCGACGGGGTGGTTTTGGACAGGCGCCGTCTTCTTTCTTCGAGGGGACGGTTGTTGATGGACCGACGCCTCCCTTTCGTTTCGGATTGGCTGGTCATGCTTCTCCGAGGCTGCCCCTCATCGCCGAGAGGCCGAGCTCTCGGCTTGATGAGCCGCCGCCACTTCAAGTAGAGTCTGCACCTCATCTTGAATGCGCCGCGCTTGGGAGTTCAAGGGTTCAGGCATGTTGCGTAGCAGCATGGTCGCAGCCACAACGTTCTGGCCCGCTCGGGGGAAGCGGCTGATGGGTTGTTCTGGTTCCCCGTCCCCGACAATCTGTCCATACACTTCTCGAGCTCGCCTGCGTGCGCCTCTGCCATGCGGGAGTGGTTGGTCCTGCTTGAGGGCCCGCTCGAGCTGGGAGAGACGCTCACGGTCTTCATCAAGCCTGGCTTTGAGCTCTCGTAACTGCGCAAGTTGCATGGCTTTGTCTTCCTGAGGCGGAGGGTCGACCTGACTATTGTTCCCAGGTGTCCTGGGGTCCTCTATTGCTACAGGGGCTCGACCTCCAGCGACGGCGTCTTGTGTCTCGTCTGTGGTCTCCACCTCTCCATCGACGTTGAAGCATTCCCTCGTAGGGTCATAGCTGTCGGATTCAGAGTCGGGGTCCGGCTCGGCAGCGTAGAAGCATCCACGTCTTTGAAAGCTCTAGTTTGGTTTTGGATAATTGATGAAACCCTAGTACTAACCTCTATACTAAGTGTGTGTAGACTTAATGAGGTTGGTACATGCTAAGTGATGGAGCAAGTGATGATCATGGTGATGAAGGTGTTATCCACAAGATGATCAAGTGCTCAACTTGGAAAAGAAGAAAGAGAAAAACAAAACCCTATGGAGATCAAGGCAAAGGTATTGCTTAGGGTTTTGGTTTTGGTGATCAAGACACCATAGAGGGTGTGATCACATTTAGGATAGATAGCCATACTATAAAGAGGGGAATTCTTTGGCTAAGTGGTTATCAAGTGCCACTAGGTGTCATTGTTCATGTGCATGCATTTAGAACCTAGTGAGCTAACTTAACTCCTTCGAAGAAAATGATTGTGAAAATGCTAACACACGTGCACTTGTTGGTACACACTTTGTGGTGTTGGCACACTTTGAGAAGGTGGTGGAGTTTGAAGGGTAGAGAGAGGATGGGTTCCTCTCTCCCTCCCGCCGAGCTTGCGAGGCAGGATTCGGCGCTTTTCAAGAAAATGAAGTGGATATTTTCTATTGCGCCGATGGATAATTTGGAGAAGTCACGGGAGTGTTTCTCGCTGAGAAAACACTCACCGGACGCTAGCTTCTAGAGCACCGGACGCTGCGTCTGAGCGTCCGGTGCAGACAGTGCCTGGCCCAGTTAGGGTAAGGCACCGGACGATAGGCACCGGACGCTGGCTTGAGCGTCCGGTGGTGCGCGTCCGGTGTGCGGGCGTTTTGCGACCCTCTCTGCGCATGGGTCCGGTGAGCACCGGATGCTAAGGGTGCATCCGGTGGCTTGCGTCCGGTGACCCTGCAGTTTGCGGAGCTCTCTGCGCATGAGTCCGGTGCTAACTTGCTCAGCGTCCGGTGCTCTGCAGGTTACCGTTAGACTCTGACACGCGGCTGACGTTTGAGCACCGGACGCTGGTGTTGAGCGTCCGGTGCCCCTTTAAGAGCGTCCGGTGACCCCGAGTTTTGCCCAGTGAAAGAGCCAACGGCTCTATTTGTTTGAGGGGCTATATATACGTGTTTGGCCGGCTTAGGGCACACTCTCTTGGCATTCTAGCATACTTGACATCCTTGTGAGCCTAAGCGAACACCTCCCACTCATCTCCTTCATAGATTATACATCTTTGTGAGATTGGGAGTGATTCCAAGTGCATTTGCTTGAGTTATTGCATCTAGTGGCACTTGGGGATCGTTCTAGCTGCGGTTTTCTTGTTACTCTTGGTGGTTGCCGCCACCTAGACGGCTTGGAGCAGCGGAGGAGGATTGGCACGAGTTGGTGATTGTTCGTGACCATCTCCCAGAGATTGTGAGGGGCCTTGTACCTTCCCCGGCGGAGAGCCGAAAGGTAACTCTAGTGGATTGCTTGTGTCATTGAGCTACCTCACTTGTGGGTAGGTTCTTGTGGTGTCCTAGTGAGGACGAGGTTTGTGCAACACCTCTTAGCCACCGAACCACCAAGTGTTGGTCGACACAACGGGGACGTAGCGTGCCGGCAAGCATGTGAACCTCGGGAGAAAAATCGGTGTCTCAATTGTGTTTGATTGGCATTCTCCCGGTGCTTGATTGTTTATATTGGTGATTGGTTCATCCCCTACACGGCGGTATAAATATCTCATCCTATTCTTACTTACCGCAAACTAGTGTAATTAGTTTAGTTGCTTTCTTTGCCTTGTGTAGCTTAGTTCTTGTGTGGTTAGTGTTCTTAACAACTAGAATTGTTGGGTAGGTGGCTTGCAAACACCCCTTTAGAGCTAGAGCAAAAAGCTTTGCTTTGTTATTTACTAACCTCTTGCTCTAGTGAGTTTGTAGAATTTTTAAATAGGCTATTCACCCCCCTCTAGCCATATTAGGACCTTTCAAGTGGTATCGGAGCCGTGGTCACCGTTTGTGAAGGCTTAACAACCTCGGTGCTTAAATTATGGCTCAAATAGTGTTCAACCATGTTGGGGGCAAACCACCGTTCTTTGATGGCACAAGTTCTTTTAACTATTGGAAGAGAAAGATGAAAATGTATCTTGGATCAATAAATGATAGAGTGTGGGAAGTCACCGAAAATGACTTTGTGATTCTTGATCCGGCTAACCCCACCGACAATGAGAGAGCAAACAAGCAATGCAATACTATGGCTCTCAACACAATATACAATGGCATTGATTCAAAAGTATTTGAACAAGTCAAAGATCTTGAGAAGGCAAGTGAAGTGTGGACAAGACTAGAAGAAACATATGAGGGCACTACAACGGTAAAAAGTGCCAAGTTATACATGCTCAAGGACAAGCTTTCAAACTTCAAGATGAAGGATGATGAGTCAATTCCAGAGATGTCCTATAGGCTCCAAGTCATCATTAATGATCTCAAGGGCCTTGGTGAGAAAGTGAAGGATGAGGATTTCATTCACAAGTTCTTAATGTGCTTGCCTAAGAGGTTCAAGACATTGAGAACAATCATCTTTAGAGGTGGATTGACGGGTGTATCTCCCAATGAGGTACTTGGAGATGTCATGACCGAAGATCAATACAATGACAATGATGATGATGAGGTCATGAAGAAGGATGATGATGACAAAAAGAAGAAGAGTGTAGCATTCAAAGCTAGCTCTTCATCCAAGAGCAAGAATAAGGGCAAGGCTAAGAAGGAAGAATCAAGTGATGAGGAGTGCTCCAATGATGATAGTGATGATGAAGCACTAGCACTCTTTGTTCGCAAATTTGGCAAGATGATGAAGAAGAAGGGCTACCATACAAGGAAGAGAAGGGACAACTCCAAGAACAAGGAATATGTGAGGCTATGCTACAAGTGCAAAAGCCCCGATCATATTGTAGCGGATTGTCCATACAATAGTGATCATGATGAGCATGAGAAGAAGAACAAGAAGGAGAAGTAAGAAAAGAAGGAGAAGAAGATGGTCTTCAAGAAGAAGAAGAAGGGTGGATCCTATGTTGTGACATGGGATAGTGATGCTTCTTCGGATGATGATTCTAGTGATGATGACAAGGCATCCAAGAAGAAGGCGCTTGCAAGCATTGCTATCAACAAGCCATCACTCTTCGACACTCCTTCATGCTTCATGGCCAAGGGCCACAAGGTACAATATGATGAGAGTGAAAGTGAAAATGAACATGAACATGATAGTGATAATGATGATGAAAATGAATTCACTAATGAACAACTCATGGACATGCTAGAACAAGCCGATTCACTTATTCAATCTAAAAACAACAAAGAATTGGCCAAGAAGTTAAAAGCTCTTGAGCAATCCTTTGATGAGCTCAATGCTAATCATGAGAGGCTAGTGGAAGCCCATGAGAAGCTTGGCAAGGCTCACACCAAGCTTGAGAAAGCTCACTCCTTGTTGTTAGAAGAGAACAAGGAAAAGGTTGTTGTATCATGTGATGTGGGCACAACATGTGACTTAATTAAAGAATCACCCAACCAACCTATTATTGTGGCCACTAACTCTTCTTGTAGGTCTTCATCCACCACCACCAACTCTACCTCCACTTCTAGTGTTAGTGTCACTTGTGACACCTCACTAAAGGTTGAGAATGAGACTCTCAAGAGAGAGGTGGATGAGATCACTCACGCCCTAGGCAAAGCCTATGGTGGTGAGGCCTGCTTGCTAAAGTGCTTGGGTAGCCAAAGGTTTTCTCTCAATAAAGAGGGATTAGGCTATACCCCCAAGAAGGGCAAGAAAGCCTTTGCAACTCACAAGCCTAGCTTTGTGAAGAGCAATGGTCGGTATTGCAACAAATGCAAGCAAGTTGGGCACCTAGAGCTTAATTGCAATAAAATGAACAAGAACAAGAAAATTGCTAATGTACCTTACATTCCTTTTGATTCTTGTTATGTGCTTACCAAGGGTGAGAAGGGTGTGCATGCTAAGTTTGTTGGTACACCAATTGTGGGTCCAAATAAGAAGGCCATTTGGGTACCAAAAATCTTAGTCACTAACCTCCAAGGACCCAAACAAGTATGGGTACCTAAGAAACATTGATTTGTTTTGTAGGTAAACTATAAAGCCGGAGGAAGGCATTGGGTGCTTGATAGTGGGTGCACACAACACATGACCGGTGATTCAAGAATGTTCAATTCAATCAATCCAAATGATGATCTTGGTGTTGATAGTATCACTTTTGGTGACAATGGCAAAGGCAAGGTCAAAGGGCTTGGCAAAATTGTTATATCCAATGATTTGAGCATTTCCAATGTGCTACTAGTAGAGAGCTTGAACTTCAATTTGCTATCCGTAGCTCAACTTTGTGATCTTGGTTTCAAATGCATATTTGGAGTTGATGATGTAGAAATCATAAGTGTAGATGGCTCAAACTTGATATTCAAAGGCTTTAGATATGAGAATCTATACTTGGTTGATTTCAATGCTAGTGAAGCTCAATTATCAACATGCTTGCTCACTAAATCTAGCATGAGTTGGTTATGGCATAGAAGGCTTGGTCATGTTGGAATGAAACAATTGAACAAGTTAGTCAAGCATGATCTTGTTAGAGGCTTGAAAGATGTCACATTTGAGAAAGACAAGCTTTGTAGTGCATGTCAAGCCGGAAAACAAGTAGGCAACACTCATCCAAAGAAAAGCATCATGAGTACATGCAAGGCATTTGAGTTGTTGCACATGGACTTATTTGGACCAACCACATACACAAGCATTGGTGGAAACAAATATGGATTTGTGATAGTGGATGATTTCACAAGATATACATGGGTATTCTTTCTTAGTGACAAGAGTGATGCTTTTGCAACCTTCAAATCATTTGTCAAGAGAATACACAATGAATTTGAAACAACCATCAAGAAAGTGAGAAGTGACAATGGAAGTGAATTCAAGAATACAAGAGTTGATGAGCTTTGTGATGAATTTGGCATTAGGCATCAATTCTAGGCCAAGTACACTCCACAATCAAATGGTCTTGTTGAGAGGAAGAATAGAACCTTAATTGACATGGCAAGATCAATGTTGAGTGAGTACAATGTGAGTCATTCTTTTTGGGCCGAAGAAATCAACACGGCTTGCTACTATAGCAACTGACTCTATTGTCACCTAATGATGGAGAAGACTCCATATGAGCTCTTGAATGGAAGAAAGCCCAATATTGCATACTTTCAGGTTTTTGGTTGCAAATGCTACATATTGAAGAAAGGCACTAGATTGAGTAAATTTGAAAAGAAATGTGATGCAGGTTTCTTGCTTGGTTACTCCACTACTAGCAAAGCTTATAGAGTGTGGAATTTGGCTAGTGGTACTCTTGAGGAGGTGCATGATGTTGAGTTTGATGAAACCAATGGCTCTCAAGAGGAAGATGAGAATCTAGATGATGTGAGAGGCACTCAATTGGCGGATGCAATGAAGAATATGGATATTGGTGATTTAAGGCCAAGAGAGGTGATGGATGTTGAAGATGACAAAGATCAAGTGCTTCCTACCTCTAATGTGCAAGCTAGTGGTTCTCATGATCAAAACCAAGCTAGTACAAGTGGTACACAAGTGCAAGATCAACAAGCTAGTACATCATCTCATGATCAACCAAGTGCAAGCAATCAAGTGCAAATACTCCAACCAACAAATATTGCAAGAGATCATCCATTGGATCACATCATTGGTATATTCAAAGAGGAGTGCAAACTAGATCAAGACTAGCATCATTTTGTGAGCATTTCTCCTTTGTGTCTCACATTGAGCCAAAGAAGATTGATGAAGCATTGAGAGATGTTGATTGGGTCAATGCTATGCATGAAGAGCTTAACAATTTCAAGAGAAATCAAGTATGGGAATTAGTTGAGAGACCTAGTGATCATAATGTTATTGGCACTAGATGGGTCTTTCGCAACAAACAAGATCAAGATGGGATAGTTGTAAGAAACAAAGCAAGATTGGTAGCACAAGGCTATACTCCAGTTGAAGGTCTTGACTTTGGTGAAACATATGCCCCGGTTGCAAGATTGGAAGCAATTAGGATCTTGTTGGCCTATGCTTGTGCTCATAACATCAAGCTATACCAAATGGATGTCAAGAGTGCATTTCTCAATGGCTATATCAATGAAGAAGTTTATGTTGAGCAACCTCCCGGTTTTGAAGATGACAAGAAACCCAACCATGTTTACAAGCTAAGAAAGGCATTGTATGGTTTGAAGCAAGCACCTAGAGCATGGTATGAGAGATTGAGAGATTTCTTACTCTCTAAAGGTTTCAAGATGGGCAAGGTTGACACCACTCTCTTCACCAAGAAGATTGATAAGGACTTGTTTGTGTTGCAAATCTATGTTGATGATATCATATTTGGATCAACCAATCAAGAATTTTGTGAGGAGTTTGGCAACATGATGGCTAATGAATTTGAGATGTCAATGATTGGAGAGCTTAGTTACTTCCTTGGTCTTCAAATCAAGCAATTGAAGAATGGCACATTTGTGAGTCAAGGCAAGTACATAAAAGACATGCTCAAGAAGTTTGGTATGGATGATGCAAAATCAATTAGCACTCCAATGGGAACAAATGGAAGCCTAGATAGTGACACAAGTGGAAATATGGTGGATCAAAAGTTGTATCGGTCTATGATTGGAAGCCTACTCTATGTGACCGCATCAAGACCGGATGTCATGTTTAGTGTATGCATGTGTGCAAGATTTCAAGTCTCACCAATAGAAAGTCATTTGAAGGCAACAAAGAGAATATTGAGGTACTTGAAGCATACACAAAATGTTGGTTTGTGGTATCCCAAAGGTGCAAAGTTTGAACTTGTTGGATATTCCGATTCGGACTATGCGGGATGCAAAGTTGAGAGAAGAAGCACATCGGGCACATGTCAACTATTGGGAAGATCACTTGTCTCATGGTCATCCAAGAAACAAAATAGTGTTGCACTATCAACCGCCGAAGCGGAGTACATTGCGGCTGGTAGTTGTTGTGCACAAATCCTATGGATGAAGGCAACATTGAAAGATTTTGGAATCAATTTCAAACAAGTGCCATTGCTATGTGACAATGAAAGTGCCGTGAAGCTCACCAACAATCCGGTTCAACACTCAAGAACAAAGCACATAGATGTCCGCCATCATTTCATAAGAGATCATCAACAAAAAGGGGACATTTGCATTGAGAGTATAGGCACCGATGATCAACTTGCCCACATATTCACCAAGCCACTTGATGAGAAGAGGTTTTGCAAGCTAAGGAATGAATTGAACATACTTGACTTCTCAAATATGTGTTGATGCACCCCCACTTTATGACATGCCTCTCCTTCGAGCAAAGCAAGGTGAAATTGTTTGACATGTCATCCATCTTTGCTAAGGACTTGTTTAGTGCATCTAGTCATTCCTTACATGTCTTAGGCTCATTCATGAAAATCAATTGAATTTGATGCTTATATGGTACCACTATTGCTTCTATGCTTGACTTGATCTAGTGGTAGCATATGACACGTTTGTGGCTTGCAATCCTAGTGTTTGATCTAGAATATGAGCTATAAGTGTTTAACTCAACATGGTACAAGATAACCCTTATTTGGAGGTGTGAAGAAGCTTGTCCTTGGATCAAACCGAGTTAAATATCTTAGGCAAGTAATCTAGATTGAACCAATTTGGTAAAATGATCTCACTTCACATGGTTTCACACTAACCTATCTAAAATTTGAGCTCACTGTCGAGGGTATCAACGAGGGGTACCCTCACCAATGCGTATAACGAGACCATCCGTACACACGCGCGGCCATCGACGGCCGCAGCCTCGAAGACGGAAATAGCGTCGAGCGAATCGGTCAGGGCTCGAGCGACAACTGCCGTCGAATACGGAAGCGGGCTCGAGCGAACCGAGAGGCGTCGAGCGCAAGGACACTGTCCGCCGCCTAACGCGCGCACGAGAGCCAGGGCATTTAATGCACCTGACGCTTCCCCACCTAACACACGGGTCACGGGAGGCTTCTGTCCCATCGTTCTTTTTGCAGCCTTCCCACCGAACGACCCAGGGCGTGTCACGACGCGGGAAACAAGGATGGAACGTCTAATCGGGATCCCCTCGAGACACCCAAGGTTAGCGCTCCAGATATCGACACCTCGTACGGCGTCCGACCCTCGACTTCACCAGGCTCCTTCCTGGAGACGAGTCGGGCGTCGACTGACCACGCCGTAACCGCTCCGCCGGATTTGCCGCCGAGCCATATAAGCGTGCATCCGCCGAACCAATCCAAGACGGCGCGCAGAGCAGAATGCAGGGGCACGCGTGATCATCACCAGGCTATTAAGACGGGACGGCTCGAGGGCATGCCGGTACGGAAACCTCGAGTAGGTCAGCGATCCATGCTGCTATCGACTCCAATTCCTACGCCTATACATGTACCCTAGGCCCTTCCTTGGAACTATAAAAGGAGGGACTCAGGAATAGAACAGGAGATCACGACACAAGACCACGCTCATACGTAGTAGAGCTCCACACTTCATACCACACTTGTATTCGCCCCTATACAAGCACTTAGGTGCAAGATAATACAAACTCTCTCCCCCCCGCTGGACGTAGGGCCTTCTCTTGCCCGAACCAGGATAAATCTCTGTGTCTTCTTGCATCACCATCCGGGAAAGGGAGCACGCATACAAATTTACTCGTTGGTGTGACCCCCCGGGGAAAAACACCGACAGTTGGCGCGCCAGGTAGGGGTCCTGCGTGTTTTTCAGCGATTCCCCACTCCTTTCCGGATGGCTACTCTTGCCTCGCCGTTTCCGCGCTCCACGGTGATTTGGTTTGGGAGTCTCGAGTTCATGTCTACGGGCTCCGGCTACGACATGATCTTGCTCTCAGTCAAAGGACCAGGAGGAGCCCGCGTTACACCAGCACGGTTGAAGGCCCCGAGACGCCCTCACCATCACGCCTCCCCGCCTAAGAAGAGGCGCGGACAGCACCACCGCGGCCCCTCTGCTTCAGCACGACCAACAACTCGTGCGAGGCAGGACGTAGGCCACAAGTCGGCAGCACCGTGTGACGGAGCAACAAGCGTGACGACTCAGCACCGCGCGACGATGGGAGGGGACGCGTCTCGCACGCTCTCCCCCACCGCAGCTAGGCTACTTCCACACGGGTTGTTCTCTCCAAGAGCGGCACTGCCGTTCGGATTGGACAACGCCGCGGCGTCGCTCGCCAGGGCGATATGCCCAAACGCCCAGATGTACGTAGAAAGACCAATGGTCCTCCCACGTAGTTCTGAAGCGCGGCGGCCGGCGTCCGAGCTGCCGGACCTTTCCCGAGTACAAGGCCTCCGTCGTCTAGGCCCCGGACGATACTCGATCACCTCCCTCAGGCAACGATTGCTGGAGGAAGGACGTGGGTGTTTCTACGCCGCCGAACCGGACTCCGACTCCGAGACAGATAGCTATGACCCTACGAGGGAATGCTATCACATCGACGGGGCGGTAGAAACTACTGACGAGACACGGGATGCTGCTGCGGGTGGTCGAACCCCCGCGGCGCGAGAAGACCCCAGGACGCCTGGGAACGACGGACAGGTCGACCCACCTCCTCAGGAAGACAGAACCGCGCAGCTCGCGCAGCTGCGGGAGCTCAAGATGAAGCTCGACGAAGACCGCGAGCGCCTCGTCCGGCTCGAGCAAATCCTCGAGCAAGACCTACCCTACCCGCCGGGCGGAAGTGTCCGCAGACGCGCTCGAGAGGTACATCGACAGATCGTCGGCGACGCAGAGCCAGAGCAACCTGTCAGCCGTTTCCCTCGAGCAGGCCAGAATGTAGTGGCAGCGACGATGCTGCTACGTAACATGCCAGAGCCGTCGAATTCCCAGGCCCGACGCATTCGAGATGAAGTACAGACATTGCTCCAGGTGGCGGCGGTTCAACAAGCCGAAAGTTCGGCGTCTCGACGACGAGGAGCTGCCACAGAGAAGCGCGACGAACAGCCTCTAAATGAAGAAGAGGTGTCAGTCCATCAACAACCTCCCCCTCGAGGTACAAAGACCGCTCTCATCCTCCCCGTCGACAATCAACGTCGACACGACGCGCGGCACGACATCAAAGAAAATCGACGCCGCCGGCACGGAGACGCGGAAGAGCGCGGTTATAGCGCGCATCGCGGTGGGAGATACGACAGCGACGAGGACCGGGTGGCCCCCGAGCCACCAGGCCCACGGGTGTTCAGCAGGGCGATCCGCAGCACGGCCCTGCCCAATCGGTTTCGACCCCCGACCAGCATCGCGAAGTACAATGGAGAGACCAAACCAGAGTTGTGGCTGGCCGACTTCAGGCTGGCCTGTCAGCTAGGTGGCGCTCGAGGTGATGATCGAGCCATCATCAGACAGCTACCCCTTTTCCTCTCCGACACCGCCCGTCGATGGCTCGAGGAACTCCCTGCCAATCAGATCCACAACTGGGTTGATCTGGTCAGAGTCTTCGAGGGTAACTTCAAAGGGACCTACATACGGCCAGGGAACTCGTGGGACCTCAGCAAGTGCAAGCAGAAGTCGGGAGAAACTCTTCGGGAGTATGCTCGACGCTTCTCGAAGCAGCGCACTGAGCTGCCGCACATCCCTGACCACGACGTCATCTTGGCGTTTGTCTCGGGCACCACCAGTCGAGACTTGGTGAGGTCGCAATCGACCTCAGACCGTCGACGAGCTGATGGACGTAGTAGCCAACTACGCGGCAGGGGAGGAGGCAGTCGGCGCCTTCTTCAGCTCAGAAGGAAGAAAAGGCAAGCAGCCCGTCGACGAAGATGGGACCCCCAGTCGAGGCCTCAAGACAAATAAAAAGAAGCAGAAAGTGCGGCAGTTCCACCGGGAAGATTCCGATGACAACCTTGTCGCCGCCATGGATCGAAAGAAGCCTCGAGGCCCTCCGGATGGAGGCATCTTTGACAAGATGTTGGAGGAGCCGTGCCCTTACCATAAGGGAGGCGCCAACCACAAGCTCAAGGACTGCCGTATGCTAAGAAAGCATTTCGACGGTCTGGGGTTCAAAAAAGATACGCGCGATGACTCCAAGAAAGAGAAGGGTGGCAGCAAGGAGGACAACAAAGATGACGACGGCTTCCCCGCCGTCCACGACTGCTACATGATCTATGGCGGGCCCTCGACTCAATTAACCATGAGGCAGCGCAAAAAGGAGCGTCGCGAAGTCTTTGCGGCAAGAATGGCGGTGCCCCAGTACCTTAGCTGCTCAAGCACTCCTATCACTTTCGACCGAGAGGACCACCCCGACAAGGTAGTCGCCCCAGGCGTCTACCCGCTCGTCGTCGACCCCATCATCGTCAACACCCGACTCTCGAAAGTGCTGATGGATGGTGGCAGCAGCCTCAACATCATCTACCTCGAGACCCTCGACCTCCTCGGCATCGATAGAGGACGCCTCCAGCCAAGCGCCGGCGGTTTCCATGGCGTCGTGCCAGGGAAAAAGGCACTGCCAGTAGGTCGAATTGACCTACCGGTCTGCTTCGGCACAGCGGCCAACTTCAGGAAGGAGACCCTCACTTTTGAGGTGGTTGGGTTCCGAGGCACGTACCACGCCATCATCGGGCGCCCGGGCTACGCCAAGTTCATGGCTATACCCAACTACACCTACTTGAAGCTGAAGATGCCTGGTCCCAAAGGCGTCATCACTGTCAGTTCCTCCTTCGAGCACGCGTACGAGTGCGACGTCGAGTGCGTAGAGTACGGGGAGGCGGTCGAGAGCTCCACCGAGCTCGTTGCAAAGCTCGAGGCCATGGCCGCTGAGGCTCCAGAGCCTAAGCGTCATGCGGGCAGCTTCGAGGCGGCGGAAGGAACCAAGAAGATCCCGCTCGACCCCAACAACTCCGACGGCAAAGTGCTGACGATCAGCGCCGACCTCGACCCCAAATAGGAAGCCGTGCTCGTCGACTTTCTCCGTGCAAATGCTGATATGTTTGCATGGAGTCCCTCGGACATGCCAGGCATACCGAGGGAAGTCGCCGAGCACTCCTTGGAGATTCGAGCCGGTTCCAAGCCAGTGAAGCAGCGGTTGCGCCGATTTGATGAGGAGAAGCGCAAGATCATTGGCAAGGAAGTCCACAAGCTTTTGACGGCCGGATTCATCAAGTAGGTTCATCATCCTGACTGGTTAGCAAACCCTGTATTAGTTAAGAAAAAGAATGGGAAAATGAGGATGTGTGTCGATTATACTAGTCTAAATAAAGCATGTCCAAAAGTTCCCTTTCCATTGCCACGCATTGATCAGATTGTCGATTCTACCGCAGGATGTGAAACCCTTTCTTTCCTTGATGCATATTCTGGTTACCACCAAATAAAAATGAAGGAGTCCGACCAGCTCGCGACCTCTTTCATCACGCCTTTTGGGATGTATTGCTACGTGACCATGCCATTTGGGCTTCGAAACGCGGGAGCCACGTATCAACGTTGCATGCTCCATGTATTTGGCGAACATATAGGGTCAACGGTCGAAGCCTACGTCGACGACATTGTCGTCAAGTCAAAGCGACGAGGAGACCTGATCCAGGACCTCGAGATTGCCTTCAGCTGCCTACGCACCAGCCGGATCAAGCTCAATCCCGAGAAGTGCGTTTTCGGCGTGCCTCGAGGCATGCTCCTAGGACACATCGTTTCGCAGCGCGGCATCGAGGCCAACCCCGAGAAAGTCTCGGCCATCACGAAAATGGGGCCGATCCGAGACATCAAGGGTGTACAGAGAGTCACGGGGTGCCTGGCGGCTCTGAGCCGTTTCATCTCGAGACTAGGAGAAAAGGCATTACCATTATATCGACTCCTAAAGAAGGTCGAGCGCTTTTCTTGGACCCCTGAGGACGAGGAAGCACTCGAAAGGCTGAAGAAGACGCTGACCTCGGCACCAGTCCTGGTTCCACCTCAACCTGCAGAGCCGCTGCTCCTCTACGTCGCGTCGACGACCCAGGTCGTCAGCGCGGCGGTGGTGGTCGAGAGGCAGGAGGAGGGACATGCGTTACCGGTTCAGAGGCCAGTATATTTCGTCAGCGAGGTGCTTTCGGAGACCAAAGCACGTTATCCCCAAATCCAGAAGCTGATTTATGCCGTAATCCTTGCCCGTCGCAAGCTGCAGCATTACTTCCTTGGCCACCCCATCACGGTGGTCTCGTCTTTTCCTTTAGGCGAAATAATCCAGAGCAAAGAAGCCACGGGAAGAATAGCAAAATGGTCGGTCGAGCTCATGAGTGAGACTCTCACTTATGCGCCTCGCAAGGCCATCAAATCGCAAGCCTTGGTAGACTTCATCGCAGAATGGATGGACACCCAGCTCCCCCCGACCCAGGTCCAGGCGGAATTATGGACGATGTATTTCGATGGGTCACTCATGAAAACTGGAGCCGGAGCCGGCCTGCTGTTCATCTCACCCTTGGGCGTCCACATGAGGTACGTAATCAGGATTCATTTTGCCGCATCTAACAATGTCGCAGAATATGAGGCCCTCGTCAACGGTCTCAAGATCGCTATCGAGTTAGGAGTCCGACGCCTCGACGTCCGAGGTGACTCCCAACTCATCATCGACCAAGTAATGAAAACCTCGAGCTGCCACGACCCAAAAATGGAAGCATACTGCAAGGAGGTCCGTCGACTCGAGGACAGGTTCCACGGTCTCGAGCTTGTCCATATCGCTCGACGCTACAACGAAGCAGCCGATGAACTCGCCAAGATCGCATCGACCAGAGGCACGGTGCCGCCTGATGCATTCTCAAAAGATCTTCACGAGCCATCCGTCGACCTAGGCACGGGGGCTGGCGTCGACGCCACCACCGCCCAACCAACCAATGCTGTCGATACGCTCTTGATGGTGGAAGAGATGATGGAGATAGAACGACGACCAGGTCGACCATTCGATTGGCGCACACCGTTCCTCGACTGCCTTATCCGCGGCGAGTTACCAGAAGACAGGTCAGAAGCTCGTCGTATCGCTCGACGGGCCAAATCATATGTGATCTATGGCGAAGACAACGAGCTATATCGACGGAGCCCGACGGGGGTCTTACAACGTTGCATCACCGTGGAAGAAGGCCGAAAACTCCTCGATGACCTGCACTCGGGGGCTTGCGATCACCACGCCGCTCCACGGACCCTTGTAGGGAACGCTTTTCGACAAGGCTTCTACTGGCCAACGGCCGTGGCGGACGCCATCGAGCTCGTACGATCATGTCACGGGTGTCAGTTCTACGCCAAGCAGACGCATCTGCCTGCCCACGCTCTTCAGATGATCCCCATTACCTGGCCTTTTGCGGTGTGGGGGCTCGATTTAGTAGGACCCTCTACAAAAGGCGAAAGGAGGATTCACCCATTTCCTGGTGGCCATTGACAAGTTCTCCAAATGGATCGAGGCTCGACCCATCACCAACATCCGCTCCGAGCAGGCCGTCCTTTTCTTCACCGACATCATCCATCGGTTTGGGATCCCCAATGTCATCATCACCGACAACGGCACCCAGTTCACCGGCAAAAAGTTCTTGGACTTCTGCGATCAGCATCACATCCGTGTGAACTGGTCTGCAGTAGCCCACCCTCGAACTAACGGCCAAGTCGAGCGTGCCAACGGCATGATTTTGCAAGGACTCAAGCCAAGGATCTACAATCGATTGAAGAAATTCGGCAAAAAATGGGTCGAGGAGCTTTCCTCAGTCCTATGGAGCCTTAGGACAACACCAAGCAGGGCCACAAAATACACCCCGTTCTTCATGATCTACGGCTCTGAGGCTATCCTCCCCACAGACCTCGAGTATGGGTCACCTCGACTCAAGGCCTACAACGAGCAATCGAACAAAGAGACTCAAGAAAACGTGGTCGACCAACTTGAGGAGGCTAGAGACATGGCCCTCCTCAACTCTGCCAGATATCAGCAAAGGCTTCGACGCTACCACGACAAGCATGTGCGCAAGAGGGACCTCAACGTGGGCGACCTAGTCCTATGACGCCGGCAAAGCAATCAGGGACGCCACAAGCTGACTCCGCCTTGGGAAGGTCCGTACGTGGTGGCCGAGGTCCTGAAGCCGGGAACGTACAAGCTGGCAGACGAAAAGGGGGCAATTCTCTCCAACGCATGGAACATCGAACAGCTACGTCGATTCTACCCCTAGAAGTTCTAAACTTATGTTCCTGCTTACGTTTTGTACCGAGACTTTGTAAACGAATGAATAAATAAAGTCCTTCCCTCGAAACAATTCTTCTTTCTTTGTGCCGAGAAGATTAATAAGTCACGATCTCGACGTTAAAAGGGGGCGCCGACTATGACCCATCATAGTCAGCACCCCCTCGGGGGCTACCAGGGGGACGACCCCCCCCCAAGTATCGAAAAAACCAAGAAGTTTTCTTTTCTTACGTAGTAAACCTTGCACGGTTCAAGTAGCTAAGGCGCCTCGAGCCCCTCAAAGGCCGAGGGACAACGAGTTGGAGAACTCCTACGCCCCCGGGCTACGGAAACTCTACTCACCATTGAAGTGATCGAGGTGGTCTTTTACGAAAAATCGAGCAAGGGATACAAATGTAGGCGCAAAGAGAAACGAAAGCATCAAGCGGAAAGACAAAATAAGCATTTAACAGTTACGAAAGTGATACAACATCAGTTACCCACAGAATTAACAAAGTATCGTACAAGGGGCCTCAGGCGCCCTGAGCAGGCTCGCAGGCCTCAGTCCGCGGCACGATCCTCACCGCCCTCGCCTCCGCCCGAGCTAGCCTCAGGAGGGAGCACCTCAGGCTCGAAAAGCTTGGCCAACCTTTCCCAGGAGCCTCCTCGTCGTCGATCAAGGCATGGAGCCTCTCCTCGTTCTCCGCATCGGTCTTGGAGATGTCGGTGACGAAGCCATGGGACACCACCTCCATGTCGTAGGAGAAGCCCGAGCAGACAACCGCCATCGCCCGCTTCACCCCGATGTGGAGGGCGTCCCGCACCCGATCTCGCAGCGTCGCGCCTATGTAGCACAACTGGTCGACCAGGGCGTCACCTCGAGCGTCCTCCCTCGACTCATCCATAGGCTCGACCTCCCAAGAGGTCGAGAGATCACTTATCGCCGTCCGCACTCGACGGTTCAAAGCAACCTCCGCCTCGAGCTGAGCCTTGGCGTTGCGAGCCTCGGCTTGGGCGGCCAGGAGTTCGTCCTTGAGCCCTGTAAAAGCCAATATAAAGAAACCTTAGGAAAAACTAAGCACACCTCGGAAAAAGAAATCTAATAGAGGAAACATACCGCGTACGGTCTCCTCGAGGGCCGTGTTCTCGCCGACTAGCCTGGTGTTGGCCCCCTCGATCTCTTTGTTGGAGCGTGCCAGCTCGGTGTTGGCAACGCGGAGATCCTCGATCGCCTTGCCAGCCTGAGCAATGGCCCCACTCTTCTCCAGCAATTCTCCCTTCAGACGCTCGACGTCGTTAGAGAGACTGCGGGATCGAGCCCGCTCCGCCTCGAGATCTTCGAGGGCCTTCTTCTTGGCTTCCTCCGCGGCGCCCCTGGCGACCTCGCCGTTCACATGCTCCACCTTCATCTTTCGGAAGGACTCTCGGAGAGAGTCCAGGTCGGATTTAAGGAGGCCCTTCTCCTTGTACAGATCCGCGATAACGCTCTTGTAGGACAGGGCCTCCTCCCGGGCTCTGGACGCGGCCTCCTCGACCGTAAGAGCCCGCTCCCGTAGCTGCATCGTCTCCTCCTCCGCCTTCTTCGAGGCCTCTCGGGCCTCAGCCAAGGCAGCCTCCCTCGCCTTCTTCTCCTCCTCGAGTGCTATGAGATCTTTGTAAGCTTTAAGGAGCTTTTCCTGCGACTCGAGGAGTTGATCCTTGAGGAGGGGGAGCTGCTCCCAACCGCCCCTCGTGGCGTGTATGAAGCTGGACTTGATGCAGGAGGTCTCTTTCATGTCCTGCGAATCAAGGGTCGGATGGATTAGAATACGGAAACCAGAAAGCACCATGAGGATTGGAGTTCGAGAAACACTTACAAAATAAGCCGGGCTGAGCCCGTTGTTGATAACGTCCGAGAGGAGCCCCACCACATGCTTCATCCAAAGGCGGAGCTCCTCGACGTGTTCCCACTTCTCCGCCTCCTTCCGATCGTCGAGGAAGATGTCGGGCTCAGACGGGTCGTGGGAGGCCCGGATACGGATGCGGTCGGGGCACCAGTGCTCCATCTCCCGGTCAGCCCGCGCCTTAACGCCGCGGATGAGGCCCTCGACGGTCTCGAGGGAGCCCCCATGGCGCAGGAACAGGTCGACGAGGCATGGGAACCGTCCGTCGTCGTCCACCGTCTTCCAGGTTCCATCCTTGGTCCCCGATGCCCCAATTTCATCCTCCTCGGAAGGAAAGCGGTCCTCCCACGCCCGACGTTCCCGGAGGAACCCTGGGGCGATCCCGTCCATGCCGTAAATTGTCCTCTTGATATCGGACTCGGGGTCAGGGGGCGTGCGCTTCAGGCAGGCGAGCGCCACCACTCCATCCGCTCGCCCCGATTCTGCCCGGATCGCGGCAGGTGCCCCCGGGAGGAGCCACGCCGGGGTTGGGGGGCCGTACACCGGCAGGTCCTCCTCCTCGCCGAGCTCTTGCGGCTCCGGTGGCACTGGCTGGGCCGAACCTTGGGGCGGAGGCTCGAGCGGTCCCTCCTCTTGGCCCGCCTGCTGCTGCTGCTGTTGCTGCTGCGGTGGTTGCTGCTGCTGCTGCTGCGGTTGCTGCTGCGGTTGTTGCTGTTGCTGCTGCCGCTGTTGTTGTTGCTGCTGTTGCTGTGCCTCATGCTCCTGTGGCTGCCGCGCCGCCTCGCGCTCCCGCTGTTCATCCTCCTCCCTCTTCTTTTTCTGCTCCTCGAGGGTGCGGAGGCCGGCGGGCCAGGGAGTTGATCCCGCGACGTTGGGGGTCGACGCTTCCTCCTCCATAGGGCGAGCGGCCCCAGACGCTTCGTTACCATCGGACGTATCGCTGATGGTGATGGGTTCCCCCTCGACCCCCAATCGAGGGGGCTCGGGGGCTCCCTCTGACGCTTGCGTCTGGGGCGCCTCATCACGAGTCGGCGGCGACGGAGTAGGCGCGGGACGAGACGGAGCCCTCTCGACGCCGGCTGGAGGTTGGGAGCTAGAGGAGCCTACGAAACAAAGGGTAAGGGTCAGACGTTATGATAACCGACACAAGAACATCGCAACGCCCAGAAATAAACTACGAACCTGGTTCCTTGGAGGCGGCACCCGTTTTGAGCCTCTTTGCCATGGATGGTTGGGCCTGCTCAAGGGTCCGCTTTAGCCTGAGAAAAGGTTGGCATATGAGGAAAGGTGGAAGAATGGGAAGACAAAAACCGCGACATCAAAAAGGCTTACCCCACAGGGAGAACGGCTCGCCTCCCACCACCCCGACCAGTGGGCCTCGAGCCACCCCGCGTCAGGGCTCCAGGCCCCTCGAGGGCAGGCACTGGCCTAGGCGCGTCGGTCCCCGCCTGGCGGGCGCCGGGACTGGCGCTCCTACGGCCGGCATCTCCTTTCTCAGAGGCCGCGGCGCGACCATGAGTTAGTGGCCCCGACGCCTGGGGCCTAGCCAGACCGCTCTCCCTGGGCACCGGGGGAGGGCGCGGTGCGTCCTGGCCCGCCTTGGGCGCGGGAGGGGTGTCGGCCTGGGGGCGACGAGATCCGCTCGGACCCTCCTCTGGCGCCTCCGTCCGGGGGGCGTCGACGTCACCTCGAGGCGGGCCCTCGAGAATCCGATCGAGGCGCGACGCCATCCCCTCAGAGTCGTCGCTGTCCTCGTCGTCATCGTCATCATCGTTAGGGGATTCTTCCTCAGGCTCCCCCCTCTGCCTGGATTTGGCTCGACGCGCCTCTAATGCTTGGCGGTCGAGGTTCTTCTTCTTCTCCCCCTTCTTTGCAGAGTCCTTGGCAGACTTTAGCTTTTCGGCAGATTGGCGCCGTTTGTCACGATCGACCTCGTCCTCCTTTACCGGAGGCCTCGAGGACCGGACATCAATCCGACCCTGCCAAAACAAAGGTAGACTTAGAAAAAAGAGAGGGGAGAAAGGAAACCCAGAATCGAGGCTGCGCGCAAGAAGAAAGCGTACCAGATCGATCGAGCCTGCGTCTGGTCTCATGGGGAAGCCGTTAACGTGCTCCGGCTGAAAATCACCGGCAATTGCAGCCCTGACTCGGGCCGCGACTTCGTCGTCCGTCGGAGCCTCGTTGGACATCCGACACGCCTCGAGGTCCCGAGATGAGACGCCAGGGCCCATCTCGTCCATCCTCAACGGTCGAGACATCAAAGGGAGAACTCTCCGGTGATGGGCGGCCGAGAGGACGAGACCGGCGGTCAAACCCTCCTGGCGAAGCTTCTTCGGGGCGTCGAGGAGGGGGTCGAGCCGAGATTGATGAGCTTAGACGACGCCGTATGTCCAGTCCGCTGGACGCTCCATGATCAGACGGCCCGAGTAGGAAGGCAGGAGGTTGTCATCGTTCCGTAGGTAAAACCACTGGGAGTCCCAGCCGGCGTGGTTGGTCGATAACCCTACCGGGATGTACTCCCGCGGCCTGTCCGTCTTCCCCGTCTTCTGCACCAGATTGAGGCATCCCGCCCGCACGGGCTTCCTTACGCCCGTGGTTCCGGTGGGGGCATGGAAAAGCTCGCCCCTGTAGAGGTGGAGCCACAGCTCCCAGTGCGGCATCATCCCCAAGTAGCCCTCACACACGGCGGCGAAGACCGCCGCTACGGTGATGGCGTTCGGAGAGAAGTGCTGGAGCTCCACCCCATAATGGAAGCAGAGGGCCCGCATGAAGCGGCTCGAGGGCGTGCCCAGACCGTGGCGGTGGAACTTGGCGAACGACACCACGTAGCCCTCGGGCGGCTGAGGCCCCCTGTGACTCGCCGGCGGCGCGATCCACTCTGGCGACGATAGCGAGGTACGGCGGCGCAGCAGTCCCTCTTTCTCAAGCTCTAACAACCGGCGCTCCGTCATTGACGACGGGCGCCAGTCGTCGGCGGCGACGAGTCTTACAGGCATCTCGGCTGGAGGGACGGTGGATTCACTACAGCTCGAGGAGGCGTGTGCGCGTGAGACGGCGAGAAAGCAAAGGCAACGAGAGAATAAAAGCGAGAAGGTGGAAGGGAGAGGAACGGCGGCGACGCCACGACGTATTTATAGGCAGCAGTCCGCCAACGGACAGATCCGAGAAATAAGGTAACTCCCTCCCTTAAATGCGCCACCTAATCGTCCTTTCTCTCCTCACAGGCCGGACGCTCCGAATTCCCCGCCGATACAGTGTCGCAACGTCACTTACCTCAAAAGGTGCGCCCAACGGGCAGAAAGACGAACCGGCACGGCAGCTTCCTTACCTCGTAAGCCAAGGTATGCGCCCACGATAGTCTCGAGAGGTCGATGGCTGGCCCGTCGAAAGGGTTCGACAGCCGATCTCGAGCACCAAGAGTCAGGGAACCCCAGCGAGTGGTCGAAAATCGAGGCCCGCCTCGAGGACTCGCTGGCGATGTCCAAGGTAGGGTCGAGACAGTCGAGAGGAATCCCCCCGAAGGGAGGCATCGAGCCGCTGGACTCTATCGAATGAGACCGGTATCCCCGACCACGTCGACCCTGCTTTATGAGGACGCCTCCGGGCTACAGCTGACCCCCTCGAAAGGGGCACAGGTTCTCACTTGGACTACCCGCTAGGAACTCAATCTGGGGTGGAAGACGCTCGCTCTATCGAGAGTACGTCGAAATCTCCACGCAAGGCAAAGCCGAACAGAACCTTCCACCATGGGTGTTGACAGCGTTTCTGCAAATTTGGCAAAATAACCCTCGAAGGAGTTAAATACTCCCTCGAGGGCTCGGGGGCTACCCCCGCGGGGTCGCTCGCGCGCCCCCGTGGAAGCTCGACCGTAAAAACGAAAGTCTCCACTCGAGCGCCAGCGCTCGAATGAAGACTCGGGGGCTACTGTCGAGGGTATCAACGAGGGGTACCCTCACCAATGCGTATAACGAGACCATACGTACACACGCACGGCCATCGATGCCCGCAGCCTCGAAGACGGAAATAGCGTCGAGCGAATCGGTCAGGGCTCGAGCGACAACTGCCGTCGAATACGGAAGCGGGCTCGAGCGAACCGAGAGGCGTCGAGCGCAAGGACACTGTCCGCCGCCTGACGCGCGCACGAGAGCCAGGGCATTTAATGCACCTGACGCTTCCCCACCTAACACACGGGTCACGGGAGGCTTCTGTCCCATCGTTCTTTTTGCAGCCTTCCCACCGAACGACCCAGGGCGTGTCAGGACGCGGGAAACAAGGATGGAACGTCTAATCGGGATCCCCTCGAGACACCCAAGGTCAGCGCTCCAGATATCGACACCTCGTACGGCGTCCGACCCTCGACTTCACCAGGCTCCTTCCTGGAGACGAGTCGGGCGTCGACTGACCACGCCGTAACCGCTCCGCCGGATTTGCCGCCGAGCCATATAAGCGTGCATCCGCCGAACCAATCCAAGACGGCGCGCAGAGCAGAATGCAGGGGCACGCGTGATCATCACCAGGCTATTAAGACGGGACGGCTCGAGGGCATGCCGGTACGGAAACCTCGAGTAGCTCAGCGATCCATGCTGCTATCGACTCCAATTCCTACGCCTATACATGTACCCTAGGCCCTTCCTTGGAACTATAAAAGGAGGGACTCAGGAACAGAACAGGAGATCATGACACAAGACCACGCTCATACGTAGTAGAGCTCCACACTTCATACCACGCTTGTATTCGCCCCTGTACAAGCACTTAGGTGCAAGATAATACAAACTCTCTCCCCCCCGCTGGACGTAGGGCCTTCTCTTGCCCGAACCAGGATAAATCTCTGTGTCTTCTTGCATCACCATCCGGGAAAGGGAGCACGCATACAAATTTACTCGTTGGTGTGACCCCCCGGGGGAAAAACACCGACACTCACCTTTTGTGGTCTTTGATGACAAAGGGGGAGAAAATTTCCCAAAGATTTAAGATAGGTGAGTAACATGATAAAAGAAGGGGATCAATTAAAATTTTGAAGCACACAAGTAGGGGGAGCAAGCTCATTAACTTGTATGTTGCGTAGGGGGAGCAAGCTCATTAACTTGTATGTTGCATTTGAATGTGCATCACATATGTTTGCTTGCATTTGCATTAGCTTTAAAAGCTTTCTCTCCAATGCCTTGCTTGTGTGGTGTATGCTAGTTATAGTTTGGATTGATGAAATGAAGAACTAGCATGCATAGGTAGTGTAACTAGACCTTTAGTTGTTTCACAAGTGATACTAGAACCTTGTTTATAATGATTGATCTCACGGGGTGTTCTAGTTTTGTGAATGTCTAGTTACTAATGGTGCTAAGGATGGTATACATTGGCAACTCCGATTGGTATCACGCTTCAAAGGTCCATTCTTTACACCTTAGCATCATTTGGTAGAAATTGAATCCTATATTTCCTATTCAAGCATATGTGCAAGCTTTCAAATCCAAACTCTTAGCACATATGTAGGGGGAGCAATTGCTACCAATTTGGGTTTATGAAACTTGTCCATAACCTTTGCACATGGTAAAATGTTTGGGCAAGCAACATGAATCCAAGAAAATTTTATTGAAAATCTTTGTAAAAAGGGTTGTCATCAATTACCAAAAAGGGGGAGATTGAAAGCTCTAGTTTGGTTTTGGATAATTGATGAAACCCTAGTACTAACCTCTATACTAAGTGTGTGTAGACTTAATGAGGTTGGTACATGCCAAGTGATGGAGCAAGTGATGATCATGGTGATGAAGGTGTTAACCACAAGATGATCAAGTGCTCAACTTGGAAAAGAAGAAAGAGAAAAACAAAACCCTATGGAGATCAAGGCAAAGGTATTGCTTAGGGTTTTGGTTTTGGTGATCAAGACACCATAGAGGGTGTGATCACATTTAGGATAGATAGCCGTACTATAAAGAGGGGAATTCTTTGGCTAAGTGGTTATCAAGTGCCACTAGGTGTCATTGTTCATGTGCATGCATTTAGAACCTAGTGAGCTAACTTAACTCCTTCGAAGAAAATGATTGTGAAAATGCTAACACACGTGCACTTGTTGGTACACACTTTGTGGTGTTGGCACACTTTGAGAAGGTGGTGGAGTTTGAAGGGTAGAGAGAGGATGGGTTCCTCTCTCCCTCCCGCCGAGCTTGCGAGGCAGGATTCGGCGCTTTTCGAGAAAATGAAGTGCATATTTTCTATTGTGCCGGTGGGTAATTTGGAGAAGTCGCGGGAGTGTTTCTCGCTGAGAAAACACTCACCGGACGCTGGCTTCTGGAGCACCGGACGCTGCGTCTGAGCGTCCGGTGCAGACAGTGCCTGGCCCAGTTAGGGTAAGGCACCAGACGATAGGCACCGGACGCTGGCTTGAGCGTCCGGTGGTGCGCGTCCGGTGTGCGGGCGTTTTGCGACCCTCTCTGCGCATGGGTCCGGTGAGCACCGGACGCTAAGGGTGCATCCGGTGGCTTGCGTCCGGTGACCCTGCAGTTTGCGGAGCTCTCTGCGCATGAGTCCGGTGTGCACCGGACGCGTCCGGTGGTAACTTGCTCAGCTTCCGGTGCTCTGTAGGTTACCGTTAGACTCTGACACGCGGCTGACGTTTGAGCACCGGACGCTGGTGTTGAGCGTCCGGTGCCCCTTTAAGAGCGTCTGGTGACCCCGAGTTTTGCCCAGTGAAAGAGCCAACGGCTCTATTTGTTTCAGGGGCTATATATACGTGTTTGGCAGGCTTAGGGCACACTCTCTTGGCATTCTAGCATACTTGACATCCTTGTGAGCCTAAGCAAACACCTCCCACTCATCTCCTTCATAGATTATACATCTTTGTGAGATTGGGAGTGATTCCAAGTGCATTTGCTTGAGTTATTGCATCTAGTGGCACTTGGGGATCGTTCTAGCTGCGGTTTTCTTGTTACTCTTGGTGGTTGCCGCCACCTAGATGGCTTGGAGCAGCAGAGGAGGATTGGCACGAGTTGGTGATTGTTCGTGGCCATCTCCCGAAGATTGTGAGGGGTCTTGTACCTTCTCCGGCGGAGAGCCGAAAGGTAACTCTAGTGGATTGCTTGTGTCATTGAGCTACCTCACTTGTGGGTAGGTTCTTGTGGTGTCCTAGTGAGGACGAGGTTCGTGCAACACCTCTTAGCCACCGAACCACCAAGTGTTGGTCGACACAACGGGGACGTAGCGTGCCGGCAAACACGTGAACCTCGAGAGAAAAATCGGTGTCTCAATTGTGTTTGATTGGCATTCTCCCGGTGCTTGATTGTTTATATTGGTGATTAGTTCATCCCCTACACGGCGGTATAAATATCTCATCCTATTCTTACTTACCGCAAACTAGTGTAATTAGTTTAGTTGCTTTCTTTGCCTTGTGTAGCTTAGTTCTTGTGTGGTTAGTGTTCTTAGCAACTAGAATTGTTGGGTAGGTGGCTTGCAAACACCCCTTTGGAGCTAGAGCAAAAAGCTTTGCTTTGTTATTTACTAACCTCTTGCTCTAGTGAGTTTGTAGAATTTTTAAATAGGCTATTCACCCCCCCTCTAGCCATATTAGGACCTTTCAGTCTTTCCTCCAGCAGCTGCTGCCTGATCGAGGTGATCATGTATCGCCCAAGTCCTAGGCGTCGGAGGCCTCACACCTGGGTGAAATCCGGTAACTTAGCCGCTTGCTGCTGCGCTCCAACGTCACGTGGGAGGACCATTAGTCGTTAATCGTATCCATATCTGAATATTCAAATCGCATATTTATGATGTTAATATCCAATCATATCATATACATCATGATTGACACTATCCGTATTTGAATATGAATCTAGAAAGAAATATGAAAATAAATATAATATTAGTGATATTTGTCTATATCCGATCTGTTTTCATTCATAATAGTAGCCAACAACGACGGTACAGCGGTACGAGCCTCTTCGTCGGTCCGAAACGTCATGGCTAAAAATATTATTCGTTGATTTATTATGAGAGAAAAACATTGCTGGTTATTATAAAAAAATACAATTTATAAGATAAGCGAACTGTAGGCACAGCCCGATAAGGCACGGTGGCTTATCGAGGCATGGCCCGGCGGCACGATAGCTCATACGGGCCCATGCCCTATCGGGCTCTGCCTAGCACAGGCCCCATGCCATGTCGGGCCAGGTTGGCCCGTTGCTCCTGGTTGGCTTTCACGCTAGCTTTGGGTTGCGATCTGGGAGCAGGCGAGGCAGGCTAATGCGGACTCTTCTATTTTGTTGTCAAGACGTCTAGTTTGCCCCGGATGCGAACTCGCTGTTGCCAGGGGAGGTTGAACGCGGCATGGGCGCAGAGAAAAATTAGAATTTTGGCAAAGTGAGGTCTTGTTTAGTTCGTGAAAAATTTTGGGTTTTGCTACTGTAGCACTTTCAGCTTTATTTGATAATTATTATTTAATTATAGACTTACTAGGCTTAAGAGATTTGTTTTGCAAATTACAGGTGAACTATACTAGTTTATATTTAATGCTTTATGCATGTGCCGCAAGATTCGATGTGACGAGGAATTTTCAAAAATTTTGGAAACTAAACAAGGCCTAAACTTCAATTTTGTCCCGAGGAAATAATATAGCATATGGATATTCGGATGCAAACATCACTTAACTTCTAATAGTTTTATATAGTAATATAAACATGCTTCACCACCGCACTCTGAAAGTCTGAAAGCTTCAGTAATGGTAAGACATGGTGTATCAATGGCCGATTCACTTTTACGATAAACTGGATGTGGCTTATCTGGGGAATGATAGGTCAGATTACTGGGGACAGTAGGCCTGCAATCTCAGTGCAGGACAACATTCGATGGTCACCTCAAGTTCGGATCATGGTGCGGGCCCCGCTCCAAAAGTCGGCACGACGCAGCAGTATAATACTGGAGTGCGCCTACCGGTGTGGCGCTCGCAATGCTGCTTGCCTGCTGCTACTTGGCCGGCTCCGGCACCGGCTGGCCCCCCCTCGAGGTCTCCACTCTCGTTCATTGTGCTCGCCCGGGTTGGACGCAGAGCCGGAACACGGAACAGGGCTGCTGGCCTCGGCTCCGCTCCGCTCGGCGCTCGGTCGCACCAGACGCATGATGATATTTGACGGCGATGATGGCTTCCACGGCGGACCGACAGGTGCACGCCGACGAGGTGGAGTGTGTGCCCTGGGAGCGGGCCCCGGCCACGGGCGCTCGCTCGAGCGTCTGCCTGAAGCCGAGCTGGGATTGCGGTTACGAGGGCGCTACTGCCATGCCATGATGGCCTCTGCGCCTGGCCGCTCCCTTGTACGTCGACACCATGACAAGCCTCCGGTGCTTCCCATGATTTTATCGTCGCACGGGCTCGGATTAGCCTCCATCCACCAATCGGGCGCCTCCAATCCAATGACGACCTGATGACGCCACTGCCATACGCAGTAATCGTTGTGCCGTATTTTACAGTGTTTTGTGTCGTACTGTCGTTGGTCGCAGCAATAAACAAGAAGAAACCAACATAGACGACATAGTGCTAACCTCAGTTACCTCCATTAATTTTCTTGGACGTGTTTTGTCTAGACGCGTCTGTAAGCTCATATTGCAGAAGTGTTTTTTTGTGTCACTAGAAGAGGGTGTTAGCTATTTGCTTTTCTTTTACATAGTGTAATTAAACTATTGTAACTTTGACTGTGGTTATACGAAATTATATCAACACTTACAAAAATTGTATGATATTGATGATCTGTAAAAGGTCGCATAGGTCAGATCTGTTTAGAAAAAGATACATCCAATAATACTTTTTAATAACATAAATATTAGTAATGTAGTTTGTTTAAAATTGATCAAAACAAAAAATGGTTTTGACTTAATATTATAAATAGAATTGCATTATTTCGAGGACAAAGGAGTACACTGTAATAAAAAAATAGAAATGAGAAAATAGTTTCTTTAGACAGAAAGCATGTCTATATGAGAAATTGAGAACCAAATATGAAGAGATTAGGACTGCCCCGAGGGAGTAGCAGTAAAGAGTTCGGCAGATTTAAAATTCCTCAAGTGTCTGTTCAAAAATGGACCGGCAGTGTTTCTCTTGTCCGGAGTTAGTAGGGAGAAGTAGGAGTATTTTAAACAGAGCGCGTATCGTACAAAATCTCTCGAACAAGGTACTAATCCCATGAAAGATGAACACGACGGGAATTGCAATGTCATGGACCTGGAAACCTGCAAATTGCAGCAGGGGAAGGAGCAGACAGCACGTGGAGTACAATTCGGAGGAGCAATCTCGCATGTCCGGTGGTCCACTGCCAGCAGCAGCAGCAGCCGCCGCCGCCTAGCTCGGTTCAACTCCAGCAGCATGATGGCTGCCCCCGGACGCCGCCCTGCCCCTGCTGCGTCTGCGCGGCCCTACCGCCCAGCGTCCATAGGCGCGCATCGATGGCCCCAGGGGCACGCGCGCAGCGCCGCGGCGGGGCCCGGCACCAAACACGGCATCCCTCCGCCGCACGATGCTGATCCGACGCCGCCCCCCACCACGCGCGCCGCATAATGCCCTCTCCCCTCACGGCAGCGTGCGTGCCGCCGCTGGTTGCTTGCTAGCTCGTCTGCCTGCTTCGTGCTCGGGAAGTTGGGATGGATTGCTCTGCCACGATGCCCACCTCCATTGACCCGATTCCCTTCCTATCGACGGTGCCCGCAACGAGTCCCTTCTCTCTGACGCGTGGGGCTCTCGTGCCCGGGACCCGCGAATCATCGGTTACAGAGGTGGGCTAGATGGTTTGGGCGGGGCCTCGGCGCTTGGGGGAGGAGCACGGTGGGAAGCGGCACGCGCACCCACAGCACCCATCGAGTGCGCACGCCACCTCATTAATTCGGCTCCCGCTTCGCGCCCCATCCATCCGTTGGCGATATCACTGCGCTCGGCACTGCTGCTCGCTTCGCCGCTCCACCTTCTCCTCTCCCCCTCTCTCTGTATCACGCTCAAAAGAAGTGCCGCGAAAGGAAACGAGGGTGAGGAGGGAAGGGACCAATCGGAGCACGAGCATCCAATCCAATCCGGTCCACCGCCTGCTTGCTGTTCATCCGTTATATAAAACCTTGTGCCCCTCCTTTGCCGGCTCAGTCCATCCCTTCCTGTCCAGTCCGTTCCATTGCTCAGCCTCCGCCGCTGTGTCAGTGATTTCATTTTCAGAAAGAAAGCCTTGATTGGTATAGGCGGAGGCGAAGGAAGCAGACGGGCCGGATGCCGTGGGTGGTGACCATCGTGCGGCTGGCGGTGTTCTTCCGCGTCATCCTGTGACCTCGCGATCGCGCGGTTGACGCCTGCTTGGCAACCCCGGCGATACCACCGGTTGCTGAGGAGGGGCATGTGTTTTGGGCTCAACCGGAGGAGGCTTGACGCCGTCCTTATTATGACAAGTGGCGCAGTCGCGTGCTACTGCAGATTGATGCGAGTTTGCCAGGTCAGCGCCCTGACGACAACAACACATCAACAATTCAGGTTTCCTTCCGTTACATTGTTCAATTTTCAAATGTTCTTGGCATTGCCTGCTGTAAGCATCGGATCGTCGTCTGTTCATGTGTGGATGAGCAACTTGGTCCTTGTGGTGCTGTCCGTTAAGACTTACGACTAGTTAAACGGGAAAGCGATCGGGGTCCACTACGTGGGCGGCCCTCGACGTTAACCATGAAGGCTAGGACAGCGTGTTGACGGGAATGCTTTGCGTAGTCAAAAGATGGCGTTTTCAATTTTGAAGAAACTCGTCAACCTTTTGATACTATTTGTATTTGCCAAAAGTTGGACAGTAAGCAAATAACTTAAGGTTTGTAGGCTGTAGTCTTGTCTTTGCAATGGTTTTGGAAACAGAGTTTTGTTGACAGTTGTGCCAACAATATGAAGAAGATCTAAATTCGTTTCGTTTTGAAAAATAAAAATAGTGGTTGAGTAGTAACCATTTCATCTTGATTCAGCTTAGCTCCCATTTCTGAATGCGTTATCATAGCTCTTCTGTTTCTTTAGTTATATTATATATGTCCTTGCATAATACTCTGTTCTTCCTCTGCTCTGCTACATTCTGGCACTTCTTATTGACTGTGACTGCCTATGATGTGTCACCAACATAGCTAGCAAAACTGAGCATACATTGTAACCAACCTTAACAGGTTAATGCTTGCTTTAGGTTTCGCTATAATATCTCCTTGCACATAGCTAAACAACTTGCCAAATTGATCTAGCCTCTTTGTTTTCTGGTCTCACCGCGCAAGCAGATCCTTCTGTATGTTTGCCGCATCAAAGTGTATTTCATCTGAATTGTTTTTTTTGTAACCAATAACTTTCTTATTTAGGAGTAACATTCTAATTTGTTTTCCATTGATCACATCTTGCAGGCCGAATACTTTCGCCAGCTTCTGAAGCCCGTGACGTAGATTCTGCCATCACTACCCACCCCACCACCCTCCTTCCAAACAACCTCAAACTCAAACCAAACTAACCGAAAACAATTTTGTATTCAACCACAAAAATAGCCCAGCTTCCGTCTTCAGTTCACAACAACCTCTCAAATTTGTTGATTTCTTTCCAACCAAAAGCGAAAAAGTTCCTCGATTTCCCACACACAGGCCAGAAATCCAGCAACACTGCACGAGTGCCCGATGGCAGGGAGATCCTGGGTACGGCTTCGGTAGCTACGGCTACGGCTACGGCTACGGCTATGGCACCGGCGCCGGCGCCGGCGGCTACGACTACGACATGGCCGGCTACGGTGGCGGAGGCGCCTACTACTCGGCGAACGACCGGTACCCTGCCGCGCCGGCTGCCTATGAGGACCCGCTCGCTGGTCGGAGGCAGGACGACTTCCCCGCTCCGCTCACGGGGCTGGAGTTTCAGCCGTCGGACACCTGCCCCAAGAACTACGTCATCTTCGACCAGACGTACGACCGGAGCCGGGTCATGTTCCACCCCTCGCTGGCCAACAACTTCGGCTCCTCTGCTGGCGGATACGACTACGATCGCCATTGCTACGGTTACGAGCAGAATTACGCCGGTAAGAGCGCCTACTACGGCTGCGGCGACGATGGCGGCGGGGCCTCCATCCGGCAGAAAGAGGACACCGACGAGATCGACGCGCTCATGAGCACGGAGGACGGTGAGGACGAGGACGACGTGCTGAGCACGGGCCGAACTCCTGGGTGCCGTGCCGGTGGCTCCCCGGATTCTACATGCTCGTCCGGGTACGCCGCCACTGGCGGTGGCGGTGCGAAGCACGAGATGGGCGGCTGTGGCGGCGAAAAGAAGAAGGAACGGATGAAAAAGATGGTGCGGACGCTCAAGGGGATCATCCCTGGTGGCGACCGGATGGACACGCCAGCCGTCCTCGATGAGGCCGTGAGGTACCTCAAGTCTCTCAAGGTGGAGGTCAAGAAGCTCGGTGCGCGCGGGTCAAGCAGCTAGCTAAGCTGGCATCAGTATGCGGCAGCGACCATAATGGCAGTCGAAATCTCTCTCTACCTGTCTCAGCATCAGCAGATATACGATGATCCGGGGAACAATACACTGCGGTGATGATGACAACGACAGTTTCTCATCAGATGCCACGTCCACACCAGTTGGTGCGTGCTCTGTTTGCAGACAGGATCAGAACATGGCTTCGGAGAGAGCTCAGTTGCAGCGCGCTTTATTTTACCGGCATCTTGTGGTGGCTCCACCTCTAGCCTCTAGAGTTCGTGCGTGCATGGCTTGTTACTTTACTTCGTTGCTAGATAGAAGTTGCTGCCTTTTCCTCTTTCGTATCTCTTGATACCTAGTGGCTGGTGTTGTAACTATCACGCTGATGATATACACCGTGGTTTTTTGCTATCTTGGGCACTGCACCTTGGAGCCATCTTCTTGATTCTTTTTAATTTGGTGCCTGTTCTCGGATGGAGCATTATTAAAAGATACGGAGTATAAGTTTCAGAATGTTGCATAATTTTAAGTTTCCGTTACCAAGAGTGCTGATAAATCAATTTCACAAATGTCTACAATACGGCGTTAGTAAACATGTGTTAGCAAAACATGTCTATGATATGGTACACACCATAGACATGTATTGTCAACAGACGTCTGTAATTGGGGACACACCTCAAACGCGTATTGTGAACACACGTCTATGACTTACGTCTATAATAAGCAATTAAAAAACAAAAAAAAATAAATTCCAATGCCAAAATCTTTATATATATCAATAGAACATTAGGCGCCATTCGGGCGCCCTATAATGACTTGAACAACAAAAGTAGGTGCGTGTCCACGCTTAATAGGCATGGCTCTATTATTACGCAATAACATCAAGAACTAAACATAATATCCATATATAAGCTCTGTTATACATCCAGTTTGAAAGCATAGGAAAAATAAAAAAATCTCTATCCTGCACATCAAGGATAAGTACATCTTACACCAGCTTAGATAGCCATGTTACAAGTTTGAAAGCATAGGAAAAATAAAAAATCTCCAACCTACACATTAAGGATAAGTACATCTTACACAAACTTAGATAGCCATGTTACAAACTAATGATTGATTAAATAATAACCTTGTATTTGTACTAAAAATTTGGTAAGGAAGCTGCTTTGTATAGTACTCTCCATGTTTTAACAATGTTTTGGGTTGATGTTGACAGTATTCCAGGAGTTGCAAAGAGGAACAATGTAAACACTGTGCTTGAACCCCATCAAATCAGTCATTGAACTCATAACAGCAACTACCAGCTAACAAATGCAGAAAAAAAGACATAAAAATGAGAAAACTATTCTTAAATAAAACTTGGGCAACAAAGACTATGTATGATGGTGAGCTCCATTTCCTGTGTCTTTCTTCCAGCTGCTCCTCAGATAGATCCATATCAGGTACCCTCGTAGGCAAGAGTTTGGGTGATTATATCATGTTTGGGACAAGTACCAATTGTGCCACATTCCTGAAAACAACTACTTTGTAAACAATAAAAAACTTGCACACATTTTTTTTCCTATCAAAATTATATCGAACAGAAATCGGTAGAAATAACTAATAAACTACACAACTTCAATGAAATGTTGCCATTGCTTATCTCATGTAGCATAGTACCTGTGCTTCAGGACACACATGGCCAACTACAGATCTATGCGGCCCTATGCGGCCCTATGCAAAATCTATCACCTATCAGCAGGGTGCATCCTGTAGTAACTAATCTAAAGTATACCATCCTTGTATGTGCCGCGCGCCGCGCCTCCACCGCCGCCAGTGCCTACTCCGGCAGGCGGGACTCAGCTCGCGGCGTCTCCCCGGCAGCGAGCTCCGGTCCAGCTGCCCGCGCGCCCTAGGTGAGGGAGGCCGGCGAGGGGCTGGTAGCAGGTTCCATTGGTGGCCGGCTGGGGGTTTCGTCCTATTGGCGTTTGCCGAGGGTGCGGCTGAATGGTGCAGGTGGCTCCAAATCTTTGATGAGGCGAGGTGAGTCGATCGTGGGCATCAGGAAGGTGTGTGCCATCTTCGCAGGGAACAACAGAAGCGAGCTGCTGGTCGATGCAGCGGAGGTGGCTTACAGAGACAAGCGCACGGTCTCTGTTTGACGAATTGCGTCTTCCGAGAAGCTGGGGACAAGCCTGACTTCCTAGTCGTGCGTTGGCCTCTGCAGAGAAGCTTCGTTCACAGGTTAGTTGAGAATTCCAATTGCTTGCTTGTAATTTGTTTAGAAGCTAAGACTGCTAAACACAGTAAGTTAAATTTGGGGAAGTTTTGGCTTGCTTTTGGCTTTGTTTAGCAGCTTTGACTACTAAGTGTGATAAGTTAGGGTCGGAAAGATTTTGAATTTCGGTTTGCGCATGGCTTAGAAGCTAAGCCTTCTAAGCTTAGTATGATAATGTTTGAACAACAGGAATCAAAGGGGGATTTTTGGGTGCCAGGGGGTTTGAAAAGAAGACATTTGGCTTCTTATCTTACAAACTCAGAACCTTTAGCCAGAGAAATAGGGCGGAAGGGATCAAAGTTCTGGGTTCTTAACAGTGATACTAGTGAAGACAGTGACGATGATGGCTTTAAAGAGGAGGATAGAGTCCCTGAGGAAGAAGACTATAGATCTGAGAAGGAGTTCATACGTGATGCAGCGCAAGTCGGGTTCTTAGTTGATGATCTGTTAAGAGCTGAGTCTCTGTTAACAGAAATTTTTAATTCTCCAAAGTTTGCGTCAGTGGATAGGGGGGCAGGCCATGCTAGGCATCCCCGACCACTGGCATCAAGAATTACAGAGGCAGTGGCCGATTTGCGTTTCCTGAGAATGAAAAAATCATGGAAGGGACCACTGCCGAAGCCACGGTCCCTGCAGCTTCGACAAGTCGGGGATATATTGATCAAGGATCTTAGGAAGTTCAACTCTCCTAGGACAACAAAATCTTTGAAAGATTTGTGCTTGGAGAAGGACATTTACTCTAGTTCTAGTAAGAAAGAAAAGAAGGAGGGGCAGATAGGATCGGCTTCCGTGTGGGGTCGATCATTGGATTGTCCATTGGGGTACGGCTGGGGTAGATTTTCGGTAGGCACATTAGTTCAGATAGGATCTCACCCAGCGTTTAGACCAACACAGGGTTTAAATTTCCTGTTTAATGGGGAGTACCGAGGAGTCTAGCTGTAAAAGGAAGGAACTTTAACACTCTGACTTGGGCTCGAAGGGTTCAGGCGTATCCAAATAAAAAATTCCCTTCAAAAAGAGAACTCGTCTCTGGGAGCAGAGTTGAGCGGGAGACCGAGGGGAATAAGATAGCGGGCAACTTTGGTGCGCGCGATAGAGGTGGATGGGGGAACGCGGGGACATATGGGCCCTATCGCCATGACCGAGGTGCTGCAGGGGTGGGATGAAGTTGGGGCGGACGGGGTAGTTGGGCCTAGTGGGGCGGCGCTCCCAGGGGCGATGTCTAGGGGGCGCAGGGCGGTAGGCTGGGAGGGATTGGGAGGGGATGGGATGGACAATCCTCTCTCCCACTGAATGGAGGTGGCAGAGGCGGCGCTGGGGAGCAGGCATCTGGGAGATGGGTTTGGCAGGAAGATAGGCAGCAAGCACCGGCGTAGAAAAAGGAAAATAGAGTAGGCGAACCTGCTGAAGTTGTTAGGGATGCTTCTAGGCAGGGGTGTGACGTGGATGTGGATGTGGCACTTGAAGGTGATGGTAGTATGGATGGCAGGGATACAATCAAGGCGGGTGGTCGTTGCTCAAGGTGTTCAAAGAAGGGGCACATGGCGGCAGCCTGCAATGTGGAGGTTTACTGTGTGATCTGTGATCCTCATGAACACATGAACCACAAGTGCCCTTTGCTTAAAGCACCAAGACTGGTGGTGCATGCTGTAGGTTATGTTGTGATGGGGTTGGGTTTCTATCATATCCCACACCCACCATTGCCTAGGACGAGGAAGGACTCCAGGATGGCTCGGGTTTCTGTGATTAGAGGTGTTCTGACTGAAGACCAGTTGCTAATGCAACTGAGGAGAGTTGTGCCGGTTATGTGGAATTGGGAGCTAGAGGAGTTCAGGGCGGGTATGTTTCTCACTCAATTCCCATCTAGGGTTGAATTGCAACAATCGATAAACTATGGAGGAGCTGATGTGAAGGGAGAAGGAATGCCTGAAGGGACTAGGCTGCAGTTTGAAGAATGGCATGAAAAGGAAGAGGGTTTCTTGTTGCCCGAGGTGTGGGTAAGAGTGAATTGTGTTATAGAAACACTTAGAGAGTTCCCCATTTTGTGGGTTGTGGGTTCTCTGTTAGGGTCAACTCAAACTGTGGACATGGAGACAACAAGGAAGAACAAGTTTGGGCGCATATTAATTGCCGTGCTGGACCCAAAGCTGACACCAAGGGTTCTGGATGTGGTGATTGGTGATCACTACTTGGACTTGGAGTTTGAAGTAGAGAAAAGGAGTTTCGATGAGAATGGAGAAGAGGTAGATATCGACTAGGATGGTGGAGAAGATGATGGGGATGGAGAAGGGAAAGAGCAGGGTCTAAATAGTGAGATCGTTCTAGAAGTGGATCAAGTAAGTTTGAAGGAAAATAAGAATAATGAGGGGAAGGGAGGGGCAGACAAGAGGAAGGAATATCGGGCATTGAGTAAGGATCTAGTTAATGGGCACGTTATGAGTAAAGAGGAGTTTGAGGAGTTCCTGAGTTGGAAAGCCAGTAAGGTGTTAGAAGCTACTATGGATGAGGTTCTGGAGGATGCTGCCACAAAAGTGGTAGAGGAAGTTGATGAACTTGGAGATGGCACTGAGGAAAACCAGTTGTTGGGTGGGGTTAATTCAGTGAAGGCAGTGGGAGAGGGGGAAGAGATGCAAGTGGATGGAGGGATAGAAGTTTCTCATGCGGAGAAGGTGGGAGAGAAAGCTAATGAAAATGCTGAGAAGGAGGGGAAGAAGAGCTGCTTGCTGGTGGTGTAGCTTGCTGATGCAAAGTTCATGGGGGTTGCACTGATCACTTAGGTTCAGTCCCCCACAAGGGCGAGCCCAAGACTGGCTGGCATGGCGGCAAAACATACTTTGGTGCGGGCCGAGCGCCTCATGCAGTCTAGGAATTTGGAGTTTAGCAAAGGTAACAAAACCTCTGACCTTGATTATGTTATACCCTTTCCAAATGTTGTAGATAACCTGCGGGATCCAGGTTTAGGGGTGGGTAAGATTACCGGGGCGTCTTTTGAGGAGAACGTTCGAAACCTTATGAATGATTCGTTTGTTAATAATAAACCTAGTTCAGTGTTGGGAGAAGGGGAGGATGACTTTTCGGATACCAAATCAGTTAATTCTGCTAGCTTTGAAAAGAGAGCTCTAGATTTTTTGTGTGGTGATTTAATAGAGGAGATCTTCGACGAGGATAGTTATCACCTAAGTAGTGATCTTAAGATGGTTTAACGAAAGCCCGGCGCTAAGTCGTCAATGAATGGGGCTTCGAGAAAGTTAAAGGTGAGGATTAATAAAATTAGTAAGAAATGAAAGGAATCTTTTGGAATAGCAGAGGTCTTCGGGACTTGGCTAAAACTAAATTTTTGAGTAATACGTCAAGAGAGTAGGGGCTAGATTTCATTGCACTCTTGGAAATCGGTAAAAATAATTTTACACACGCAAAGCTTGATAGGTATTGTGGAGGGAAAATTTTTGTGTGGCACTGGACTGAACCGCATGGAAGGTTAGGTGGTATGTTGCTAGGAGTGAACTTAGATGTTTGTGATGTTGGGAGCATAGAGGAGGGTGAGTTCTTTATTAAATTTCACCTTAGAAACAGAAGTGATGACTTCCACTGGTGTTTAGTGGCGGTCTATGGAGCAGCCCAGCCTGAATTTAAGGAGCAATTCTTAAAGGAATTGGTTCCGGCCTGTAGGAAAGTGTCCTTGGCTTTACTAGTTGGGAGTGATTTTAATATAATAAGAAACCCAAGAGAAAAAACAATGATAGATACGATGATCGTTGGCCTTTTTTGTTCAAGGCCATTATAGATGGTTTGAATTTAAGGGAAATATAAATGTCGGGAAGAAAGTTTACATGGGCTAATTCCAAGAAGGTACCTACATATGAAAAACTAGATAGGGTTTTAGCCAGCACAGAGTGGGAACAAAGATTTCCTCTGGTCACGGTTGATGCTCTAAATAGGGAGATTTCAGACCACACTCCCCTACTTCTTAGCACAGGTGATAAAACACCTGCAGGTAACAAGCCGTAGTTCAAATTTGAACTTAGTTGGCTACTTAAAAAAGACTTCTTTGAAACAGTGGCGAAAGTTTGGGGGAGTGTTGATAGATCTACCCTAATGAGGAAGTGGCAGAATAAGATCAAAAGATTAAGACAGTTTGTGAGAGGCTGGGCAAAAAATGAAAATGGAAATTATAAAAAGGAAAAGAATGAGCTGTTTTGGTTGGCTCGGGAGCTGGACCTAAAAGCAGAATCTCAGTTTTTATCCCAACCGGAGCTTGACCTAAAACAAAGTGTGAAGGAAAGAATTACACAGTTGCTTCGGGAAGAGGAGATTAAATGGTTTCAGAGGGCTAAAACTAAACACCTACTAGAGGGAGATAATAACACTAAAATTTTCCACACGGTGGCAAATGGAAAAAGAAGGAAAACTAGGATCTTTGAACTTGAACAGGAGGGGGAAGTGATCAAAGGACAGGAAAACTTAAAGGTTTTCATAACAAAATATTATAAGGATTTGTTTGGATCATCGCAGAGAAATAAATTCTCTCTTGATGAATCACAAATAAATGATATACAACAAATTAGTGAGGAAGAAAATGAGCTACTAACAGAGACGTTTACAGAGAAAGAAGTAAGAGAGGCCATTTTCCAAATGAAGCATAATAAAGCACCAAGATCGGATGGCTTTTCGGCAGAATTTTACCAAGTGTTTTGGTCTCTCATAAAGGATGACTTAATGGCCATGTTTAGGGAGTTCCGTAGTGGTGATCTGCCCCTTTTTAATATTAATTTTGGTACTATCACCCTAATACCAAAACAAAAACAAGTCAACTGAGTTCAATAGTATAGACCTATTTGCATGCTCAATGTTAGCTTTAAAATCTTTACAAAGGTTTTGGCTAATAGACTGACCATAGTGGCTGACAAAGTGGTGAGAGACTCACAAACTGCTTTTATGCCAGGTAGAAATATTGTGGAGGGAGTAGTAGTTCTCCATGAAACAATTCATGAGCTGCATAAGAAGAAAGGGAATGGGGTTATTTTAAAGTTGGATTTTGAAAAAGCCTATGATAAGGTAAATTGGACCTTTGTACAATAAACGTTAAGAATGAAGGGTTTCTCACGGGTGTGGTGTAAGTGGATAGAGGAGGTAGTTAGTAGAGGGAGTGTAGGAGTTAAAGTAAATGAGGAGATTGGTCAGAATTTTCAGACTAGAAAGGGACTTAGGCAGGGGGATCCCCTCTTGCCGGTTTTGTTTAATCTGGTAGCTCATATGTTAGCTATCCTAGTGTCAGGAGCAAAAAATTGTGGGCAGTTTAGGGGTTTGGTACCCAACCTAGTGGAGGATGGTCTATCCATTTTACAGTATGTCGATGACACGATTTTGCTCATGGAAGATGACTTAGAAGAGGCAAGAAACCTAAAGCTAGTACTGGCAGCTTTTGAGAAATTGTTAGGCTTAAAAATTAATTTTCCCAAAAGTGAATTATTCTGTTTTGGTGCAGCCAAAAGCCGGGTAGAAGATTATAAGAGAATTTTCGGTTGCCTAGAGGGAAGCTTTCCCTTTAAATATTTAGGATTCCCAATGCACTATAGGAAGCTTTCGAACAGACACTGGAGTTCAACAGAAGAACGGTTCCAGAAGAAACTTTGTAGTTGGAAAGAAAAGTTTCTCTCCTCGGGAGGAAGACTAGTGCTGATTAATTCAGTTCTGTCAAGCTTACTGATGTTTATGATGTCTGTCTTTGTCATCCCTAAAGGGGTAAGGAAAAAGCTTGATTATTACCGATCTAGTTTTTTCTGGCAATGTGATGAATACTAGAAAAAGTATAGACTTGCAAAGTGGAATATTCTCTATAAGCCAAGATGCATGGGGGAATTAGGAATTTTAGACTTGGAAACACAGAATAAGTGTTTGCTAAGTAAATGGTTGTTCAAACTTTTTAATGAAGACGGTCTTTGGCAAAATGTACTTAAAAGGAAGTATGTCAAAGATAAGTTTCTTTTCCAAGTAGGAAAATGCCCGGGGGATTCTCACTTCTGGGCGGGTGTAATGGAGGTGAAGTACCTATTGTTACAGCATGGTAAGTGTAAAGTTATCAACGGCCAACAAACAAGGTTTTGGGAGGATGTATGGATCAATAAACAACCACTAATGTGGTTGTTCCCAAACCTTTATAGGATTGTAAGAAACAAGGGGGTTTCAGTAGCTTCCGTGCTAAGTTCGACACCACTGAAAATTTCTT